>NC_060275.1:80664985-80964985 GCF_021613505.1 Equus quagga
CGGGCGCGGGAGGCGCGGGCGCGAGCTGGGCGGGCGCGCGGGCCGGCGCGGGAGCAGCCGCGGGCCGAGGGGCGCGAGGACCGACAGTTGGAGTTGGGGATGCGGAGCTCTCCGGTTTGCGTTTCTGGAAAAGCAGTTGAATACATTGAAGTAGAAAAAGCAAGTTGCACAACGATAAGTATAATAAGATCCCATTTAGAAAGATTCATAGCACCAAACCGTGTGTACGCACGTGTGCATGTAAATGAGTAGAAAAAGGTCTGACAAAGCTCTGGGGGAAGGAGGAGGTTAGAAGAACGGATGAGGGGAGCTTACTGTGTCCATTGGATATTTCGGAGATATTAAACATTATTATTATTTAGAGCGACAATGTAATTATGTAATTAAAAAAAATCTGCATTTGGGAAGCTTGGATGTCCTCCTACCTCCCGTCGGTGGGGACCTGCTCAGACTCTGAGAGCACCGGCAAGAGCTGAGTCAAGAAAAGCTTTTTCACAAGAAACTCGCCCTTTTCCCTTCCTCGCTGCGCCCCCTCGTCTCCCCCTCACCTTACTGGGAATCCTTCGAAGTGGCCTTTGCGGGGGGCTTCTTCCTCACAGCCTTTCTCATTATTACAAATCTACCTGCAAAGCCCACTCTCGGAGGAAACACTTTGAAGATAGTAAATTGCTCACAGGCACCCGAACCTTTGAATTAGACATTGTTCTCAAACCGTCTCTGGTAAAAATTAAGATAAAATGTTTACAGGATGTTTCTATTTTCTATAGTACAGTTGTACTATAGTGTTCCTATTAGTATGACCACATGATGTTCAATTCAATTTTGTTTTCATTTTGAAATAATTTAACTTAGGAAAAAGTTACAAAGAATTCTATTATATCCTTGACTCGGCTTCCCCAAATGCTAACATTTAGCATAACCATAGTACAACATAACGTAGTTACAATGGTCACAACTAGGAAATTAGCAATAATTAACGAATCTACAGATATTATTCAATTTTCTACTATTATCCAAAAAAAGGTCCTTTTTTTTTTTTCTGGTCTGGGATTCAATCAAGGGTCTCACAATGCATTTAATTGTCATGTCTACTTGGTTTCTTCTGATCTGTGACAGTTTCTCAGTCTTTCTTTTTTCATAACTGGCACTTCTGAAGAGTACTCTTGGCCAATTATTTTGTGAATGTCGTTCAGTTTGAATTTGTTTCATATTTTCTTGTGATTATATTTAGATTATGCATTTTTGGCAAAAATACACAGAAGTGTGCCCTTCCCAGTGCATCATATCAGGAGGCACTTGATGTCAGTGCTTCATTGATGGTGACATTAGTCGATTACTTGGTTAAGGTGTTATATGCCAGGTTTGTCCAGTGAAAAGTTGTGATTTTTCTTTTTGTATTTAATCATAGGAGGCAAATATCTTCATCATATGTGTACCGATTTTAGCATTGATGAATCTTGACTGCAAGTTAACCCTGTGGTGTTTGCCAAATGGTGATTCTTCGGTTTCCATCATTCTGCTGTCATATTTCAATCTGAATATTTAAATGCACAATAACTTTTTAAAGGAAAATATTTGCCTAATACTTTTCTACTTTACTCTAGGGGAAAAAAGGCATTTGGAGGCTGTGATATGCTGTGGAATTAATGGCTGAAATGGAATTTATGAGTGAATTACTTAACAGATAACTGAATTCTATTTTATTTTTTGGTGAGGAAGATTGGCTCAGAGCTAACATCTGGGCCAGTCTTCCTCTATTTTGTAGGTGGGACGCTGCCTCAGCATGGCTTGATGGACGATGTGTAGGTCCACCAGGGATCTGAACCCACGAACCCTGGGTTAACAAACTTAACCACTCCAGCACCAGGCCGGCCCCAAACAACTTCTGAATTTCAAATGAATAATTCACTATTCTTAGTACTTGTAAGAACTTGGATTCTAAAATCTCAATTTACATGGATTTATAAGCTCATTAATTGTATTGGTTTGTAGCCATTCTCATAAATGGGTGTGTAAAATGGTATTTAAAAGTGGAACAAAGACAGAAGTCTTTAATATTATTTCCAATGTATTGCTAATTTTAGTTGGCATTTGCAAAACTGACCCTTTAACAATACATCTGACTCTCATCCAATGATATTTCACTTTATTTAGCCTCAATGTTTGCTGAAAGGATTTACTGGCAGTTGAAATGAGTACTCGTTTGAATGCATTGCAAGGAGAGTAGAATTCTTTTGGGTGAGATCTTTTAATCTGAGGGTTATTTGACTATCAAGCATTGTGATAAATCTCATTTGAAGATTAAGTTATCCTGAGCAGCATTTCCCCTAATCTTTATCATGGTAGATGGAAAACTGGTCTAAGATTGAGTCTTAGCTTTGATGCCAGTTTTTCTTGCTTTCAATATGAAAGAAAGCAGGAGAGTGAGTTTAGGTTTTTTTTTTTTTTTAAATCACTGATCTTTTTGTGTATCTGATATCTATGAACCTTTCCCCTGGAAAATACACAAGCCCACGTGTTGCATTCGAGCAAAAGCAATCCATCGTCAAGTGGGGGTGGGGGTGGGGTGGAGGAGGTAATGGGGAGGGAAAAGTGGACTGCCAGACTGTGAGAAGTTTCCCAGACAGTTTCCCCTCCTGCCATATGGCATGTGACACAGCTCGCCTCTCTTGGCAGCTTAGGTGGGCACCTAACGCTGCACAGACCATCTGGCTTCTTGTCATTTCCCTCCAAACCCCTCCCTCAACCCCCAATATCATCCTTTATCACTTAGCCCCCAGTCTGCTCAGCTGTCTTGCTGGCTCTTCACTCCTAATCAGGTCCTCCCTGGCGCTCTCACCTCTCTCACTAGCCTATTGTTTGGGAACATAGCTCAGAAGCTCAAGTGAGAGAAACTGATCACTTCCAAAGGGCTCGAGCAGAGAATTTATTGAATAAATATGTCAATGCTTCCCCTTCTCATCAGCACAGAAATCTTGCCAGGTTTTCCTGTCTGTTCGAAGATGAAGAGCTGATGAACACGTCTAAAATCAACAGCCTACACAAACGGTGATCATTACCAATGGAGAGAAGGCCGGAGAGTCACCGTAGCCCTCTGACCCCTCAAAGGCGGGATGGGGCTGGAGAAAGAGAAGTGGGAGCCGAGGAAAAGGGATCAGGATCCGTTATAACGAAACACTTTTTGTTTCTGAAAATGGAAAGAACGCAAGCTCCCAGAACCCGCTTCTTCGCCCGCCAACCCCCTCGCCTCTTGCCTCTGTGACAGCCCTCGGCTCCCGGCCGAGCTCAGGCCCGCCACCGCCCGCGGCAAAGCTTGGCGCTCCTGCGCGCGCCTCCGCCGACCAAGAGCAGGCGGCTGCGGGGCGGGGCCGCCGGCCGGGAGGGAGAAAAGGGGAATCCCTCCCGGGCTCTGACGTCACCGAAGCGCTGGCCAATGGGAAGCCGGAGAGGGGGATTCCCGCTCTGGCTGCCGCCCCGCCGGCTTTTTAAACAGTACCCTGGGGAAAGCTCTCTGGGAGCCGTGGGAGGAATGGGAGCATTGAGGTTGGGGGTGAAATAGGACGAGACTCTAGAGGTTTGACGATTAGGCATCAAGACGGGCTTAGACTGAGGGGAAAACAGGAGGCGGCCAAGGAGAGGCCAAAGTCCTCCTGAGATGGAGTGGAAACTGGAGCGCACCGCCCCGCGGCGGGTCCGGACCGAAGAAGAGATGCTGTGGGTGAGTAACGCCCGTTGGCTTCCTTGTCTCAACTCCCTAGAGGGGCTTCTTATCGAAGGCACCGTTCGTAACACCTGTTTAGGGCCAAAAGGTAGTATAAAACTCCAAACTCTGACCTTAATTTTGAGTTGTGTAATTTAGTTATATCCTGGAGCTACCTGGTTGCTTAAAAAAAGTGAATGTGATTTGACAAGCTAATGATCTGGAAACATTCCACCCCTAACATTATGGTTTTTAAAAATAGTTTCTCTTTCCGTATGTTATTTATATTTTCAAAGGAAAATGTCATGCGGGTGCTCGCCAAAGACATGAAGCAGAAGAGAAGCCAAGGTTCTTCCAAGGTGAGTGTCTAGTGCTTGCTCTACTTCTTCGTGTTAATTCTGATCTTGATCAAACTAATTCTTTCGAAAGAAGATATTTGTTGGAAGTATAGGCTGGTCTTAAAATATGAAAATTTAAAAATCAATCTCTTATTATATCACTGCAGAATCTAATTATACACCACCAAAAAAAAAATTCTGCAAGAAACTGAAGATCCCTGACAAATAATGGTAATCATCTGCACCTGAATGGTGCTTTCTAGTTTCAACAGCAACAGATGAAGCTTGGATGTGTCAGGTAGGCAGTGCATTGCTAGCTGGCTATTTCATTTTAACAGTTGCTAGTTGCGCTCCCCTCTGTTGCATTCGAAAGCTTGCCCCCAAAAGAAATGGAAATGCTGCCATCTTGTGGACAATGAAGAGAAGTGGCCTAATCCTCGGCCCTTAGGTTAGCAATTTAAAATTTGATCCAATGTAGTAGCACTTTTTCTCCTGAACCCCAAGACCTTTAGCTTCTCTTGAAATCAGTGTAAAAATAAAATCTAAATTTTTTCTTTTCTTTTTTTTTTTTTAAAGATTGGTACCTGAGCTGACATCTGTTGCCAGTCTTCTTCTTTTTTTTCTCTTCTTCTCCCCCAAATCCCCCAGTACATAGTTGTATATTCTAGTTGTATATTCTGGTTGTGCTATGTGGGACGCCGCCTTAGCATGGCCTGATGAGTGGGGCTATGTCCACGCCCAGGATCTGAACCAGCGAAACCCTGGGCTGCCGAAGGGAAGTGCGCAAACTTAATCACTCAGCCCTGGGGTGGCCCTGATTTTTTCTTATTTTTTCCTACGTTAAACAGCCCTTGTATACTGTGAGTCTCTAATTATCACCATTACCTTGCTTCTCGCTATGCTAATTTCCTTTAATTTTTACTCATAGATTCTAGTTTCAAACTTATTATCATTTTATTTTTATATCTTCTGATAAATCAAACACAGGACTGCACTTTCAGAATGCAATGACTAATGTTATTTATAGTGGGAGAAAAAGAATAACGTTTAAGTCTTTAAATTCCTAAGTATTTTAATATTGATTTTTTCCCCAAGCATAGCTACAGTTTTTTCTTACACCCGGCTTATGTATTACCATGAGTCCTAGATATTTTACTGCCTAATATAGACAACTGGTCTTTTGGTCAGTAAATAGAAGTAATTGGAAAAGCTATAGTTAAGTATAACTTTGTTAATTCACTTGAACTACAATATCATATTTTCATATCCAAGCTTTTAATTTGTAAAAGCTAACTGTAAGTATTCTCAAGGTTTTACTTTTTTAAGTTTTTGAATGGACTAAATATTAGTTTTATTTCTTATAATAGTTTTGGAGGAACAAGTTTTGTCTATAAGTTTTCTTTAATATGACTATTAAGATTAAAGTTCTGCCACTGTGTTTCATATATAAATGTAACCTCGGGCCGTGGAAAGCAGCAGTGACCTGAGTCAGGTAGGCAGTGTGTTGTTAGCTGGCTGCTTTAGGTCAATTCAGCAGCCACAACTACCCTGCCACTTGCTTCTGGATAAATTCTTCTCATTAACAAAGTGCATTGGTTACCTGTGTGTGATGGGTTGGCAGTGTATTGTTAGCTGGTTGAATATATGAATGTCATCAGCTAACAAGCAACTGCTATCTTATTGCATATACAATAAACATCAGAGTATAATTAAATCTGGAATGTGAGTGTGTGTATGTGTGTGTGTATATTTTTTGCTATGAACCAGGGCACTATTGCACTATTTACCATTACACTTGTTATTGCTGTTCAGTTACTCAATTATAATACAATAGACAGTTTTGTAATGTGAAGAAACTACTACAATTAATTATGAAAAAATTTCCAGGTAATATTTTTGAAGTCTTGTGTAGATAGTATTAAAGTATTTATGAAATTATATATTTATTTTTTAATATAAAATTTAGAATACAATGACAATTTAGAATGGAAAGCCTAAACTATTTCCCCAAATTTTCAACTAAGTCTTTAGTTTTCTTTCTGGATGATCGGTTTCTGAATACGACATTAGAGTGGGTCTGTGTGACCATATGTGGTAACCAGCTGAAGGGAGAATTGAGGTAACTTTCCAGATGAGTCAGTCAACCAAAACGTTTTCACTTGAATATCAAGAAAACTGGAGATTTTTGGGGAGTGGGGTTGAATTTGTTTGGAAGATTTGCCTCAATTCTTCGCTTCATTTTCCTTAAAATAACAGAATCATAAAATATTTGGAAGAAAGCATGAGATTTAGTTTGAGAAAGGAAGAACTGACTGTACAATATGATTTTAAATATTTTCTCCTTCCCTTGGAGGCCATGTTGAGCCGTGGAGCAGGGTCAGGTATGTGCCGGGTCCCAGACTTACAGTCCGCACTCCTGTAGACATTTGCAGCAAGTTCGTGGACATGGCTTTGGTGGTCTGGTCAGTTAGTTACACCCTAAATGAGATGTGAGAAGTATATCACACTCTTTACTGTGTTGGAGTCTAAGTTATTGGTAAAATAACTTTTATTCTTACCTTATTTCTAGAACCATGGGTTAAATAGATATCTATAATTAGGTTCTATGCATTTTACTACTTTAAATCTCATTCTCTTTTTACTGTTGCCCAATCTCATTCCATTTTCATCATCTTTACGTTTGAGTATCTGTTCCATGTAAATATTGTTTTCCTTTTGTTTTTTTTAAAGGTTAAATTTCAACATGTTATTTTCTATAGGAAGTCACTGACCTGTTGATAAAAATAAAACCTACTAAGTTTAGAAGGCTTGGCCTTTGTGTTTTAATTTTTTTGAACTAAAGAGCAAGACATAAAATGCCAACATTTATACTCAATAAATAGAATACATATTTAAAGCTGTTGTTCAGTTCCATAGTATTGAGATGATGAGAAAGGAGGGAAAGAATGGAATTCAATAAAGATAAATTAAGGAGATCAACGGGTAAGGAGGAGAATGAATATACACATTCAAAGAGAAAATGTTTCCATAGGAGTGAGAGGGAAAGCGAGGGATCCACTCCTGGGACCTCAAAGGAAAAGAAGAGGGAAAGGGTGTTGAAAAAAGAGGAGGAGAGAGGCTCTGCTGGCTGGGAAGCATTTTCTCTCCCCGGTGTTTTCTGTTGGGGCAGCTGCTGTGCTCTTCAAGGTGCTGGGGAGTAACTGCTTCCTGTCACTACCCTCTGGAGGGCTTCCTCATTCCTGGCTGCTTCACTCTGCAAGGCATGGCTTAGCACTGCAGTGGGAGAAGGGAAAAGCAAGAGTGGGAAGGCGTGTGATGTGTTAGTTTCTAGGTGTACCAGTTATTAGAATTGCATTATCCCATGGGAGGATGAAATCAAGCTGAAGGATAAATACAGACACAGCGTCTCCATATTAGCTCCACCCAAACGTGTCTTTTTTCTTTCAAAGGAACACCGTGAATGAATGTGATATTCTGTGCAGGGACTACTCGACACTTTTTAGCTTGTGTAAGGCAGTTTTTTGAAACAGATTTAAAGAAAATACAGTTTTTTTCTTCTCAGGCTTTTTTTTTTTTTCCTTTTTTTTTTTTTTTTTTTTTTACCGGAGTGTTTTCCTACTTGAGATTACCTGCAGACAATCCAGTTAGGCCATTCAGTTTTAGTGTGATTACACAGTATACTGCTAGCAGCTTTTCATAATTCAGTAATTGCATATACTTTCATGTTTTTATATAACCTGTCAAAATAGTATATTTATAATAAAGAGTATATATGATATATTTTTGCTCTAGGTTTTTCTCTTTGGAAATCCTTATGATACTCTGATCAAGTCTGATTTTTAAGAATTTTGGTGTGCTGGAGCCAGCTCGTACTGATTTGTGAGGACCGATGGTTAGATTTTCACAAATTTTGCAAGCCAGTTATGAAACCATTGGTAGGTTGAAATTGACCATGTGGGAGCATTTACACCATGGAAATTGGCAAATACTGCAAATCGGGACTCCTTCCCCAGAGAGTTGGTTGTTAAATATTTACCAGCCACCACTGTATATGTGCTATATATACTCTAACTCTTAAGAATTATATATATGCACGTATACAGATACTATTGATACACTATAGTTATTAAGCATTTTCAAGAATGAAGTTTAACTTTCAGGGTATATTTCAGGCAAATTCGTATTTATTTCACTCTCCAATGCTATTGCTACATCTGCCGTGAGATGATCAGGAGTTAGTATGAAGTACACCTCTTCATCCCCCAAATAAAGCAAAGCACCAATTAATGCATTTTGACCAGATTTAATAATGACCACAATTAAATGCATTTTATTTTGTGCCCTTCCTTTGTCATGAGGACAATAGCTGAATACCCTTTTATGTGATGCCTGCTATTTTTTGTTATACTCCTGAGTTCAGGCGGCCCATAGTAGTCTATGTCTCAGAGTTTTTGATGCTTAGATAGGGAAGGTATTACACTCAATTCGAGAAGGATGCAATTTTTCCTCAGTGTATATTTGCCTGGGAATATTCACACGAGACATTTGAGTTATGGGTGGCAGCACGTCAACAAATGGCTCCACTCCCTCTTCCAGCACACACAGCCTAGTCATTACAGAACACTGAGTGGACACCTACATGGCACACTTTCCAATCCCCACCTGCCTTCCCTGTAACCAAAGGGTCGAGGGGAGAGAATCAAGCACTGACGATAGTAGAGATTGCAGGTTGCATAAGGCAACCAGTGTTGGAGATCTATAAGTGAAAACCCCACTTTATGTGGCTTTGGAGAGAACTGGTGACTTGGGGCAGGACGGACAGCTGAATTTCAGTCACCGGGATGGGCCTGGTCGCTCCCCAGCGCAGCCTCATTACCCTCTGTCAGCAGTGGGGAGTCTATGTAACCTGTGTAGGGCTGGCATATACGCTGCTGCTCACACCCCTTGTGTGACCAGATAAAACACCGCAGCAGTCCTGCAGTACTGTTCAGAACTTGTGGGAGTCATAAGTGGGGGTATATGGCAAGAGTGCTCTGGAAGCAACACTTGGAGGGGTTGCCCCAACAAAATTTTCTTTAGAACCTTAGAATTCAAATTGCTAAGAGGCCTTTGGGGCAAAATTGCAAAGGACACAGACTTGTTAGGTGGCTCCTATTGCTTTGACAACAGTCCAGGTTGCTACTGGTTCCTTTCCTGATCCCTTGAAACACCTTGGTAAGTTGGAAGGGGATTCTGTTCAGTTTGACCCCTTCTACCCCCAATTTACAGGAGAGGAAACTGAAAAGTAGTCACATGACTTGCCCAAAGTCATGCTGCTCGTGAGCGCTGGAAGCAGCTTTGCTGACACACCAATCTGGCATTCTCGAGGCTGTCCCTGTAAATCCTCTTGGCCTCTGATGGAAACTACACCTCCAGCCCCACCAAATATCTTACTACAGACATTCGGAATGGGGTGGTTGGACATATACTGTGAAGCAGAAAGTATTCCAGGAAATATTTTTGGTTTCTCTAAGAACTTTAGTCTAAACACTTATGCAGAACTATATACTGAGGTTGCATTACTGATTGCACCATACAAACAGAATCTTCACTTTCATTAATCAGATCAGAATTTGGGAGCCAACTCAGCTATTTGGATTGGGTCTTCCTTCTTAGGTAAATTTTACATGACTGTATTTTAACCTTTTTTTTGCCCCAGTCTTCCTATTTAATTCTTTTATGAAATGAACATACATTTTATGGGGCAATAATTAACCTTCACCAACTTGGCAATTTGCTTTGTTAGCCAATAATTACAAGTCTGACAACATGGAAAGATCTTCTCTTTGGGAGAAAAAGTGTGTTGTGACTCCATCACAAGGTTCAGAGGTTGCTGAGGTTTAGGACGTGTCATTGCAGTCACTCCCTTTTTTACCCTGAGTTTTGGCTCTTGGAGTTGATTCTTTTTGTTTCAGCCATGAGAACGCTGTAGCCCTGGATTCTTTCCAAATGACTAATCTAGTCTGAATATATTAGCAACCAAAATTAACCTGTAAGGAACCAAGCTAAACGATCATATACTCATGGCATCTTTCTTACAGTGGGATTTTCACTCAGAAATAAAGACTGACTCAACTGTTAATATTCTATTTATGGAATTTGAGTTGCTTCTGGAAAATAATAAATACTGAAAATGATGAAGGATTTTTCAAATGTTATGATAATGTCATTTATAAATGACTATTTGGCCAGATGTGGTAAAACATACTATAAACTTGTACTTAAAAAAACAAACAAAAGCAAGCCCCAGTGACCTAGCTTAAGTTCAGCGTACTCTGCTTCAGCGGCCTGGGTTTGGTTCCCAGATGCGGACCTATACCACTCTGTTAGCGGCCATGCTGTGCTGGTTGGCCCACATACTAAAAAATAGAGGAAGATTGGCATGGATGTTAGCTCAGGGCGAATCTTCCTCAGCTAAAAACAAATGAAATCCTGTACGTGAAACAAGCAAAAATATATAAGGATTTGAGTCTATATGTGTATTTTATGTTTTCAATGTTTATTTTGTGTTTTATTACATAAAAATAGCCATTTACAGTCAGTTACTCCAGAAATTTCAGTCACACAGTGTCCTGAATTCAAAACAGTGGTCTAGTGTGCTGGCATTTCCATCAAGTACCATCCTAGAAAATGTCAAGTTGAACAATAGGTTATGGAAGCACATTGGCAACTGTGTGTTCTGAATCATTTGGTGTGTTCAGATGAAGTATTTAGTATATTTCATTTTGATTCTTTGGCTACTCTTTATTTTTGCCGTGGGTAACATCTCTATCATGGGGACGTTCATTACCATTCACTAGCAAGGTAACATTAAAAAAATCCTCCTTCACTGCCACATTTAATTGTCAGAGTATTTAAAATGAGACCAAACCCTCCGTGGAGGCATTTGCGTATTCTGACTATTGCACTAGAGTGGTTCAATGCCATTTTCATAGATCCTCTTTCTTTTTTAAGATCATTTGTCTAATCAGAGCTGCTATCTCAGGCCTGATGACATCAATGGGCTCCTCTGGCCTCCAGAACTTCACAACTTGACCCTCAGGGTTGACCAGATACTTCCAAAAATTCCACCTTGGTTCCTTCTTTGAAGAATCTAAAAGATAAGAATATGTTTTCGTGAGAATAATTTTATTCTTTGTCAAGATTGTCATTTCTATTACTATCTACATAAGTGATAACTTTAGAATTAAGTTCTAGGATTGTCATGTGAAAAACAAAACAAAACAAAAAGCAAAACAACCAAACAAGGCAAAACTCAAGGTTTGAGTAACCAGCTGTCTATATATATGGCGACTTCACTGATGATTCTGCTGATGTAGAATCACGAAATAAAGTGGGTTATTTTAGATTTGTTGATCTAAACAACAAAAAGTTTACCTTGTCACTAGCTCAACACTTTCAGTTTCTTAACATTATTGAAGATAAAATGATGTTCTAAAGGTCGCTGATAATGGAAATGTATGGATTACTTTTCATATCTATGTTTTTAATTTGCATATTACATAACTGGAAGCAGTAAAGAGTTCTAAATAATCATTGGAGAAATTATGACATCCTTTTCATACATTTTAATTTATGTAGGAAATATGGATTTTTTTCCATGTATATCATCCAGGATTTATCTGTATTATTATTGGCTAACATTAGAAAAAAATATAAATAACTGTAACTAAAATTTACTAAGTGCCTACTACGTGTCTAATCATGTATCCTGAGTGCTTCAAATGGATCCTCTCATTTAATCGTCACAGCAACCCTGTGAGGTGGGTATTTTATTATCCCCGCTGTGCAGATGAGAACAGTGGAGGCCCAGACTCACGGTCACGTGGCGAGCGCGCGGTGGAGCCTGACTGATATCTAGACCTTCCTACCCCACAGCTTGTGCTCTTCATCTCTGGGGCTATATTTCCTCCACAGGGGACATGGCAAAGCATGCAGATTTTAGGAGGAAGATGACAAATTCATTTTTGTGCACAAGGGAATTCAGGTGTATGTGGGACAGCAATCAGAGGAAGCAGCTGGCTCTCTGGCTCTGGATCTTAGGAGAGAGAGCTCCCTCAGGGAAAGGGGACAGAATAAGAGCCCAAGTGGATTGTTGGCAGAATCCGGAGGATCAGTAGAGTTAAGGGTGGATGGAAAAGAGGGACCTGCAAAAGAGAAAGGGAAGAGCCAGAGTGGAAGTCAGTGGTACCACAACCTGCCAGGTTCGGGAGGGTCACAGAGTGAGAGGGCAGATACAGTGATGGAAGAAGGAAACAGAGGCAGGGATGTGGAGAAGACACGTGTAAACTATTCTTTCAAAACAGTGATGAAGCAGGTAGAAGGAACACTGCAGAGAGTTTTTGAAGGTGGGGAATACTTGCTTTATGCTGGGAAAAGAACCAATGAGGAGGCATAGGTTAAAAATAATAAAAAGTAGCCTAATATTTACCTATCTGTGCTTTACCTTGCATACTGTGTCAAGCATTTAAATTGGTTATTTCATTATTAGTATTCCTGATCAAACGTCAGTGACTCAGTATGAGCATCATATTATTACCTTAAAGCCTTCTTAAAATCATTTTAAAAAATAGCCCTTTTCTATAATGGAAAATGTTTCTAAAGACAATGCCCATCGGGGCAGGGTTCTCTCTAACTGATGTAACACCTTGTGAATTAGAAAAAGAAACCCTTCCAGGTGGAGTCCCTCAGCATATGCCTTGCTACTGGTCTGGGTTTCAGCCTCCACTTGCCTCCTTACCCAGGTGCCCTGTTTAGTGATCAACGTACACACTTGTACGGAGCGGTCCTGTTTGTGACCACATGATCAATTACCGTCCATTTTGGCCACTTTAAAAGATCTAATTTTCATTTGGCCATCATTTCATAGCCTTTGTCTCTGAAGCTTCCTCTGACTTCAGTGAAACCTTACATCACTGTGACCTGTTGATTACACACCGTCAGCAGAGTTTCAGAAGCTTTCTTAGCAATAAAGGGGAAGAACCTAGGAGCTACTGCGCCCAAGTATTTGGCTGCTATAACTGAGGGATGATCACAAGGGCACGTGCTCCGGCTTTTCTTTCCTCAGTGTGCCCTGGGAGTAAAAGGGATGAAGACCTCGCTCTAGTGGCCATTCATGGGTTAGTAACTGTATTGACTCTCCCTAGAAACTAAATATAACGTTTTTGGAAGATTCTGATTTCACACTTAAATGAAATATGTAGAACATCATTAGCTGGTCTGTTGGAAGCTTGATTGCCTGACTGAGGTCATAGTTTTATCAAGACTCAAATGGTCTACAGTGAAAATGGGACTTAGGGTATCATCTGCATGAGTTAGATGAGAGGACATTAGCTCAATGTCCTTTACAATAGCATCTGGCACAGTGGATAAGTACTTTATTTTTCTTATTAATGTACTTAATCCTCCAAACAATCTTGGGAGGTAGATGCCATAGATAATCTCCAAATGAGGAAACAGACACAGAGAAGTTAAGGTAGTGCTTGAAGCCACACAGGAAAAGCAACAGAGCAGGGGTTTGAACCCAGAAAGACTGGGGCCAAAACTTCTCTCTTACTCACTATACCACACTACCTTTATGCTAACTGACCCTGGAAAATCTTTATATGGATTTCTGTAGCTAGTCTAATTGCAGAGATAGCTTAACACTAACCTCCTCCAAAAAAATCAAGATATATTCTGTTTTGAATTTTAGCAAAAACCTGATAAACTGAGATATTATTCATCCCTGAGGATAATATCTCCGATAAGTAAGACAACATAAAGTTAACCACAAAGATATGTTTAATAATGTTCAGCAACATTCATGAGGGATGTGCAGCTTTAATACTGGGGAGGGGCATTTCCCTAAGTGCTAGTTACATGAGAGGAGAACTGAGATATTTTGTGACAATAGCTATGCCGACAATTCAAGTAAATTGTTCAGGAAAATGATCACAAGGAATAAAATACATTGGAGTAAATTTATGTTTCCATCCGAGAAGTTAAAACATTGATTTCAGGGAGGCATAACTTCTAGAAAGTTACGAAGGATGAGATTCTGGCACTTTGATAGTTTTAGAAAACTTTCCCACTAAAACATTTCAAATGAAATAGGTAAGTGTGGTCCTCGTATATTTGTTTTAAAAATGAAAAGCCATTAAAAACATTATATTGCTGAGGCAAGGTAGATATTTACCAACGAGAAATCTAAATGCAGGGTCTGCTTCAGATCCTAGAATCTTAATCTTGTGGAAGATGGGGAACGTTGCTCCGTAGTTATTTCTTGCAAAAGATACTACTTCGTTGCTTGGGCGGGGCTCCGATTCTCCAAACTGATTGCATGGAAAAGCCAGGACGCTGAAGTGGAATGGTCCAAACTCTTTGTGCAGTTCCTGCAGTCCTAAGTAATTTCTGTCTGTGAGTTGGCAGTCACTAGCCACGTTTACAACTAGTGCAACCTCCCGGAAAAAGAAAAAAGTGCAACCGGAAAGTGAAGCAAATAGAAGATTAAAAGAAAATTCCGCAAGTAGTTAAAACCCTAAACTATTTTGGGGGAATACAATCTTTGATAGATGGTTATTTCACATTTTTAGACATACTCAACTTATTGAAAATCATGACCCGGATGCATGAGTTAAGACGGAAAGATCACTACTCTTAAAAAAGCATCTGGTACTCGCAACAGTTTATTTTGAAATAAAAGTTAATTATATGATCATCGATAGAGTTTATTTTAATGTTGTTAGATTAATTAATACTTTTATTAATAAATGTCTCTGTATTCATATTACTATAAGAATTTCCTAAACAACTTAAAGTATTAGTTCAGCACATAAAGCATTTTAAAACAGTTAAGACAATCAGAGTTGATCAATTAGAAGTATATAAACTATGAGAACTCTGAAACACCAATAATATTAAAGACTATAACTTAAGACAATTTAACAGTGAAAACCAGGTTCTATTAAGAGAATAAACAGAGAACGTGGACAAACAATAGACATAAAACCAGAAGATGCAACTTACTTTGCCTTTAAACTTTTCCAGAGAAACCATTCTTCCTCTTGCATCTTTCACTTCAAAGGCATAAAAGCTGTTGATTTTAGGTTTTAGAAATTTTAGTTGTAGAAGAAATAGCATTACTGTGCACAGAACCATAGACAGCAAAACTGCAAATACCTTTGCTTTGGGCCCTGAGCATCTTAACGGGTAAGCTGTGAGAGGCTCCATTTTGGATGATTCTAGAGGGAAGTCTCAGCAGGCTGGAATTCAAGGAGGAGCTGAAACTTGAAACCGGCTCAGTTTAACGGAAAAGCAGGAAGGACAGACTAGCTCCTTTCACTGCTAAGGAATAGAAAGACCCTTCTCAGCTGGCGAATGGAGTGAAACTCTTGAAGTCAAGAGGTCTAAAGAATTTCAATATATTTATGCTGTCAATTACATTTTTTGCTAGAAAAATTAGGACATTTTTGGTAGCTCTTTAACATCTTCCCAACAAAGAAAATATTTCACCAGAAGGTGGTGCCCTTGTGGCTTGAAAGATGTGAAGGGCTCCCAGCAATTGGTGCCATGCAGAGGATTTAGGTACATAATACCCAGGAATAGTTCAGAGTGTAGATTAAATTGATCTTTAATAGGATGTATGACCTGAAGGAATTTAATATTATATGTATGGATTAAATCTGCCATATGAGTTCCAGGAATTTAGAGTGGAAAGGCCAGTGAAGTATCTGAAAAGGCTACTTACTCTAACTTCATCTAGCTAAGGCAATGCTGGGTGAACATAGTGAAAATAAATACATTAACAACAATGATGGCTTTACAAAACCCTCCTTGATCATAAAGCAAACCGTAGTCCAGTGTTTTTCAAATTTTTGATTGTGATCCACAGTAAGAAATGCACTTTACACTATAACTCAGTACACACAGACATGGACACATGTAACTGAGAAATTTCATTAAACAATGAAACTTTCCCTTTGAACTGCAGTGTACCCTGGTCTGTTGCATTTACAAAACAGCTTGGTTCTGACCCATGAAAATGATTTCATGATTCACAAATGAGCTGTGGATGGAAAAATACTGAACTCTATAATAAAGTAGGAATTTAACAATTAAATATGATAATTCTATCAAAAAAAGCAAAAACAGACATAAAAAAACCCAAACCCACCTTACTTGAGTGCATCATCTCATTGCTTCATTTTTAATCTTTATTTTTCCTGTGGCTGTTGCCTTCCTCAAGAGCCTAACTTTCCTGTTGAAAATTTTAGGGGTAGGTGTGGAGAGGAAATTGAGGGTTGCATATCCTGAAACGTGTGGTTCCTTTAGTGACCCTAGAAAATGCCTTAAGATACACAGCAAGTTTTGAATTAAGGTGCTTTGTTCCACTTGGACCTTACTGTTGGTGTCACGGTGTGTTTCCAGACAGTTCTGGGAAAGTGCATGGAATGACCCGGGAAGCTTGTGGGAGTGCCCTTCCCATCACTATTAGATCTTTGGAGCTTTGGAGGATGTTTTAAGGAGGCTGCCTGCTCTGCTTCTGGTCCCCGCTGTTGTGGTTTGTGTGTTTGCGGGTAGTTGAGCCAGCTCACAGCTTAGGTGTGTAAAACCTATCAGAGACAGATAAACCACTTTACTCCCACTCTCATGGCCTGATCAGAATGGACACAATAGAAAAGTATTCTCTTGTAAACATAATTTCTAGTAAAGAACAAAAATGTGCACAAAAAGTGTTCTATCACTTCCTGTGATCGTTTTACTTTGGTGTTCTCTGGCCAACTTATTGAAAAAGTCAAAGTCCTTGTGTTTCTATTACACCCTGACACTACTATGTAACTTCAGTTCTCTGGCCTTGCTGCTCTAAGTGGGGTCCTTGGGCCAGGAGCGCTGCCATCAACTGGGTGCTTGTTAGAGATGCGGTGTCTCAGGCCCCACCCCAGACTTCCTGAATCAGAATCTGCATTTTTACAAGATCCCCTCGTGACTCAAGTGCACACTTATGTCTGAGAAACCTTAGACCTCAATCTTTTTGTGGTTTTCAGAGCAAGAAGTTCTTTGGTTTCCCTTTGTCTTCCACAGTATCTATGTTTCATGTCTCTGTGTCTACACTAGATATTTTAACTACCTCCTCAGGCTATTCAAGCAAAGGGCTTTAAAAGTTCATTCATAGAACACCTGCTGTAATTTGAACCATGTAAACCTACCCCAGCATAACTATTTTGAGGGAGGGGACAAGTCTGGGAGGGATGTTGACTGACCATCCCCCAGGCAGGGCCTTAAAGGGTGATATTATTTTGATAAAATCATTATGATAGTTTTTAGTCTGTTGTTTTATAAATACAGAAACTCCCGTCAAGTGATCCAGAGCTGAGTGGACTTGAGAAGGCCAAAATTATATAACTTTGCAAGACATCTATGTAAGCCAGCATGCCAGCTTTTACAACCAGAAATGGAACTGTTGTGCAGGCTGATGTTCCACATTAGTTTGATCAGAAAATTCAGTCTATATGAAAAAGTACTTTGAAAGCTTAAGTAAGTCTCTTTCCTAGGATGAGATCAGAACCTGTTTGTTAATTTTATGATTCTTAAGGCTTAAGGGCATGATATATAAATGTATATATTTATGATATATAAATATCCATACTGGCCCATTAACCAAACATTCAAGACAACAGTTTGGGGAACTCCTGCCCTGCACAGTGGTGAACACAGATAGATTTTGGCCCTTAGAAATCTCTTCTTTCTTCATTGGCAGAGTCTTTCTCTGTATATATTTTGATATCGTCATCTCTCAGTTTTCTGGGCGTCTGTCATCATTGCTCCGTGTTCTGTCTATCCTAAAACCATTCTCAGGTTATAAATATGTTACGGTTGCAGATTTGTCTGCATAGGGGATGGTATGCTAGAAAAACCACTGGAACTCCTTCAGAAGACCGAGGAAGTCTTTTTAAAAGAGGGGAAAAGATTGATGAGGTTGAAGGTCAAGGTTAAGGGAAACTGCTGGGTCAAGATGGGATAAAGCAGTTGACTCAGTTAATCAACTCGGGCACTCACTTTAGTAGAGGATACTAAAGTGTAAGTGGTGGAGCCAACCTCATACAAATTTGAGATCAATTTTGGAGATGAGACATGCATGAAACAATTAGGGAACAATTATGAGATAGCAAATAACCAAGTGCTAAGTAAATAACTTGTGTTTGTATAACATATATATAAATATATGTTAAATGTAAATATAATAAATGATTTGTTTGTAGAGTGCTTTATACTACACATGATTTATTTACATATTAAATAAATATACATATATATTAAAGAGGATCATGTGTAGTATGTATAAAGCTCTTTTCAGACATAATGCAATAATTCTTTGAAATAGAAAGTTAATAACTTGCCCAAGATCATGGAACTGTTAAGTGGAATAACCAAGACTAGAGTTTAGGACTTTCAACTTCATAAGCAAAATTATTTCAACTATATTAAACCATTTCTCTGAATAAATAAAATATGTTTACTTAGAAGAAAACGTGGTAGGTGAGATTGCTGTAATACTCTGATGAAGGAGTTTTATTTATCAGGAGACATTTAGTTCTGTAAGAAATCTCTGTAAGAGTCTAAAGAGGAGAGGAGTGGAGAACAACAGCAACAAAGCTTGTCTGTGTGTACTGAAGTTATCTGGGAGGGGTCACAGGAAGTCTGTGGAGCAACGAGTCAGGCTCAGAGATGACTTAAGGAAGACAGCGTTGGTCATGCCCTACAAGGGAAGGGATAGATGCTAAAGACACTCTGGAGCCCCCAGTGGCAAGTGCTGGCAATGGAGAATAAAGAATATCTGATCTTGATGGTTTTGACTTGGGTTGTATTGCCCACTAGGATGAGAAGGCATTGGAGGTTCAAAAATGAGAAGATGAACATTTCGGTCTAAATAATTAATTTGAAATAGTATTGAGACCCTGGCTTTGCAATGTCTTATGGACAGAATGCTGCTGCTTTAGGCAGGGGGTGGTGGGATAGGTGGGAGGGACAGATATTTGGAGGCTAAAGAAGGGGGTTTGGGGGATAATATGCCTGAGTGCTGATGGGCCATCTTTGTTACTTTCGTCCCTGCCGTGAGGTTCTAGAAAGACCCTGGCATCACCAGCATGTCTTTCCTCGGAATGTCCAGGTTTTTCCCACCCCCTGAATATTTGTGTGTCAGACTATTTATCACTCGATATGTATTTGTTTCTATTTTCCCAGTTGTTTCATTTTGTTACTTCCTGACCTTATTTTTAACCTCTCTAGGTTCCTTTCTATTTATTTTTTGGCCCCGCTGCTCTGAATTCCTCCCGATTTAGTGTCAATATGATGTGAACTCTAAAGGTAAACAAAACAAGCTGATGTGCTTGGAGTATCAAGTCGTTCATCCTTTTTCCCTTCTTTGTCTTATTTTTCTTATCTTCCTCTTCCTCTCCATTAATAAATACTTGAGTCATTTAAAGCTATGCGACAGGCATTTCCTCAGCAGGAGAGAGGTCCTGGGATGAAAATTTAAAAACACCGAAGATGAAATAGCACAATCTACGGTGTTTCCTAAGCTGCGGTCATTTGCGTAGCACCTCTGTGATTTCTGCCATATCTGCATAGCATTTGTCAGTTACTTAACATTTTTTGTTCAAATGGACTCATTTATTTCACTCTAATTTTTCTGAGGGAAAACTTTATATCAACATCGAAAACTTTAAAACATTTAAAAATGCACCTTAAAATACATACTATTAAAAAATGTTCATCTGTACTGCTATGATCCGTATGTCCCCAGTGGAGGGACTGACTGAGAACTGTGCTTTATATTCAAAATGTTATTGAAAATTGTGCTCGAACTCTTTGAAAGTTCTTTGTGTTGAATAAAAATTCACCTCCTCCCATTCACTGGCCCTAGTTTTGTTACAGGGAGCAATACAAGGTAAGTTTTTCTTTTTTGCAAAAACTGCCTTCAATATTTGAAGATGGTTCCTTTTGGGGCTTCTTTCTTCCAGACTAAAAGCCGCAGGAGCCCACACTCCATTCGCGTGTTGCTCCGTTACTGTATTTTCCCTGACCTCCTGTCACTGTGGTTCTTTCCCTCTAAATAAACTCAGGTTTTGAATCCTGGCTTGTCCATCTCCTTCTTACAGAATTGTTCTGAAACTGGACATGGTTCTCCAGATCAGTTCTGACCAGTGCAGAGACAATCAGGTTTTGCCTGTACTTGTTCTGGACACTTTTTCCCCCCTTAATGAGACCTAAAATTGTACTGCTCAAAAAAGAGTAATTGCATGATACTGTAAACTCATATTCTGGGTGGCTGCCTGATACTGCCAGTCCTTTGCACTTTGTATCAACTCTCCCCCATGTTATGTCTGTGCAGGGAAAAAATATCTCAATGGGGAGATTTTTCATGTATCCTTATTGAATTTAATTTTGCCAATTTTGGTCCTTGTCCCATATTTTTTATTCTGAACCCTACTTCTGTCCTTTAATATTTTAACTACCTTCCTCAACTTAGGATAAACAATTTTGATTAATAAATCTCCATTCAAGCCACTGAGATCAAGTTGGACAGCGTAACACCAGGGACAAAAGCCTTGGGGTACAACGCAGGGGGATTCACATAGGATAGATCCCTGAGACTTGTGCCATCCGGGGCACTGGCAGCAAGCTACTTATTTCTGGTTACTTGTTTCTCCTATTGGAAAACATTTGTCTATTTTGGGGGACACTTTTCTCATTTGTCATGTTTTTCGTAGATCACTAACTAACATCCTTTCTGGAAGTGTTGTCAGTTCTCTGAGGTTTCATTTATCTGGTCCCAGAGACTTCAGCTTATTTAAAGTGCCCAGATGAATACTTACTGCTTAACTTATCTCACTCTCCAGTTTCTGTAGAAATGTTTATTATACCCCGTCTAACTTGAAAATCATTCTTCTTAATGGAGAAGAAAGAAAGGAAATAGCTTAGTTCTTTGCCTCTGGATTCTTTCTTAAGTCCCTTGTACCTCTTTAGCATTAATTGCCTCTAGGGGAAGAGATTCATTCATTTATTCATGATGGATTCTCCTAGATGCCAATGAATGTCCTCTGCTCTGAGGAAAGTAAGATAAAAGACAACGTCCTTGGTCTTAAGGAATTTGTAATATAGTAGGAGAGAAATAAAAATAATCAGAAAAGTGGAAAATGAGCTATCTTAGTCCATTCGGGCTGCCATAACAAAACACCACGGACTGGGCAGCTTATAACAAACAGAAATTTATTTCTCACAGTTCTGGAGGATGGCAGTCTGAGATCAGGGTGCCAGCATGGTCGGATGAGGGCCCTCTTCCGGGTTGCAGACTTCTCGTATCCTTGTGGTGAGAGGGCTGGGGAACTCTGTGGGATCTCTTTTATTAGAGCACTAGTCCCATTCATGAGGACTCCACCTTCATATCCTAATCAACTCCCAAAGTCTCCACCTACTAATATCATCCCCTTTGGGCCTTAGGATTTCAACATGAATTCTGGGAGGACAAAAATATTCAGACCATAGCATGAGCAGAGGTGCTAAAAGCACAGGGACTGGATTGATTTGTGAGTTCAAACCTTGGCAGGGTTTCTCTGGTTGGTTGTGGGGTTGTGCACTGCATGCTCCAGGGGGTGCCCCTCATAAAGACAACGATGTGTACAACTGCATGCAGTGGCTCTGTATCCTTGCTCCAGTTATTCTTGCTCAAGCCTATTAACCTTCATTTTCCAACTCTGTAGAATGGGGGAAATAATAGTACCTACCTCGTGAGGAAGTTTAAATAAATAATCCGTCCAATGCATTTATCCCAATGCTTAGCACATATTGAGCACTTGATAAATGTTGTTGTTACCAATAAAATGGGATAGTGCTCTATTGGAAGCACACACCGTGAGCTATGGAAGCACACAGAGGGCTATTATTTTCCAACGACTGATGTAACAAATTACCACAAACTTGGTGGTTTAAAACAACACACATTTATTCTCTTACAGTTACGGACGCCAAAGTTCCGAAATCAGTCTCACTGGACAAAGCCAAGGAGTCAGCAGGGCCTTGCTTCCTGCACAGGCTGTAGGGGAGAATCCAGTCCTTGTCTCTTCTAGTTTCTGGTGACACCCAGCATTTCTTGGCTTGTGCATCACCCCGTTTCTGCCTCTGTGGTCACGTTACCTTCTCTTCTGTGTAGTCAGATCTCCCTCTGCCTCCCTCTAGAAAGACATGTGATTGCATTTACAGGCTGCTCAGATAATCCAGGATAATCTCCCCATCTCCAGGTCCTTAATTTAATCACATCTGCAAAGCCCCTTTGCCATATAAAGTAGCATTCACAGGTCCCAGGGATTAGGATCTGGATTTATTTTAGGGGACCATTATTGTATCACTTAGGATTCTCTAGAGAAACAGAACCAATGGGATATATATAGATGTATACAAGAGGCCTATGAGATTATGGAAGCTAAATCCCGTAATCTTCCATCTGCAAGCTGGAGAACGAGGAAAGCTGGTGGTGTAATTCAGTCGGAGTTCAAAGGCCTGAGAACTAGGGGGCTGCTGATGTAAAGTCAAGGAGTCTGAAGATCTGAGATCCAGGAGCTCCGATGTCTGAGGTAGGAAGAGAGGGACAGCCCAGTTCAAGAAGAGGGAGAATGCACCCTTCCTTTGTCTTTTTGTTCCATTTGGGCCCCCAATGGATTGGATGATGCCCACCCATGCTGGTGAGGGAGGATCTCTTTACTCAGTCTCTTGAATCAAATGCTAATCTCTTCCGGAAACACCTTCACAGACACATACAGAAACAATGTTTTACCAGCTATCTGGGCATCCCTT
The DNA here is from genome assembly GCF_021613505.1 of Equus quagga. NCBI lineage: Eukaryota > Metazoa > Chordata > Mammalia > Perissodactyla > Equidae > Equus > Equus quagga. Next base: position 80,687,894 of record NC_060275.1, read on the forward strand.
AGCCCAGTCAAGTTGACACATAACATTCACCGCCACAGTTATTTAGCCTACCACGGGTTGCCTAACCCAGTTTAGAATGGAGAAGAAGAGAATGTCAGAGACATCTTCTTGAAGGAATTGGTGGCTGATCCTAGCCATGGAGATAGGCTAGAAGTTACCCTGGCAGAGAATCGTGAAAGAACATCTCAGGTGGGGAAACAGTATGGAGAGAGTGACAATAGATGAGCCAGAGAAACACAGACCTGCCAAGGCAATGTGAGATTGTCAATGTGAAATTTTTCGATCATTTTTCTTAGCTGACATTTTGAATTCTTCTTTATTTTCCTTCTTTTAAACTTAGGATTATTATTTTTTATTATTGTATATTTAAATTTGAGACTCCAAGGAAAACTTTGAGCAAGTGTCTCTTTCATGTTTGTTGCAAATCAAATGTATATTCAGATATGGTGGCTCCTCCTTTTCTTGCTCCCTAGAAAGGTGAGGGCTACTTGTCTAGCGCTGCAGAGGATGCAGACGTAGCCTACAGCCTGAATGTGGCCCACAGACATGCTCTGCTACAGTGTTCTAAAAAAAATCTGAATTAGTTGAAAACTTTACAAAGTGGGGAAATTGATATGAGAAGTTTGAATTTCTAACTTCTCTTATTACATGGGACAACGTGCTCCTGTGACCCTCTTTCTTGCTGAGGCTGAAACATGAGCATTACAGTTTTAGAGAGATTCCCACCACCCTCTATCTGGGGCCCAGTCTCCCCAGCCATTGAGCTGGCATTGCAGGTTTCCTTGGAGGAGAGAAACCGAAAAGTGGGAGGATGGAAGTCAGAGTGGGCCATGTTTCTCCCTCCAGGCCTGCTTCTCTCATCACTGTCCCTTCTGCTCCCCTGTCTGGGCTTCTGAGTTCGAGACACCTGCTTTACATTTCCAGGGCTCTATCGTTCCCTCTTTCCAGCTTTCCCCTTCCTACTGAAAAACCAATAACAGCAGAACATCTAAAAGGCAAAAAAAAAAAAATAATAATAAATAAATAAATAAGAAGACCCCTAACAACACTGATTACAACAGCTGAGGTCTCGGGCTCCTGACTTCCCTTTTTCTGGGGAAGGTGTCCTCTTCGGTGCAGTTTCTGGAGGAAAACACAAAGCAGCAGTGAGGAGAGAGAGCTCGCTTCGTCAGATGCAGTGGCTGCAGGCGGGCTGGGTGATCACCTTCACACATGCTTATTAAAAAAACCCAACGTTGGGGCTGGCCCCGTGGCCGAGTGGTTAAGTTTGCGCGCCCCGCTGCAGGCGGCCCAGTGTTTCGTTGGTTCGAATCCTGGGTGCGGACATGGCACTGCTCATCAAACCACGCTGAGGCAGCGTCCCACATGCCACAACTAGAAGGACCCACAACGAAGAATATACAACTATGTACCGGGGGGCTTTGGGGAGAAAAAGGAAAAAAAAAAAACCCAACGAAATGAATATTTACTGCCCCAAATTCTGGCATGTTTCCTTCCTATCTTTCATTTATAGACAGGAAATGAGACCATATTGGAATACTCTTCCACAGAGTCTCCATTTTCCACTTGGCAATATATTGTGAGTATTTTAATGTTTGATTGAATGTTATCCTCTGTTATCATTTTCTTATTAGTTTTTTTATTGAGATGAAATTCACATAACGTAAAATTAACCATTTCAAAGTGAACAATTCAGTGGCATTAAGTACATTCATAATGTTGTGCAACCACCACCTCTATCTAGTTCCAAAACATTTTCACCAACCCCAAAGAAAGCTTTGTACCCATTAAGCAGTTTCTCGCCATTTCCTCCTTCCCCCAATCCCTGGCAACCAGCAACCTGTGTTCTATCTTTATGGATTTACCTATTCTGGGCATTTCATATAAATGTGTCTGGCTTCTTTCTCCTAGCATAATGTTTTTGAGGTATGTTCCACGTTGTAGCATGTTATCAGTACTTTATTCTTTGTTATGGCTGAGTAATATTTATATATTTATAATGTATAATGTATATACACACACATATACATGTATCCCCCACAATTTGTTTATGCATTTATCCACTGATGGACATTTGGGTTCTTTCCACCTTCTGCCTATTGTGAATAGTGCTACTATGAACATCCTGTACCTGTATTTGTTTGAGTTTGAGTACTTGCTTTAATTTCTCTTGGGTGTATACCTAGACGTGGAATTGCTGTGTCATGTTATAATTCTGGGTTGAACTTTTTGAGAAACTACCAAACTGCTTTCCATAGCAGTTACACCATCTTACATTCCCATTAGCAGTGAATGTACAAAGGTTCCAATTTCTCCCCATCCTCAGCAACACTTGTTATTAATTGATTGATTGATTATAGCCGTCCTTGTGCATATGAAGTGGTACTTCATCGTGGTTTTGATTTGCATTTCTCTAATGTATGTTATCATTTCTAATGGCTGCAGAGTATTCCGTTTTACGGATGTCGCATAGTTTGCGTAGTCAATTCTCCAGTGGTAAACATTGAGTCCCCCCATCTTTTTGCCCCTATAAACATATACTGCAGTGACACCCTCATGTTCTCAGTTGAGAGTGTGGACTGTGGAGTCAGACAGATGAAGTTAGGGTGTGGCATTTCCACTCTGTGGTCTTAGGCAATTCACTTTACCTCTAAATCGTAGTTTCTTCATTGGTAAAGTAGGATTAAGTAACAGACCTCCTTCACAGGGTGTTTCTGAGGATTAAACATGAATGTGTGTAAAACCTTTAACATATGGGCTCGTACGTGGTGAGCACTCAATAGATGCTGGTTGGTTTTGTCCATCTTTCCTCGCATCTGTAATTTCTTTCTTAAATTCATAGAGGTGACATTGCTGGGTCAGTAGAGGTCATGCACATATTTGAAGGCTTTCGACAGACATTGCCCAATTGTCATTTCCGGAGACTAATTTACACTCCACCAGCAGTGTATGCCAATGTTTGCTTCTAGCACCTTCAACACTGGAGATTATAATTAAAAAAAAGTCATTGCTTGTTCTCATTATTGTTTTAAATTTGCATTTCTTTGATTACTAGTAAGGTTGAATATTTTTGGGGCATTTATATGTCTCTTTTGTGAATTGTCTTTTTTTATGTTCTATGCCCATTTTTCTTTTGTGTTGGTAAACTTGTTTAAATTTCTCTAAAAGCTCTTTATATTAATATAACATGGCTTTAACTTATTAAAAAGTAATTCATTTCCAGTTTGTCACTTGTATTTTAATTTTGAATAGCTGCGTGTCATGGCTCACTGCTATAGGATCTGTAAATACCAAACTCCTGGTGTTTCTCAGAGGGATGGATGGATGGTGAGCAAGTTAGGCCTCAGTTTTCCTATCTGTGAAATGAAGGGGTGGGACTACAAAACTGCTCTCTATTTCCAGATTTGAAATTTTATAATTTTATTTATTTATTTTTTTAAGGATTGGCACCTGAGCTAACAACTGTTGCCAATCTATTTTTTTTTTCTTTCAGCTTTTTCTCTCCAAATTCCCCCGGTACATAGTTGTATATTTTAGTTGTGGGTCCTTATAGTTGTGGCATGTGGGATGCCGCCTCAATGTGGCCTGATGAGCGGTGCCATGTCCGTGCCCAGGATCTGAACCAGTGAAACCCTGGGCCGCCGCAGCAGAGCGCGCGAACTTAACCACTTAGCCATGGGGCCGGCCCCCGAAATTTTATAATTTTATATAAACATTTGTGTTTAGTATATAGTGTTATTTCAACTTCATACTTTATATTGATATGTAACAGTAATAACTATAAACATAATTACTCCCTAAACTGCTGCTCTAAGTGTGTATATATATATACATATAATATTCTCCCAGGTCACAAAAATTAAAAACCTCTTATATATTTTATTTGTGTTGTACTAGATGAGTCATTTATAATCCTCTTTTAAGGAATTTCTACTTCTGCATCATTGAGGCCACTATAAATTACAGCTCTTTTTGTTGTTAAATAGGTATTTGATGCTGTTAATACTACATATTCTAACTTTAAGAGCAACTTTGCGAAGAGGCTGTCAGCTGAGGTTCCCGTTGCCAGTAGCCCAGTTACCACAAGATGGCGGCAAAGCCAAACCAGGGATCTGGCAGCCTATTCCTTTGAGGAAGAGCATTCAACCACTGAGCTCCCAGAAGCTTCCGCATCTGTGCTGAAAATAACGCCCGAGAACGAGACCTTGATTCTAGGTGAGGTGATAGAAATGCCACAGGCCGGTTTTGAAATGTTAAAAAAGGATATATTCATTCCTGAGAGAATCTTTGTCTTACAGAAATATCTAGTGTCACATTTAGTCAACTGCTTTTGTCTTTTTTCCCTTTGAATAAGAAATTTCCACTGTGGGGGTGGGGAATGAAACAAAACCGAAAGAAAGTATTTGTATTTTAAATACATTTCTGAGAATTGCATTAGTAGATGACTACTTTTGTAAAAATTCTAAGTATGTATGAATATGTGTGTGTGTGTATATATACACACACACAAGTTTTGCAAAGTATAGAGTTTTAATGTCTTTGGTAAGATTCCTGGTCTACTACAGTCTGGAAAAAGATATGTTAGCAATGAAATAATCAGGTGTGAAATAGGAGAATAAAAAGATGAAAGCAGGAGAGGATGAGAGGAAGAGAAAATAAAACGAAAGAAGAGGAGAGGGGAGGAGAGAAAGACAGAGAGAGAGAGAAAAGAGAAAAAAAGAGGAGAGGAGAGAGAGAAGAAAAGGGAACGCGAGATGAGAGTGAGAGGCAGTCTGGCCCCTGCTCTGGGGTAGAGATGGGGAAGGGGCACCAAAGCCCTGATGTGGTGGGCAAGGATACAGGATCAACAAGCTCTCTTTCTAAAATATGTAACTCTCGTTGGGGCACAGCCTTTTCTATTCCCATCTTTCGGAAGCAAAACTTGCCACTATCATCTAGTGATTTAATTTCTGTTCTCCCCTTTCAAAATCCTAGGCCACGTAAATCATTATCTTATCAGCATATTTAAGACAAATGTTAACAGCGGTGCTCTTTTCTCAATGACATTAGACACAATGAGACAGTGAAGTCCAGTAGACTATAGGACTGAAATGAAAGGGAGCCCAAATCATTTTTAAACCAATGATATTCCCATGTAATGATGAGTATCTATACTGAAAGTCGCTGGTTGAATGAGTGGGAAATACAGGGTTGTAAGAAAGGTCACCGTTATGGCCATCTTCTGAAAGAAATCTTTTGTATCCCATTATAACTGAGGGGTGATTTTTATGCTGATTGTTTTAAAGGAATTTCTGGCTAAAATTAGGGGATCCTTTTTCCTTTCTAAACCTTAATTATTTTTTTTTTTAAAGATTGGCACCTGAGCTAACATCTATTGCCAATCTTCCTTTTTTTTCCTTCTTCTTCTCCCCAAAGCCCACCAGTACATAGTTGTATATTCTTGTTGTACATCCTTCTGGCTCTGCTATGTGGGATGCCGCCTCAGCATGGCCTGACGAGCGGTGCTAGGTCCGCGCCCAGGATCCCAACCGGCAAAACCCTGGGCTGCCTAAGTGAAGCGTGCGATCTTAACCACTTGGCCATGGGGCCGGCCTCTCTAAACCTTAATTAATTTATTGGATTTTTTTTTTTTTTGTAAGGCATTGCATGAGAAATTCAGAATTCTAAGAGACAGATTATTGGTCAAAAGGACTTTAAAAGAAAGTCTATTTTGTGCTTCAGCTAATACTGTGTATTAATAAGATACATTGGTTTCTCACTGCTTTGCTGGTGGGGTTTCTTTCATTTTTGCTTCAGAAGAGTGAATACTGAAGATCCTCCCATCCTAAAGGGGATGTATGCAGAGAGGTTCCCTTGCAGACATGCTCTGTAAGCAAAACCTAAGAGGTACCTGCTTCCTTAGGCTGCTGGACCCGACCTCTTTGTTGATAACTAGGATAATTGTCAGTACTAGCATCCAACTGCAACTTTTTCTTTCTCATTTGAGGTTCTGAGAGCTGGCTTCTTCTCTTCTATACTCATCTACAAATAGCACAGCAAACAAGCATGCATCATTTCTCAGGACAAAGAGCAAGTTCTAAAACTTTGCAGATATTTCCTGTTTTCATCCTCCCTTTCCCTTTGATGTAAGCTGTATTTCTTGGATTTTGGATAGCCCAGACTCGAGGTGCTGGGCTTTAGGAACATTAACGACAGTTTATCAAGCCCATGTTTGTCCAAGTGAAGAAGGGATTGCCATGTTGCAAAAGGCCAAGGTTTTCCAATAGTCCCTTGGGCCCTCTGATGATCAAGTAAGTGATATGGCAGATACTTAGTTTTAGAGGATGACTCAATCTTGAGAGCTTTCTTAATCTTGAGAAGAGAATAGATATGAATAATAATGATGCAAATAACATTGACTCTTCTATTAGTTTAACAGAAAGTATTTCAATGCTGTCATCTCAAATTAGCCTTACAACAGCTTTCTGCAATAGGAAGAGGGAGAGGCAAAATGACTTGCTCTTGATCATGTAGTTAATATAGATGATTGGCAAAGCAAGCATCCCATAGTGATGTCCTGGCAGGATGATCATAGCCTAGGCAAACCAGACACTCTTGGCTCTATCACTTTAAACTACTGAACTGTTTGTTTCTAGTCTTCAAATGTGCAATATGTTCTTTCCATGCAGAGATAAAGCATTTCTTCGGCTGCTCTTGCAGTTGGGGTCAGGCCTTTAATTTTGGCATTTCCATTTGATTCAGCTCTGGAACCCATTGATGTAGTTTTTCATCCAGTGTTCACTTATGAGCCCAGTACTCTGGATAGGGCCCTGTGCCCTTCCTCCTCCCTGCTGCCCCAGGATTTTGGAGAGACAAGGGCATGTGTCCCCACATTTTGTTCTACTGTGAAAGATGCCATGGGCTGACCTCCAGTCAAAGTGATTATCGTGTTTTAAAAACCAAGTTCAAAGCTAAATGTTTTTCTGACAGGATCCTACGAAGAACCACGGAATACCCCCATCAAAGGAAATTTCGAAACAAATTACTCTGCTCTCCGTTTTGGCAAGGCACCTCATGCCCTGGACAGAGGCTGGAAGGAAAACATTGCCTCAAAAGGCCAGGTAGGTAAAGAGAGAAAACTGAAGATCTCTTATCTTAAGAAGCTAGACAACAGAGTCCCAAATGCGAGGAAAGAGCTATCTTAGCTGCTCTTGCATTCAATGAGGAAATGATGAATTCCTGATAGAAAAAATGAATGAGTGAAGGACACGAATAGAAGTGCTTCATAAAAGAAATAAAATAGCCGACAAATAGACAAGAAAGTATTTAGTAAGTGTGGATCAAAAGAGTGAAAATGAGAATAACCATCAAAAAGGTAAAGATTGAAAATACGTAAAATTATACATACTGTGGTATGCTTTTTCTAGCCAAAAGATCTCTTGGGCCATCATTTCCAACCATTTGGTGACTTGATTTGTCCTTTGGAGTCTCTCAGGATAAGTTCAATTTTTCCTTTATAACATGGTTTTTTAAACATTTCCCCTAAGTCTTTGTTGTTGTTTGTTTGTTTCTTGACTCAGTTTATTTAGTTCTTTTAGGTATCTCTTATTTATTATGGATTTAAGATCCTAGGAGTTCACCCTAAATCCTTTGGGCATATTAAATATCAGCAGCATGTTTTCAAGTTTATCAAAGGCAATGAAGAGCCCCTGAAGAAATCAATTTTCATTTAAAAAGCTTTGAACTAGGAAAGTGTAAGTTCTCAGTTTAGGCCAAATTACTCATTTAGTGTGTGCCTCCAGTGTTTGGCATATATATCTTGCTAGAGGAACAATAAAATATTGTGAATGTAAAACTTTGATTATTTAAACTCATATGCAATTGGAAACACATGTATTAAAGCAGGTCTTTTGCTGGGTGATTTATTGTTGGGTAAAGTTTGGGGATGGGGATGGCCAGGGAATTCTACTGAGGTAATTGGGGCACTGTTGACCTCATGCCCAGGCTAGGGCATTAGCACCACTGTCCTTTCCACTCTCTTGGAGTTTTTACTGCCCCGTCCTGCAGGACTTCCCTTTTCCTTCCTCTTATGCTGTTTGGTAACTGGTGGCAGCAAAGTTGGTGACTCTGCGAGGTCATAATGGTGTCAGCAAGTTACCATTGTTACAGCAATTGTTATCCAGCCAGAACATCGTTACAGCGTCACTGAAGAACCAGGGTAGGAGATCATGGAAACTGTTTTACTACAGTTATGTGCCGCATAATGACGTTTTGGTGAATGATGGACTGCATATATGATGGTGGTCCCATAAGACTAGTACCATATAGTCTAGGTTTGTAGAAGATTATACCATCTATGTTTGTGTAAGTACACTCTATGATATTCACACAATGACAAAATCGCCTGACAGTGCATTTCTCAGAACATATCCCCATTGTTAAGAGACACATGACTGTACTGTATCTAGAGCATTTGTTGTCATGAATAATCTGAAGTCAAACAGCATCAAGAATGGTGAAGAAACAAAGTGAGGACTTTCACCTTGACAGTAAATGTGTGTCTTCATGTGGTTCTTAGAGATCATCTGGAGGGTGCTTTCCCAGTGAAAGCCTACATAGCTGTGGAGACGTGCAGAATTCTCATATCCAGTCAGCTCTATGCCACGTTGCTCATTTAAGTCATAGTAGATCTCGCCTAGGGAAGAGCACTCCTGGGTACGTTGAACAGAAGCACACTGTGCTGGACAATGCCTTGGTGAGCTTTGTGGTAACTATGGGATTCTGAAGAAGCGAGTCTGTGAAGAGAGACAGTGAGCTACTGGCCAGCAGGCCACTTTAGGAATGTTATTTTATACCAGTGATTCTCAACTTGGGGTATTTTGCTCCCCAGGGGACATTTGACAGGATCTGAAGACATTTTTGATTATCACAACCCAAGAGGAGGGCATCTAGTAGATAGAGGCTGGGGATGCCGCTCAACATCCTATAATTCACAGGAGAGCCCCCACAATAACAAATTATCTGCCACCAAGTGCCAACAGTGCTGGGACTGGGAAACTCTGCTTTATACTTAATGTTCTGCTTTGAATACCTCAAAACCCATGATTTACTTGACTGGCAATGCCTGTTATGTGACATAATATTTGGGAAGAATACCAAAATTTCAAAATGATGCCTGTCAGAGAGACTTCTGTCTGAATTACGGTAATCCAGTGATTGTTGTACATTTAAGATGAAATATATTGTTGTGAAGAAGAAAAAAGAATCTTCTCTTCTTTAACTATTCACTATTACATTTTTAGAAAATTCTGACAAATACTTTTCTTTACCCTTATTACTAATTTTCTTATCTGTTTTTGATTGAAGTTGGATATGAGAATGTCAGAAGTGTTCTTTATGTACTGGTCCAAAGAAACAGCAACCAGATTTTTTTGCTCATGGAAACTTAGGCAAACTATTTAAGATCTCTGGGACTTGATGTTCCCATTTTTAATGGTGTTAATGGACAAGAACATTTAAGATGATTTAGTTCAATCCCAATGTATTACAGATGAGGAAAATTGAAGCCCAGAGAAAAATCTCAGTAACAGACTGAGGGAACATCTCTGAGTTGAGTGCTGAGAGGCACCCCTTGAAAGAAACCTTTCTTGAGAAAAGTAGCCTTACTAATGATCAACTTTATTATGTTGGGAAAGTCTTTTAATTTCAGAAAGTATTCGAGATATCATGACATTTCAGCTCTTGTAGACTTTGATGATATCACTGGTCTATGGTTGATTTGTGGGCTAAAAGGATTTTTAGGCTAGAAGGATAAATGAGGATTTTATTCTAGCTGAGTAATACCTGCCCTATGGAGTTGTTGGAAAGGTTAGAAATAATATATGTAAAATGCTCAGCACTGTGTTTATTACATGGTGGTTAGATAATGAATAATAATTATTATGGTGTTGGTTTTGATAATGTGGAATCTTTGAACTTCCTAGTGAATTATCAGTTTTAGCTCTGTATCATACATCACATCTGAGATGTACAAATATGTTTCTAAAGAATTATTCTCTTTATGTGTTTGTTTTCAGAAATGCCTAAATCAGCTATTTTCAACCCAGAAGGTGGCTCACCAGGTGAATGGGAAAATGCAGCTCTGTGAGCAATCCCAATGTGTTTGGAAAGGTATGGGCCAAAGATTTTCAGTTTGTCTTTTCCTACCCTCCTCTCTCCCTGCATCTTTCATTTCTTCTTCATCTTAAAATATATTATTTTTATATTTACTAGACTAAATCAATATAATTGTAAAATTTAGATAATTCTCATAATTGTCTGCTTTAACCATCCCCACCCCCAAGTCCCATTTCCCAGAGGCAACCGCCCTTAGCTCTTCGAGCTAGTCCCCCTGGTATTTACACCTATTTTCTAAATAATATTTGTAAACTACTATTTCTTCAATTTTAGACTTTATCATGACTTTCTAGCATAGTAGGGAAGAACTTATTTCTCCTCCTGCCTCATTCACTTCTTTCAGTCTACTTATATCACACTTTTAAGAGGCAAAATTAGTAGTCAATGTTTACATCACATTACACTACAACTGTTATTCACTGCCAAGCCCAGTAGTGTACTATAACTATGCCGCTTTTCTAGGGTAAGTCTTTGTTTTTCTTGAAGTTAAAAAGTTACTTTATTTTTTCACTTACTTGATGCCTATGAAACCAAGACTATTTCCCCAAATGCGCCCATGTTTTGTTCCAAAGCTATCAATGACCTTTTGCATGTATCCGCCCATATCAGTTTGTGTTTTCCATGGTGACCTCCCACCCAAGCCTGTTGAACAGGCTGCTCCCTTGGGAGTTGCACAGTTGTAATGCTGGGTCTTTTCTCTCATGTTAAACCCGCTGTTTCCTAGCGGCTGTGCTGTGCTCTTTCTGGGTTTGCTGGTCTGAAACGTCCTTTTTCCACCCTTATACTTGATTCATAGTTTGTCTGGCTGTAAATTCTAATTTCACTTATAATTTTGAAGTTATTGCTTTATTGTTTTCTAGCGTCCACTATTGCTGTTGAGAAGTCATCTGCGATTGTGAATTCCTGTGCTCTGTATGCCACCTGCTTTTTCTCTCTGGAAGCTCTTAGGAAAATCTCTTATCATTAGTGTTCTAAAATTTCATAATAATAAGCTTGGTGTGCTTTTTTTTTTTTGAACTCGTAAGTGAAAAGCCTATTGGTGGATCTTTTCAATCTTAGAGACCAGCTTAGTTCTTGGAAAGTTTCTTGAATTATTCTTTAAAAATTTCTTTACCTTTGTTTCTTGTTTCTTTCTTTCTGAAATTATTATGTTGGTCCTTCTGGATTGACTCTCTAATTTTCTTGTTTTTTTCTATTCTATTTTTCATGTCACTGTTTTTTTTTCCCTTACCTTCTAGGTGGTTACGTCAACCCTGTCCACTAGCCTTGCTATTAAATTTTTTATTATGGCTATCCTAGTTTTAATTTATAAATTTCTTGTACATTTAAAAAATTTTTTTTAACAGCATCCTCTTCATGCTTTATGGATATACTATCTTCTCTTATTTCTCTGATAGTATTATTTGATAGATTTTGGAAATATTCCTCTTCTCCATGAGTTGTCTTTCTTTGCCTTAGTTTTTTTCCCTCCCTATTTGTTTAGATTTCTCCCTTTCAACATAAAAGCTTTCTGAAATGTGTGGTGTTCTGGAAATAGTACCGGGATAAAGAGCTATGGGCTACTCAAATCAGTATAAAGATTTTTACTCAATCTCTAATTTTACAGGCACCATATATCCATCTCCATGGTGCCTGGTGTTCTTGAGTTAAGAGATTGTTATTTTTTATTTGTCCAGGGAATAAACATCTGGTTTCTTCTGGCATGTGCACGTGTGTGTGTGTGTGTGTGTGTGTGTGTGTGTTTTGGTGGCAGCATTAAGATTTCAAGGGGAGGATGTTGGAGGCAGAGACTCATTGAGAGGTCCTTGGAATATTCTATATAGGGCTCTTAATTCCTTTAAGGGGATTTAAAGTATGAAATGGATCCCATATAAGCCAACTAACTGATCTTAGACAAGTAGATCACTGGTACAAATTTTATCCAGGTGCTGTGTATATAAAGTTCTTCTTCGTGTCTTATTCATATCTGATAAGACTGAAACTTCAGAGTAAGTGTACCAATTAGGCCTAAAGCTGGTGGGGATCTTTGGATGGTGATGCCATGAGTGTATCAGGGCAGCTCTGCAGCCATGTACTGGGGAGAGAATGGTTACTGTTGCAACTTCCAGAAGATCCTCCTTCTGTGCTGCATTTAAAGCTCCCAAAGTCAATTTTACCTTGAGCCCCACATATTCTCCTTCCAACTTTCTCTCTCCATCTTGGAAGTCTTTGTGTTATTTATGAAATTGTTATCCTGGTTGGAAAGTAATTGATTAGGTGCCTGAGTTTTGTGAGAGAAGCTTGTTGAGAGAGCTCATTTCATTAATGTCAAGGAAACTTGCCTGTTACATTTCCCTCTGTGATAAGTTCTGGTGAGCAAATCCATTGAGTGCTTTGTGAGGGTCTCAAATATAAATGTGAACAACAAAGAGAAATCTTTAATGCTAAAGTATACCTCTATTTTTACATTCTATCCTAATTTGTCATTTAAAATTGTTTTTGGAAATTTTCTTTTAAAAAATTATATAGATAATACCAAGATACACACTTTTTCCATCTAGAACTTTGTGCAGGTTTACTCCTCAAGCCTCTGTTTCCCAGCTGTGTAAAGGGGACAAAAACAGAGTTAGATGCATTGAAATGAGCACAAAAAGTTTCAAGCCTGCTGAGTATTCTTTTGGAGGTTTGGGAATGTACAATTGGGGTGAATGAGTGACACTTATCCTTTTCTTCTTTCTTCTTTTCTTTTGGATGATATTTAAAAAAAAATCAAAATAAAATATTTGGGGACATGTCTTCCTTTAGCTCTCTAATCTTCTTTTGATCTGACCAGCAACAAGTTTGTGTTTTTGTAAGATGCTAAATATTTCATGTAGAACAAAAATTACATATTCTATCAAGGCAGAGAGAATGTACTTATATTTATATTATTCTGGTATCTTAGAATATATATTTGTATATACATACATGCACCACATAATGATGTCTCGGTCAACTATAGACCGCATGTATGATGGTGGTTCCATAAGATTAGTACCATAGAGCCTAGATGTGTAGTAGGCTGTGCCATCCAGATTTGTGTAAGTACACTCTACGATGTTTGCATAGTGATAAAATAATCTAACAACACATTTCTCAAAATGTATCCCAGTCATTAAACGATGCATGACTGTATATAATTTTTTTGCAAAAATTTTGGGTTCACAGAAAAATTGAGCAGAAATTACGGAGAGGGGGGCCATATATCCCCTACCCCCAGCACAGCCTCCCCCACTGTCAACATCCCACACTAGGATGGTACATTTATTATAGTTGATGAACCTACATTGACACATCGTTATCAGCCAAAGTCCATAGTTTACATTAGGGCTCACTCTTGGTGTTGTATATTCTATGGAATTTGACAAAGGTGTAATGACATGTATCCACCAGTAGAATAAAGAGTAGTTTCACTGCTCTAAAAATCCTTTGTGTTCCATCTATTTATCCCTCCCTCCTCCTCTAACCCCTGACAAGCTTCTCACTGTCTCCATAGTTTTGCCTTTTCCAGAATGTTACATAGTTGGAATCATACAGCATGTAACCTTTTCAGATGGGCTTCTTTCACTTAGTAATATGCATTTAAGTTTCCTCCATGTCTTTTCATGGCTTGATACCTATTTCTTTTTAGCACTGAATAATATTCCATTGTCTGAATGTACCACAGTTTATTTATCCATTCACCTATTAAAGGACATCGCTTGCTTCCAAGTTTTGGCAATTATGCATAAAGCTACTAGAAACATCTGTGTGCAGGTTTTTTTGTGTGGACATAACTTTTCAACTCATTTGAGTAAATACCAAGGAGTGTGATTGCTGGATCGTGTGATAAGAGCATGTTTAGTTTTGTATGAAACCACCAAACTGTCTTCCAAAAGTGGCTGTACCATTTTGCATTTCCATAAGCACGTGTTGTTCCACGTCCTTATCAGCATTTGGTGTTGGTGTTGTCAGTGTTGGATTTTGACCATTCTGATACGTGTGAAGTGGTGTCTCGTTGTTTTAACTTGCAGTTCTTTAGTGACATATGATGCTGAGCATCTTTTCTATGCTTCTTTGCCATCTGTATATCTTCTTTGGTGAGGTGCCCAGATCTTTTGCCCATTTTTAAATCAAATTGTTTGTTTTCTTATTGTTTGCTTTTAAGAGTTTCTTTGTATATTTTGGGTAATAGTCCTTTATCACATAAATTTTTTGCAAATATTTTCTCCCAGTCTGTGGCTTGTCTTCTCATTCTCTTGACGTTGTCTTTCACGGAGCAGTGGTTTCCAATTTTGATGAAGTTCAGCTTAGCAATGATTTCTTTCGTGGATCATGCCTAGTGTTGTATCTAAAAAGTCAACGCCAAGCCTAAAGTCATCTAGATTTTCTCCTATGTTATTTTCTAGGAGTTTTATAATTCCGTGTTTTACTTTTAGGTCCATGATCCATTTTTATTTAATTTTTGAGAAGAGTGTAAGGTCTGTGTCTAGATTCATTCTTTTTTTTTTTACATGTGGATGTCCAGTTGTTCTGGCACCATTTGTTGAAAAGACTGACTTTTCTCCATTGTGTTGCCTTTGCTCCTTTGTCAAAGATCAGTTGACTATATTTGTATGTGTCTATTTCTGGGCTCTCCATAGAGCCGTTGATGTATTTGTCTATTCTTTCACCAATACCACACTGTTTTGTACTGTAGCTTTTTAGTAAGTCTTAAAGTCAGAGAGTGCCAATCCTTCAACTTGGTTCTTCTCCTTCAATATTGTGTTGACTATTCTGGGATTTTTACCTCTCCATATAAATTTTAGAATCAATTTGTCAATATCCACAAAATAACTTGCTGGGATTTTGACTGGGATTGCACTGAATCTATAAAGTTGGGAAGACATGACATTTTAATGATATTGAGTCTTCTTATTCATGTACATGGAATAACTCTCCATTTATTTCGATTTTCTTTGATTAGAATTTGGAGTTTTCCTCATATAGCTCTTGTACATATTTCATTAGATTTATACCTAAGTATTTCATTTTTTGGCGTACTAATGTAAATAACATTGTGTTTTTAATGTGAAAGTCCAACTGCTCATTGCTGAATTATAAGAAAGCAATTGACTTTTGTATGTTAACCTTGTGGCCTGCAACCTTGCTATAATCACTCGTTAGTTCCAGGAGTTTTTTGTTGATTCTCTAGGTATTATTATTTTGTAAAATCTTTAGTGTTTCTTTTCTGGTAGTGCTTGAGTATTTCTAGTAAGCTTGCAGTTCTTTCCACAGCTGCACATTTCAAAGCTAACAATGAGGCTATGAGTAACAATTTGGCTTCTTGGTATAGCACTGTGGAACTCTCATGCTTTTATCAGAAGTTATCTGGTCATAGAGACCACAAGTCACCTAGGTGGGGTCACTTCCTGTTGATCATGTCATTTTCAGTTTGATCATAGGTCAAGTGGTTGGAGAGATGAAAAGACAGTGGTCTGTGGTTTAGACTTAGTGGGGTCTTTTGATGAGAATTAAAACTGAACATAAGATATAATCGTGAACCCAGATAATCATGGGTAATACAAGCCAAAAGTAATTTTGTGTGCTCTGGTACAGAAACAGAGAGAGAAAGAGCCAAGATCAATGAATCAACAAATATTTATTGACAAAGACTCAGAGTGGGATTTAGGTCTAGCGGGTAGTTGTGGATGTGATAGACATATGGATATGCAAAAATTACTTTTATTTTAAAATCTTTGAGTAAATATTCAAAGCAAGATGTAGTGTCTCTGTGTGCTCCCCACAAGATCTGTCATTACATTTTGGTTTGGCACTCAGTGATTTTTGTTAGAAAATGCTATTGAATATTTAAAAAATGTATTTGTTTAAATTAATACTGAAGTTTTCTTTTTTCCCTTTCTTCCCCCTGCAACTTGTAATTCAGTTTTATTACAATACCACTTTCTTTTTCACTTTGTTATCTCTTAATATCTGAAAGGATAAATATTATGTTTCCAGGATCATAGAGATGTGTGGAACTGTTTGTTTCTTATAGGCTGCAGAGATGGAGTCAGAGATGAATCCTTCTATCTTAAAAGGTTCAGTGATACAAACTCTTCCATACTCCAACCAGAGGTGAAGATTCATCTTACTGGTTTTCGAAATGACTACTGTAAGTTACTGTTTAGATCATGAAATGAAAAGTTGGTCCTGTGCTCTGCCATAAACTTGAAACTTGATTCTGGAAGAACCAGATGGGCCTTTGCTTCATGTCCAAATAGTGTACCATCCAAATATGATTAAATAGTTGATTTTTCCTTGTGCAATTTTTATGTTGAGGAATGGGTATTGTTGGTATTGGAGGGGCATGAGAATATACATTTTGTTTTACTATATTAGAATGAACTGTACAAATGGTAGCCTTTTCTTATGCATATATTTTGAAGCTGGGTAAATCTAATCAGTCAAACAACCACAGTGGGTTTTCTTGTTATGTGCCTAGCTTGTAAGTAAGTTGGAAAGACAAGACTAACCCACATGTAACTGCTACCAACATGCCAATGTAAAATATAAATAATAAACTGTGCATTATAAGGAGATATAAGGATTAGGGAGCTCAATGATCTTTGGAGTTGTCTAGAAAGACTTTGTGGAGATACTCAGAGTTGAGCTGGGTCTTGAAAGATGGGTAGGATTTGGAGGGGGTGTAGGAGAGAATGTAGAGCATTTTCAGTGATGTTAACAGCATGAGCAAAGGCAGGATGTTGGTAATTAATGATAATTAATGGCAATGAAGAGGATATATTGGGAACTGTTGAATATGTAGGTGAATGCAGATTATGGAGAATCAAAAGTTGGGTGTAGATTTTTATTTGCTGTGGGAGTTGTTGACTATGAAGAAAATCAAAGGAAAATTCATGGCAGAGGATGCAGAATGCATTCAGTAGGAGAGAGCTACCAAAAGGTAAGGGACTTTTTTCTCTCCATGAGGAAAAATACCTGGAAAGAGGGATGAATTTAAGATTATTTCAAGTTTTTGAAGCAGGACAAAGGTGATGTCACTGGGAAGACAGGTTAGCAGTGAAGTGCTTTGGGGAGGAAAGACCATTCTTGCAATATTACATTTGAGGGGACAGTGAGACATAGAAGAGGTTCCAGCAGATCATTAGAAGTGAGGTTGGTAGTTGAAAAGAGAGGATAAACTAGAGGTCAGATAGTTATGGCTGAGGCCAAGAGCCAGTGTGTGATCTCCTGGTGAGGGAGAAAGGAGCAGAGGGAAGGGGTCTGGGTTCTGTGAACATTCACAGAGAACAATGAGCTGGAAGAAGCGGAATCATTCAAGGGAACAGTTCTCCTACTTTTCTTCTCCTATAGCTCCTTCTCTAAGAGACTTTATTGTCGTGACCAATGACAGTTGGAGGAGACATTTCAAGAGATGTTTAAAAAATACCACACTCATATTTTAAAAAAAAAACCTTTTGCGGGGCCAGCTCCGTGGCCGAGTGGTTACGTTCCCGGCTCCGCTGTGGCGGCCCAGGGTTTGCATCCTGGGCCCGGACATGGCACTGCTCGTCGGGCCACGTTGAGGCGGCGTCCCATGAGCCACAACTAGAAGGACCTGCAACTAGGATATACAACTATGTACGGGGGGTGGGGGAGCTGGGGAGATAAAGCAGGAAAAAAAAAAAAAAAGATTGGCAACAGTTGTTAGCTCAGGTGCCAATCTTTAAAAAAAACCAGAAAACCTTTTGCTCCCACTTCGCCTTCAAACCATAGCCCCTTTTCTCTCTTCCTTTTGACAGCAAAACTTGTCAAAAGGTGTCTATATTCACAATTTCCTATTTCTCTCCCCACATTGTCTTTGAATCCCCTCTAGTCAGGTCCTTAAAATTTTTTTTTTAAAACGAAATATAGTTGATATACAGTATTGTATTAATTTCAGGTGTACAACATAGTGATTCAATATTTATATATATTATGCAATGATCATCCTGATAAGACTAGTAACCATCTGTCATCATATAAAGTTATTACAATATTGTTGACTGTATTCCCTATGCTGTAAATTACATCCCCATGACTTATTTATTTTATGACTTAAAGTTGTACCTCTTAATCCCCTTCACCTATTTTGCCCTTCCCACACCCTCCTCTCATCTGGTAACCACCAATTTGTTCTCTATATCTATGAGTCTCTTCCTATTTTTTTTTTTGTTCATTTGTTTTGTTTTCAGATTCCACATATAAGTGAAATTATACAGTATTCTTCTTTCTCTGCCTGACTTATTTCACTTAGCATAATACCCTCTAGATCCATCTAGGTTGTTGCAAGTAGCAGGATTTTTCTCTTTTTTTATGGCTGAGTATTATTCCAATATGTGCGTGTATATGTATCTACATGTATATACCACATACCACATCTTATTTATCCATTAATTTACCAATGGACACAAGTTGCTTCTGTATCTTGGCTATTGTGAATAATGCTGCAATGAACATGGAGTGCATATATCTTTTTGAATTAGTGTTTTATTCAGAATTTTAATAAGGATTATTTTAATAGGGATTGCATTGAATCTGTAGATTACTTTGGGTAGTATGGACATTTTAAGAATATTAATTCTTCCAATCCACGAGCATGGTGTATCTTCCATTTATTTTTGGTGTCTTCAATTTCTTTCATCAATGTCTTATAGTTTTCAGTGTACGGGTCTTTCACTTCCTTGGTTAAATTTATCCCTAAGTATTTAGTTCTTTTTGGTGTCACTGAAAATGGGATTTAAAAAAAAATTCTCTTTCTGCTAGTTTGTTGTTAGTGTATAGAAATGCAACTTACTTCTGTATATTTATTTTGTATCCTGCAACTTTGCTGAATTCATTTATTAGTTCTAATAGTTTTTTGGTGGAGTCCTTAAGGTTTTCTATATATAGTATCATGTCATCTGAAAATTGTGATAGTTTTAATTCTTCTTTTCCAATTTGGATGCCTTTTGTTTCCTTTTCTCGTCTGATTGCTGTAGCTAGGACTTCCAACACTGTTGGTATATTTGTCTTAGTTAGGTTCACAGCTTAAGTTTTCTCTTGCCTTCCGTGGATGGTGTTCCAAATCTCAGATCAGTTTCTTAAGCCTTGACTATGCTGGTTTGGGTCTCTCTCCCATGTATGTGGATCAGAGTCTAAGCTGAGACTTGTCTGGATGTTTCAAAACTTAGTTCAGTTCTCAAAGCCTTTACTAAGTTGATTTGAGTTTTCCTTGCTGTTCTTATGTGACTTCAGGGTAAAGCTGAGTTGTGTGTGGGTTCATACACTGACAATAAGAGGATGCCTTTCTGTGGCTCTCTCCCTGCAAGGACTTTCCTCTCGCACTTTGGCCATCTTAGGCTCCTTTCCATGGTTCCTTTCTACTAGAGCTTGAGCTGCCGGTGCTAATCCATGACTGGGGCCCAACCTCAGGGCAAAGCCATGTGAGAAAAAAAGTGGGAAACTCACCCCTGGGCAGCTTGCTTCTCCAGGTTTTGACTCCTTCACTTAGTTTACCTGCTTTTACTTATTTTCCAGAGTTCTCAGATGTTTGTTTTTTATATTTTGTTCAGAGTTTACAGTTGTCATTAGTGGGAGGGATGAGTTGTAGGGGGCTTAGACCGCTGTATTAGAACTGGTGTGCTTCATAGTTTCGTACTGATATGTGTCAATCAGGATAGGAGTTTCTGTCTTATAAGAAATAAGATAGGGTAGATTTTAATACGTGGTCATATAAATATGGTTTCTTTTAGCAGTCAAAGCTTTCTTATAGTGTAAGCTAGAGAATACTACTAAGAACTCTTAGGTATCATAAATAAGCCAGTGACCACCTGTTCTAGATATACTGTAGTTGGGTGGTATTTTAGGTTAGAAATGATGGTGACATCTCCCATGGATGTCCTAGGTCCAAGGATGTCTCCATAAGAACTACGTGCTTTTAATTTCAGTAATCTGTTAGATGAAATCCATATATACTAAAAATGGCAGATGAAACTGCCAAGTTTTCTAAATGCCTTTAAATAAGTATAACTGAGCATAAATGGTAAGCGTTATTGCTTGTTAGACTGTGACACAAGTTTCTATTCCAGTTTTCATTTTTGAACTTCTAATGATCTGGTTGGATTCGTGATTCTGTTTTCCAAGTGACCATGGGGAAAGTAGTAATCTTTGTCTTCTTCCTATAAATAAAGTTGTTTACTTGAAAATATTTTTATTTGGCTGCATAATTACCCTAATTTGAAATGCTTTTCTTGTAGATCTGAATATCCTAGACTGGAATTTTCAAAATCTTGTTGCTATAGCCCTTGGATCTTCTGTATGCATCTGGAATGGGGAAAACCACAATGGGATTGAAAATATGGACTTAAATCTCACTTGTAACTATGTATCTTCTGTGTCCTGGATAAAAGAGGGAAGCTGCCTGGCAGTTGGCACCAGCGAGGGAGAAGTGCAAGTACTGGACAGTTTTTTCTTTCTCATAATGTGCTCTGTGTAATTGCTAGATAACTAAAATCGACTTTTACTAACAGGTTAATACAAAAGAGAGAAACTATATTGGGTGTGTACTTGAAGCTACGCGGGATGAGAGGATATACCATTCTGGTTCTTTTCTGAATGGCATTTCATGAGCACTTTGGGGTACTCTGCTTAGTTTTTCCACACAATCTTTCTTTTTGTCACATATCCTTTTTTTTTAGTCTTTTCTCTGAAACTAAAGTTGAGCTTGTAGAATCTCCAGTTTTAGGACTTTGGAGAGAAGAAGACAACCTTTCACTTCTCCTTTCTCACCTCAAGCCATGATCAGGAATAGAATTACTTAAAATGAGTGAATTAAAAAAATATGAATTTTTAAATTCATTTAGAAAAGGATTTTTTTCTGATAGGCTTTGTGAAATGGAGATTTACCAAGTTTCCATCAATCTATCTAATTTCTTATTGTCATTATTATTGTTTTTTAGCAATAGTGTGAACAATATTCCTCATGTATTTGATGACTTTGTGGGGGGCCACAGATGGCTCTCACTGCTTTCTCTTCTCTGCAGTGATGTTGGATACTGTGAAGGTTATGTCCTGATTTCTTCTTACACCAAAGTTCTCATTCCTCATATGGGTCAGAATATCATTTATAGTTGGCAGGAAAGGAGTCCCTTAGCAGTAAATGGAAATCCTGACTCTACACAGTGTCTAGGTACCCAAATTTTGTTGTAACTGTAGGTAGATTTCCAGGTTTGAAATTTCAACTATTTAGAAGGAACCAGAAGTGTGATAGTGATTCTCCACTCATGGCTGCCCACTGAATTCACGTGGAGAACTTTAAAGTAAATGCCATATCCCCAGGTTCTACCCCCATCATTAAATAGAATCGCTAGCATCCATAGCACACTCCCTAGGTGATCCTAATATGCAGACAGGGTTGAGAACTGCTGACTAGGGTTAAAGGTGCTGAACTTTCACTTGGTTCAAGGACTGGCTATATTAGCATTAATTGGCTATCGGGCTTTTCAGAAGACAGCGGACTGTGAACATATCAGTGCTGCATAACTCTGCTTGTTCACTTTTTCAGTTATGGGATGTGGTAACTAAAAAGCGGCTGAGAAATATGCTTGGTCATTTGTCTGTAGTTGGGGCTCTGAGCTGGAATCACTGTATCCTCAGCAGGTAAGAAGCATTTTCTTGGAACGAATTATATTTGTACCACCAATTGATTAGGGGGGGCTGAGTGAACAGAACCATAATATTTAAAACCAAAACTGAAACAAAAATGAAACAAGACGAGACATTAGTTAGTATCAGTTATGATCCTACCCTCTCAGGCATTCAGATCTTCTGGTGATGGAGGTGGTGCAGCGGCCACGTGTACCGTGGTGGCTGTGTGCCCACATCATGTGCTAGTACTGCAATGTGAGGTGCAGGATTCACTAAATTGTTCAGACAAAATGTAAAACTTTGTCTAAGCGAAAAGTTTCTCTGTTCCAAATAATACTTACTAGAAAGATATTTGGTTGCAATTAAGTATTTATTGCTACCAGTATCAATAATTTGAATATATTAAGCTTTCTGGGGCACATTTCCAATTCACAGACCCACAGAGGTTAGAACTGAAAGTAGCCTCAGAGATAACCACTTCATTGGTTCTCAAACTTGACCATGCATCAGAGTTACCTGGAGGGCTCCTTAAGATACAAATTGCCGGCCTCACTCCAGGAATTTTTGATTCTGTAGGTCTTACGGTATGCCGAGAATTTGCATTTCTAATTTTCTAAGTCATGCTGATGCTTCATCACTTTTGAGAACTACTGATTTAGTCTAACTGCTTCTTTTTAACCGGAAAAGTTGCGACTGTCCCTATGATCCTACATAACTGATTTAAATATATTTTGCTTTTAATAATAGCCATTCATTTTTGTACTGTATTTCTTAAGGTAGATTTAAGTTAAATTAATTCCAAAGCCTTTTGCAGTTTTTTAAAGTAGCTCAGATGTAGATTTGAGATTTTAATACTTTGTGATTGTAGGCCAAACTTAAAACCACTTACGCAAAACATCCTATAAAGGCCTAAATATTTACCCTGAGAAGTTGTTGCTGTCAGGTCAATTCTAGACTCAGGTTCCTTTTGGAGTCTCAATTGTTTAAGTTTAGTTTCAGTACCCAGGAGGAATATGAACAGATCCTTTCTTACAATAACAGCAGCTAACATTTTTGAAGTACTCTGTGCCAGGCATGGTGTTGTGCTCTTTATGTACGGAATCGTGTTTTAATTCCTGCAATAAGACTGTACAGTGGTTTCTTATCTCCCCCACTTTTGATGAGTAGCCTGAGACACTAGCCTGAGGTCACCTGGTTAGTATAAGGGAAGAGTCAGCCTTTGAACCCAGGTGGGCTGGCTGCGGAGACCATATTGTTCATCAGAATGCTATTCAGTGTTGTGCCTGAATAGTTTTTAAAAATATGACACTGAACTTTGAGAAATTTCAGAAAGAATTATAGGCAGTCATTTACTTGCTCCTTGGAGAAAATTAAATTAGTTCGGAAAGAGTTCATTATCTTTGACAGAGTGACAGGATCTTTATTGTTTGGATCCAAATCATTGAGAGTGAGCAGAGATGTTATCCACTGACTTTGAATCATTGCGGTTTGCTGTGACATTCAGATAGCTTCGTACTCTTTTCAGATATTAGCAGCATTAGCAAAACTAATAGTGGATCTATGGATCAATAGAAAAAGGAAATAATAAATTTCTATGTCTAACATTTTACTATAAGTGTGTGTGTGTGTGTATATATATATATATATATATATATACACACACACACTAAAACCATTCATTGAGATAATATGAAATATTCTGAATTCCAGAAAAGTAATATTTCCTAGGTCCAGCACATACACTAATACCTGAGAAAATCTGGTAATCTTCTAAATTTATCTTTTCCGTGGCTGCCTGCATCATGTTAAAGTCATTATAGACATCTATCAAAGGATATCTTCTCGATATCCAGATTTGAAACTCTGCCAGACAAATCTATTTGACTTGTGAAAAGAATCACCGAGCCAGAATACTCTATCCTCATTAACCCAAGGAATGCCTACTGTCTTTTGAATCTTTCCTAAGGGGTCTTTCAGTAGTTTGAACTATGTTTTCCTTCACATTTTCAAATGTCTATGTAGTATTGGGGCTCAAGTTTTCTGTCATAAAGCTGCCCCTTTCCTCTGTGCAGTGGGTCGAGACTGGGCCGTGTTTATCACCACGATGTTCGGGTAGCCCAGCATCATGTTGGAACACTTCACCACAAGCAAGCCGTGTGTGCTCTGAAGTGGTCACTTGATGGCAGGCTGCTTTCCAGTGGCTGTAGCGATGGACTGCTGACCATATGGCCCCATGATCCAGGTGTGAGTGCACAGGGTCAACCACTCAAAGTCATACCCCAACCTACGGCAGTCAAGGTAAGAAATCCCACAGTTTCTCGGTTTCCCTTTACTCTGAGGCCAGTAGATCTCCTTCACACATAAAAACAAATCATTAAGCCAATATTTGGAGATTTGCTTCCCCCAGAATTTGTTTTGGATTTTGCCATCACTCTCCTGGAAGACAACCCTATTTATACTCCCCATGTGTCAGATTTTTTTGGTTGTAAGTGACTGACACTAAAGTCAAGCTTGAGCTTAAGCAAAATAGTAAATATATTTTCTCGTGTAACTGAGGAATCCTGGGTACATACAGCTCTTTCAAATATTGGCTGGATCCACGGTCTTAAATAATGTCATTAGAATCCTGTTTCTTTAGCTCTTGGCTCTGCTTGTCTCCGTTTAGTTTCATTCTTCATTCAGACTCCATTTTGTGGGCAAGATGGTTCTTGACAGCTTCACATTCAGACTCTCCCAGATAGGAGCTGATAAGAAAACATTGTTCCTTATAACTCTGGTAGAAAAGTCCTAGGCAGGACTCTGGTCTGGCTTTGGTTGCATTCGCATCTTTCATTTGATAATTGTGACCAGAGAGATGGGCACACTGACTGCCAGGCCTGGGTCATGAGCTCACACCCAAGAAAGGAGACCCATTTCCGGAAGAGAGAGGGAAGGTGCGATAGAGTTAAACCAATACTCTACCACACTCTGCATAATAATTTCTTATTTCTCTGTGTTTTAAATTCTTATTTCTAGTAAAAAAAAAAAAAGTCCATACTTTCCTTCCTTTGGTGTCATAGATGTATGTCTTGGCCTTAACATAGTCTTAGAATATTTTTCACTCGTAAAGCAAGGAAATCATTCTACTTTATTAACTACAAACAGATTTATTAGAATAAGACCTTAAAAGTTATCATAAAATTTCCTGATATAGGGTAGAATATACAGTGCCTACTGCTACTGTGTAGTACTGGCCCAATAGCTTTAGCTTGTGGTTTTTAATGTCCACAGACCTTGAGAATGATTTTAGGTCCAAATTACCATTACTAATGACTTGAAAAAAATCTAGGAGAAATGTATGTAAAATATTCTGTCTGCAAACAAAATAAAAAAGCAAAAATAAAGCAAAACAAAAAGCCAAACAAAACAAGTTACCTTCTTAAATGGCTTGTTGTCAGAAATACAATGAATTGAGCTAAGAGAGAGTTTCTGGAAACCTGAGCAAGCCAAGCCTCACGGCAGCTAATCCCTAGGGAATCACAGTAATGGTCACCAGTATGTGTCTCTTCACACTCACCACTGTCTAGCCAATTGGTACAGCAGGAGTGGACTTCAGAGGTTGACGTCTGTGTGATTCCTCTCAAGATGGAGCTTCTAGTTTTTCCAAAACAACTTGTTTATAGTAAAAGCTAATTGGAAGTAGGGTATTTAAAAAAATTATTACTAATAAATATAAAAAATACTGATATTCATCACATGGTAAAACGGGGCCATGGGCTCAGGGGGACTTCTGAGCCTCTTGAAATTCTATGCGAAATTTTGCGTTTACTGAAGTAGCCGTCTTATCCAGCCCAGTCAGTGGTATGTAGCTAAATGATAATTTGAAAAAGACAATTAAGGCGGGTAGGAAATGATACATACATATTGTAAATATTTTATTTTGACTGAAAACTTTAAATTGTATGTTTATTCACAATACAAGGCCAAGGTCTTTACTTTGAATGTAGGTTGGCTGATCAGAGTTCTTCATTGTCTTTCTTGTGTGAATTATAGCCGTATTTCATTGTCTAAGATTTCTACTCATGATATCTATGTTGATTACCTATTGCCATGTAACAAATTACCCCAAAACTTAGTGGCTTAAAATAGCAATCATTTTATTATCTTTTATGGTTTCTTTGGGAAAGGCTGGTCTGAGCAGTTCTGGCTCAGGGTTTCTCATGTGGTTGTAGTTAGGCAGTGGCTGAAGCTAAAAGTGCTGGGCACTGGAGCAGTGTTGGCTGGCCAGGCATCCTTCCCTCTTCGTGTAGTCTCAGAGCTTCTCCACATTGTTTGGACTAGTTTGGGCTTCCTCACAACATGGCAGCCTTAAGACGGTTGAACTTTGTGGTTCAGGGCAATAGAGCCAGTGCTTCAGAGAGCAAGGTGAAAGTGGCATAACCTTTTATAACCTAGTTTTCAGAAGTCTTGCAGTGTTATTTTTGCTGCTGTTGGTTGCAAGTCACAAGTTCCTCAGATTCAAAGGAAGGGGAATGAGATTCTATCTATTGATGGAGGAAATGGGCAAAGTTCTAGAAGGACATGTGGGATAGGCGATTTAATTTTTATCTCCAAGTAGCCTTTAAGTCAGGATGAAATTAGTGTACTCATTTGATGCTGTTGTTGTAAAAAGTTACAATTATTTGGAAAACTTTATGTCAATAGTTCTGAAGCTTGGAATTACCTAAAAAATCAGTTGTCAGAAACAAAAGACATATGCCAGAATATATTAATTATAGTGTTCTTTACAAAAGCAAACACTTAGAACACATGAAAAACAACGAAAATCCCTGTCAAAGTCCCAATAACATTTTTTACGGGAATAGAACAAAGAATCCTAAAATTTGTATGGAATGACAAAAGGCCCTGAGTAGTCAAAGGAATCCTGTGAAAAAAGAACAAAGCTGGAGGTATCACACTCCTTGATTTCAAAATATACTACAAAGCTATAGTAATCAAAACAGCATGGTACTGGCACAAAAACAGACACACAGATCCATGGAACAGAATCAAGAGCCCAGAAATAAAACCCACATCTATGCACAAGTAATTTTTGACAAGGGAGAACATACAAGAACATACAAGGGAGAAGGAAAATCTCTTCAATAAATGGTGTTGGGAAAACTGGACAGCCACATGCAAAAGAATGAAAGTAGACCATTATCTTATAAAATTGACTAAAAATGGATTAAAGAATTGAATTTAAGACCTGAAACCATAAAACTTCTAGAAGAAAACATAGTCAGTACACTCTTTGACATTGGTCTTAGCAGTATCTTTCTGAATACCATGTCTCACCAGGGAAGGGAAACAAAAGAAAAAATGAACAAATGGGACTACATCAGACTAAAAACCTTCTGCACAGGAAAGGAAACCATCAACAAAATGAAAAGACAACCTAAAAATTGGGAGAAGTTATTTATAAACCATCTATCTGATAAGGGGTTAATATCCAAAATATATAAAGAACTCATACAGTTCAACAACAAAAAAACAAACAACCCAATTAAAAAATGGGCAAAGGATCTGAACATTTTTCCAAAGAAGATATACAGATGACCAAAAGGCACATGAAAAGATGTTCAACATCACTAATTATTAGGTAAACGCAAATCAAAACTACAATGAGATATCACCTCACGCCCATCAGAATGGCTATAATTAACAAGATAAGAAATAAGAAGTGTTGGAGAGGATGTGGAGAAAAGAGAATCCTCATACACTGCTGGTGGGAATGCCAACTGGTGCAGCCTCTATGGAAAACAGTATGGAGATTCCTTAAAAAATTAAGAATAGAACTACCGTATGATCCAGCTATTCCACTTCTGGGTATTTATCCAAAGAACATGAAAACACAAATACGAAAAGATATTTGCACCCCTTTGTTCATTGCAGCATTATTCACAATAGCCAAGACTTGGAAACAACCTAAGTGCCCATCAGTGGATGAATAGTTAAAGTAGATGTGATATATATATATACACATTGGAATGCTATTTAGCCATAAAAAGATGAAATCTTGCCATTTGTGACAACATGGATGGACAACATGACATTTCTAAGTGAAATAAGGCAGATGGAGAAAGTCAAATACCATATGATTTCACTCATAAGTAGAAGATAAAAACAACAAACACATAGATACAGAGACTAGATTGGTAGTTACCAGAAGGGAAAAGGGGATGGGGGAGGATGAAAGGAGTGATAGGGCGAATGTGTGCAGTGATGGATGGTAATTGGTCTTTGGGTGGTGAACATGATGAAGTCTACACAGAAATAAAAATATGATGATTTACACCTGAAATTTATGTAATGTTACAAACCAATGTTACCTAAAAAAAAAAGATGAAAAAAAAAGAAGTGCAGAACAAACCCCCTCAAACAGTTAAAACAAAACACGTAAAAAACAACAACAAACAAATCCTCTCCTCTCCAAAAACTTCAACTCAACCCAATGCAAACCAAACCAAAATAAGTAAGAAATCAACCTGAGTCCAGCATTAGAACAAAAATTAGAGTACAATACCGTAATGGAATATTATGGGATTATTAAAAATCTTAATCATGAAAAATATGTTAAACATGAAAAACTGTTTATATAATAAGTGAAAAACAACAGGAAAATAAAAATGTGTACACTATGTTTAGTACTTTATAAAATATTTTTACATATAGATAATATGAAATAGTGAGAATTGTTACCGAGATGATTGATAAGGATATACAGATAAATATAACTGAAACAGTTGTTAAAATTTTCTTTAAAACTATTGTTTCTGGTCATTGTAGTTATCAATATAAATGTGCAATACTAAGTCCTATTTTTCAGAATTAACTATAATAATTTACAAATAGATAAGTAAATAAAAAGCAGTTTCATTTTCTGAATTGTATTAGGAGTTGAAATGCATGAGACTTTTTGAGTTGTGAGCAATCATGTATAGCTCTGTTTTGTCTTCTAGTCTCTTCTCTGACCTGGAACCTAAAGACACAGGTAGACAAACCAGAGAAAGGTTTCATTTCATAACCAGATTCTAAGGACACATGTCAACTACTCCGGCAGCAGATTTTGCCCCATAGGATGTGTTGAATGTAGTTTTTCAAACATATAATTGTGTGATTTTTCTATGTTTAAAATGTTTCCAATTGTTACCAAAATTTGAGGAAGGCATCTAGTAGGTAATTTCTAGTCCCCCAGGAGTAATCTCTTGAGAGTGCAGCTGCTCCTGCCTTTGGGTCAGAGACGTCCAGGAGAGCTGCGATGGGTGCAGACCTCTGGAACTTCTGCCTGCCTGAATTCATCACGTTCACAAGTTCACCTCCTCCAAGGCTGACCTGTCTGTGTGACTATTTGGAACTTTAAAGGCCATGAATTGGTGTCCCTGGCAGTCTGCAGTTCTTGCTGTTGGAGGAGGAATGAAGGATGGACACTTACACATCTTGGACATAAATACTTGGCGGAGCATCCAGACCCCAAGCACAAACTCCCAGGTAAATGTCTCCTCTGGAGTTTGCCTTCATTCTGGTCTTCTAGAATCTTGTGAAAATAATTTATGATAGAGCATAGGACCTAAACACGCCTCTTTATACCTGCTGAGTCCATGAGGATTTCAGTTCTTGGAAGTTTCTTTTGGTAAAACTTTCATATGTGAGTCTAAAGTTAATTTAACTTGTGTATCCTCTTTTTTTCCCCTCATTTCCCTTCTTTCTCAGCACTACTTTGACTGTGAAACTTGACAGTGGTCCGACTATGCCTGGACAATGATCATCATCCACTTAAATTCGTAGATTTATTGCACCTAAGACTATTTGTATATAGCCCTTTGTTACGTTGGGATAAACCTTCCTAGAACTGATGTAATTCCCTTAACACCCTAGCCCCAGCTGTGGACTGGAGGATGGATATGGACAGAGCATACTGCCTAGAATCAGTTTGAAATATATTTGTAATGAATCAGGAATTGCCGTAATTCTTTATTTTTTGGGTTATTATTACAGATTTGTTCCCTAATTTGGCTACCTAAGACAAAGGAGATTGCAACTGGCCAAGGTACTCCTAGGAATGATGTGACTGTGTGGGCCTGTCCTGCTCTGGCCAAGTCAGGTGGATTTTTTGGTAAGTAAATAGGTGAGTTAAATGTAGCTATAGCAATGGGAACTGTCATTTATGAGAAAAGCCCTGAATGAAAGATTTTCTTCTTTTGGTTCTTTTAAGTATATATTTCATCATAGGAAAAAGGCCTACACCCACCACACCTCAGGGGGTGTATAGATGAGTGTTTCTGAATTTCACTAAGATTATTCATCACTGTCATTCATCATTGATGTGTCTTCTTCTCCTTGCACACATGTATGGATGATGCAGTGACAATCATGAAAAGTTTTTGAACTGTGTTTTTGAACTGTGAAGTTACCATCATAACTCATCTTTCCTTGTTTTGGAGAAGAACCAGCAGTGCTAGAATGCTTGGGAGATAAGGAAATATGAAGAGGGTGAGACATTGTTCTGTGTGGGGAGGCCACTAAAGGTCATGAGGTCTGGTGAGCCTCTGCACTTTCAAGGCTAACAACTGTTCTTTCTCAGTGTAGTTCTGTAAACATTTACTGAGTATTTCTTGAGAGCAATCCCCCATTATGGGGAACAAGATGAGACCTTGTCCCCAAGGGTCTTAAATCCTCTTGGGTGCAATCTGGACTGTTAAAGAGGTTCAGGGGTTAGTAGGTATCTCCTTCCACCCAGCCCTGGGAAATAGGAAGACAGGTGTTATGGTTAATGAAGGAACAGAGCACTGGCATCCAATCTCTTGATCTCTAAGAACATATCCTATCTTCTTTCCACTGAACTTGTCTCCTGGTCAATCTGTGGAGTTTATTTATCTAACATTTATTTATCAAGTATCTACTATGTGCCAGGCACTTTTTGGGGTGTTACACAGGTGAACAAGACAGACAATATCCTTGCCTTCATGGAGCCTATACTTTTGTGGGAAGAAACAGACAAAAACCCAAATATATACAATATTAGATAGTGATAATGCTCTGACTCTCTTTGGAGATTCTGAGAATGTTATTTGGCAACAGAAAGGCTTCTTGCTTCTGTTGGTCAGTCTGGTTGGACCTCTGGTTAGCTTCAGAACGCCCTTTATATCCTTAAGCTTTTATACTATGTGACTTGGTAAGTAAAAATACAGGCAGCTCTTGACAGAGCCACTTTGATGGCCAGGCATGAGTGTTGGAGGAGCATGAGTTGATCCTTTGTGTATTTTTAATCATAAGACATGCAATTCACTGGACTTTTTCTGACTAGAAAAATATTTTAAATCAAGCCTTCAACCCAATTCTTTACAAAATTGCAATTCCAGCAGCTAGGTAGACCCTTCAGCTAGGTGAGGGAGTCTGATAGATACTCAAATCAATTTGCTGTTGCTTGGAATAAAGATTGAACTTATCAGGTACGTTTCCTTGTTTCTCTGGCCTTAACAGAGATCTTTAGTTCTTTAGTTTTAATGCCTTGTGAATTTTTTTCATTGATACCAGACAGAATTCCAAATAGTACATTTGACCTTTTCTCCTTCTCTTGAAATATTTATGGTTGGAGGAGATGCAGTTACTTTTGAGCACTTAGACACTAATTTTCATCTCTAACCCCGTGGTTTCTTCTATATGCAATATTTCCCAAAGTTGTTTAGTAGGATGTTTGTTATACAAATATATGTTATGTGGTCTGAGAAGTTTGAAAATTCCTGGTTAAATAGCAAGTTTTTCTTTCCTAAGGATGTCTCAAAGCCTTTGATAAATTATGAGTATTGTAAATCTCCAAGAGGGGGTTATAGCATTCAGTGTTTCTCAAACACATTTGGGAAATCTTTTGTTTGGGAGCATCTTGAGGTACTTTTTCCATGAATACACTTCAGGGAGCATGCCATATGGCAGGGGACTGCTAGGGTATTGAGTTCCATGTGTTTTCACTGTGAGTCAATGTTTCCATTGTGGCTCAAGGACAGCTGTCTTGACGTATACCTTAGTGACAGATCTTGATGAGGGTCTTCAAATTGGGGGTTGCGGCCCATTGGATCATGGATGTAATGAGTCAACATCTGCATTAAAAAAAATGAAATAGAATAGTATAGAATGGAAAAAATAGAGAAGTAGGTATTATTTTGTGAAACTTTTGTCATAGTTATGCAGTACGTATATGTGCCTATATATGGGGTCTCTGTGTAAAATATAGTTTTGATTGTGGGTTGTGGTCAAAAGTTTGGAAAAAAGGTATTCTAGATCATGGTCATGTCTTTACTAAGTCTCACCCTGTTAGCCACAGTCATGATTCTCTGGGGGAAAATTTCAGTTAAAGAGGCCTCGCCCACCTGACTACAGAAGAAAAACAACACATCATTGTTTCCTCACCCCCAAAGAGTTGTAATTTCTGAGCTTTGAAACAGGAATAGGTATCTTTCTAGTCTATAGGCAAGATCTGGCCTTTGACTTGGTTTCATCAGTCCATAGCACTTGCATCAATACATGGTCTCATTTATGATTGATTGTACCTGCATAAAGAAAACAAAACTTTCAATGTTTCCAGTGACAATATTGTTGGAGTCTCAGACCATAAGTCCTAAAAGATGACCTTTGAGATAAAGATGGCATTTCCCACTACCTAGTAAGTTAAGATTGTCACTGATGTGAGGAAAGTATTCCAAGAACACCTTTGCTTCCAATCCAAACACCATTTTCCTAACAAGTTCCAGAAGTAGCTGTCCATTTTTTAAGTTGAGGTATTTTTCAAAGCCTGCATTGGAAAAGATTTGGGATTTTTTTCCTCTGCTATTCCTTTCTCCATTTTGTCTTCTTCCTTCTTTTTCATCTTAACACATCATAATAAAGAATGACAGCATGTTTATCACCTGTTATATTTATTGAATAGATTTTCCTTCAGTTTAATTTAAAAGCATTAGTGTAATGTTTTATATTTATCCTAACTAAATTAAGTTGCTTTTCATTTATATTGCCTTAATTTTTAAAAAAAATAATGGACAGTGGCCTCTTATAGAAAAAGAGATTCTTCTTTGCTGTGGGATTAGAGTGTGGTCTAAATGGTTAGAGCATTGAATTTGATTCTACTTCTGGCTCTGCCACTTATTAGCGATGTGATCTTGGGCAAGGCATTTGATATTCTTAAATTTTCTCTTCACCTTTAAAATAAGGGGGCTGCAATGTATCAATGTATGCAACGTAAACTTTTTAAGGTGCTGACACACCCAGGGTCCCTTGGGGATGCTTCTCTATATGTGTGTGTGTGTGCGTGTGCGCATGAGTGAGAGCATTGGGAGTGATGTGTGTAGATGGAAAAAGCCCCAAGTGTTGAAGATACTTCTCCTTTGGGAGTGGAATAGGGTATATGCAGTACTTGCTTCTGAGAATCCTGTGTCAGAGCACAAGATTATTTCTGCAATTCTAGCTCTCAGTTGAGTTGTAAGCAGTACTGGTCCTAGGAGGAGGTGACCACCCACGTAGTTTGATTTTAGTTGTGCCCTCCAATACCTACCCATTCAAAAACTTATCCAATCTCCCTCCTTCCCTCCATTCTCCCAGCCCAAGTCTCTTTTCATGGAGTCCACTTCCCCTACTCTGGCCTGAAGTTTTGATTGTTAAAGTCACTGTTGGGTTAGGATAGGTTTTGCAAAGTATTTTCCAAGGAACACTAGTCGCTGAGAGGCTCAAGTCAAAAGGACTCTGGCCACATAAGTTTCAGAAATGCTGCCTGTTATAGCCCCTTCTCCCAAATATTTGTAATGCATATAGCAGTGTTGAAATAAGGAATCCTGTTTAATTTTCTTAGCCTGGAGCTCCCAAATTAATATGAATATTACGCACTCTTTTCATTTTTAATACCTATTAACCTCATATAGAACTGTTTTCCACAGAATGTTCTTTGAGAAATGACCAAACATTTTTCGGTTTGATCATTATTCAGTTAGATAACAGAAAGAGGGTATTGTCTCTAGAATTCCATAAGTAAGACTCATGTGTGCTGTGTGGGAGAGCTTTTTGGGTCCTTTTCCAATAAGTTGCATCAGTTTATCGATTAGTTTCTTGAAACCTAGGTCCCAAGGGGTTGACTTTGGGGGAGGATAGGAAGAAGGATGGGGTGGGTGGCAGGAGCACAGCAATGGCAATTCCTGGGTGTTGGTGAATTCGAGAACATAGAACTAATGATGATGTGGGGTATGAGGGGTGTGGTGGGCTAAAAAATGGTCCCCCGAAAGATATCCACGTCAAATTCCTGGAACTTGTGAATATGACCTTATTTGGAAAAAGGGTCTTTGCAGATGTAATTATGTTAAAGATCTTGAGATAAAATCATCCTGGATTATCTAGCTGGGCCCAAAATCCAATGACAAGTGTCCTTATAAGAGACACACAGAGGAGAGCAGACGCACAGAAGAGGAGGTAATGTGACCGTGGAAGCAGAGACTGGAGTAATGTGGCCACAAATCTAGGACTTCCAACAGCTGCCAGAAGCTGGAAGAGGCAAGGAACAGAATCTCCCCTAGAGCTTCCGGAGGGAGCTAGCCCTGCCAAATCCTTGATTTTGGACTTCTGGTCTCTGGAACTGTGAGAAAATAAATTTCAGTTGTTTCAAGCCGGGTAGTTTGTGGTAATTTGTTATGGCCATCTTAGAGACTAATACAAAGGGGAAGAGCCCTGAAGAGGAAACCCTGAAGCAAAACCTCAGCCACATTAGGATGTTGCCCAGAGTCAGCCCTGACTGGTGTTTACCACAGCAAAGGCGCAGTAGGAGTGCCAGCTCTGAAGGTGGCAGGTTTCGAAGAAGCCCTTTATCCTGGGATGGGATTTGTGGCCCCACCTTAGGTTGCTCCCTAGTCCTCATCAATAGCACCTGTATTGTGGAACATGAGCTGTGTTTCCTTCTTCCCACAGGCCACAGAGGCAGAGTACTGCACTTGGCGTTGAGTCCGGACCAGACCCGAGTGTTTTCTGCTGCAGCTGATGGCACAGCCTGTGTGTGGAATTGCTGCTAGCCACTCTGCCCCTCTGAGCTTCAGTTTCCTCGTTTCTAAGTGAGAATGATATTGGCCTTGCCTTCTCCTTGGAGTTGTTGTCAGGACCAAACAAGATGAAACGTTTTTCCTGATGTGAATTTCTGTCCTCCTGACCTTCTTTCTCTGGTTACTTTATTTGCTCTGCTTCCTCCCATTGTGTTTCCCAGACATTGTCTTTGACCTTCCATTCTTCTCTCTCTACTTTCCTCCTTCTCCTCCTTTTTATTATTCTTCTCTCTCTATCCCTTCCTTGTTAGAGATGCATTTTCACTGCTATAGTCAGAATAGTATGTATAGCATAGATTTCTAAATACCTCTTTCCCACTTGACTTTTCTCCCAAGCTCCTGCCATCTATTTTGGTCTGCCTCTGGATATTTCCTGTTTGAGATCCTTTCCCTCTCTTTAGCTCAAACTCAATGCCTTAAAGACACAACTTGTTCACTTGAAAAATGTTGATTAAAATCCTATAATTTGCTAGGCAGTGTGTTAAGCATCCATATTGTTTCCTTTCAAAATGAGCTCCTCTTTAGGACTCTCTTTTCCCTCTTCATGGTCTCATCCTTATCCTGGTCAAGGATATCCTCCCCTGTCAGGGAATCTCCTGATTATTCTGTTCCATGCTTTCTCAGTTTATCCCTGTTCTCTTTTCTTTTGTTCACACCAGTCATGTCTTGAGTACCTGATGCCTAGTCTGTTATAATTGTCTTCTACCTGGTTTTCCTGCCTTCAGTCTTCATGGATCTCACACTACTGCTGGGTCAAATTTCTAAAAGCACTGTGCTGATCCTGTCAGTCCCCTGCTCATAAACTCTCAATGACTCTCTATTTCCTAAACCCCTTGGCCTCAACCCTGGAGTCCTGAGCCCAGAACCTGAAGTTGGGGGACTGTTCTTGCCTTGGCTTTGCCATAAACTGACTAAGTGACCTTGAATGTGTCACAACATTTGCAAGAATAGGAATTAGGATTTGATAACTGCTAAGCTTTCTTCAAGCTTTTCAGTCCACTGTTCTGTCTTTTTAAGATTAATTCCCACTCATGTCCTACATTTGCCCTGGGCTAAGCCTTGTGATTTCCTGCCTTGGTGCCTTTGTTGAAGTTTTTCTTCTCGTCTGGAATTCATGCTCCTCTCTGCCTTTCCTTTGCTTAGCTGCATAGGTCCTAATGTCTCCAGGAAGTGTTTTGAAATGCTGTTACCTGGGTTTGAACTCTTGGCATCAGTTGATATCACCTATTTGGTATTAATATACTATTCTAGTTGTTTTTTAAATGTTTTATTACTGTGTGAATCTTTGGTTATTTTAGTTTTCATGTGTTTATTTCTCCCCTGGACAATTAAATTGAGGAGTTGAGGGAGCTTATAATAGACTTTTTTTTTTTGAGGAAGATTAGCCCTGAGCTAACTACTGCCAATCTTCCTCTTTTTGCTGAGGAAGACTGGCCCTGAGCTAACATCTGTGCCCATCTTCCTCTACTTTCTATGTGGGACGCCTACCACAGCATGGCATGCCAAGCAGTGCCATGTCCACACCCAGGACCTGAACTGGTGAACCCCGGGCCACGGAGAAGTGGAACGTGCGAACTTAACCACTGCGCCACCGGACCGGCCCCCTATAATAGACTTTTTAGTGCCCCTTGGAATGTTTTGCATATGTCAGATAACAATATTGATTGATTTGTTTTCTTTGTCATAAAATGTTTTTTACCAATACATACATACTCCCCTAACCCCCATTGCCCCACCAAAAACCACCCCTCATAAAATAAAACAAAAGCTTTAATAATCGAAAAGTGGAATGGTATATACAAGGGGAGTTAGGACTCTCCTGTCAAATTAGTGTTAACTTGCCAATATATTCTTTTATTTTTTCTGTTTTTTAACTCAGAAAATCTGCTTGGTAGTGCTAGTAATTCTTGCCTTAGAAAATTTTTAGGTCACCGAAAGCTGCAAATATTATACTTTTCTGCAGTACACATTCTTTGTCTTTAAGCTAATGGTTTAATTTCATCTTCTTCTTAATTAGCTATAAACTATAAGAAAATAGTTAGCAGGGAAATGAACAAAATGATCAGACCATTTCCAGTGTTCCCCATCATTCTGTTCTGGGTACTTCTGTCTTAACAGTCTTATGACACTATGTCATTACTAAAGATCACTTCTCTCAGTTAATACTGGTGTGTGACAACAGGCTCACATTTAAGAAAGATAGCAATGTATCTTTTACCTGCTGTTCATTTTGGTGGGAAGTCTGGGATATGGTTTTAGTAAAGAAAAAAAGTGAACTTATAGATAACACATAAAACAGAAGCCTTTGTACAACTGATTTTTTAGTTTTGTAATTTAAAATTTTTATTGAGTGATAATTCACATACAGGAAAGTACATAAGTCTTAAGTGTATAGCTTGATGAGTTTTAATTTATGAATAGATAACTGTGTGTAACCACTATCCAGATCAAAATATGAACTTTTCTGGTACCCTAAAAGACTCCCAGTCAACACCCCTCTATTATTCTGACCTCTATCACCATGGAGTAGTTTCACCTTATGTCAACATTCAGATAAATGGAATCATACAGTATATGCTCTTGTTTGTCTGGCTTTTTTCACTAAGCATTAAGTGCGTAAGATTAGATTATGTTGTTGCATGTAACTGTAGTTTGTTCTTTTTCATTGTTTGTCCATTTTATTGTGGATAGATATTTGAGTTATTTTCAATTTTGACTTTAAAGAATAAAGCTCCTATGCACATTCTCAACCACATCTTTGGTGGAAACAAGCACTCATTTCTGTTTGGTATATAGCCAGGAGTGGAACTGTTAGGCCGTAGGGTGTGTGTACATTCAGTTTTAATAGACACTGCCAGTTTTCCTAAGAAGTTGTACTAGTTGTACCACTTCCACCAGCAGTGAACAAGGTTTCCATACCACTACTTCATAAGTGGACTTCAAAACTTGTAACAAATGTTGCCAGTAGGGAATATTACATCCTCTTATTGCTGTTAAAATCCTAACTAGGAATTAGGGATTATAGTGGGTATGTAGAATATCATCCTAATGACTTTTTTAGAGCTTCTCTTTTAGATATTAGCACCAGGCCTTACTTTCTAGTATAGAGGTTCTCATCTCTAGCTGCATGTTAGAATCATTGCACTGCTTATGTAAAGAATGCTATGTCCTGGGTCCCACTGAATACCAATTAAATAAAAATTTCTAGAGGTGGGGCCAGGGCCTGGTAATTTTAAAGAGTCTGGTGAGCCGTAGTCGAAATCCAGTATGCTAGTCTTTTGGTCAGTCTTTAAGCTCTGCTTCTTCCTTTGTTTTAAGATACTGTCTCAGTGTTGTACGTTCTTGGTTTGGATATACATTGTGTGTGTGGTAGACACACACACACACTCACACACACAATTTATACTCCTAAAGGAACTGATGGGAATCAGAGGAATCTGTTCGCATAATCACATCTTGAAGTGGCTACTGGGCTGATGACTATCCATTAAGTTCAATATGCTGAATAAACATCAGGGGGCTTTTTCCAAAGGAAACTTTCTGGCCACAATTCAACACTCACTCCCTACTATGGCAGCGACCATGTTGATTGGACCTACACAGGGTCAGAGACAAGGAGAACCAAGAAATCACCTAGATAATCCAAGGCTTAAATGCAAACTACTGAGAAAGGAGGCTGACTTTCTGTTACATAATTTTCTGAGCTGGCCAAATGCTCCATTTATATCCCCTAGAATTTTAATTTCTATTTCTCATCTGCCTTTGGAAAATACTCTAAGGCATTTCCTGTTTCTATTTCTCCCATAGACTCAGGTTCTTGCATGTGAATCTGAATAGCAGATGTTGATGTGGAACAATGGCCTTTGAAGGGTGAACTTGTTTCCTTTTAACCCAAATGCTCCAGACTGGCTGTTTTTGTTTCCTGCAGAATTGCTGAGGTCTTCACTGTATTTGTTACTAGACGGACTGACCTTAGTGTCACTCCTGCTGGGTCCCAATGAGAGAGTGAAGTGAATAATTCAAGCAAAATTAGCATGTCACTTGACACGTGGATGACATTGGTGACAATGGTCCCCTAATCTCCCCCTTGCATCATCCATGAGGTCACTATTTTACTCTGCGTCACTTTGCTGGTGGAGATCTACCCACTAAAGTTATAGGAGAGAAACGAGAACAGTCACACAAACTGATTTTATTTATGATAAGATTAAGAAGTGACAGCAGTAAAGTGAAATACAGTTATCTAAACTGCCCCCTGCATAGTCTTAATTATCCAGTTGAGGTGTTTTTTTGAGAGAAGACTATAGATGCCAGGTCCTCGAGGGTCTCCACATTTCCCTGGAAGGCCAAAGGCAGTGACACCTCTGAAAGTACCCTCACATATCAGCGGGCTTCCAGAATCTCCCTGGAGGAAAACAAGAGGGGTGATGGGGATGAGCATCAAACACAGCGGCTAGTGGAACAAAGAAATTTCATTTAATGTGGAGTTGAGATAAACCTTGACTTAATTGAAAATTAGTGCTTAAAAAAATAAAATATTTGAGAATATTTTAATGTTTTTACATTGGCTTACTCAATTTATTTATAAACCTGTGAAAATTGAAATGAAACTTGTATTACTGATTATGTTACCCACTATTTTGAGACTGTTTCTCTGCTTTAAAAACTAAACCCTCCTGTTTGTCATTTTTTCAAAATGCTTAATAACTCAAGGGATAAAATAATCGATGGAGATGAGACACTGAGGCTAAGAGTAAAAACCATGTTTTCTAGTTTTTCCAGTGGATAATTGTCTTCCCAATGAAACAAAACCAGAGCAACCTTTCCCTTCATCCTCTCAAATAGACAGAAACTGCTCCCCCAAGTCTTCTTTGAGCATCCGATGCTAGATGGAAGCTCCCGGAAATCAGTGATTACACTTCGGAGCTAACTGATTCCATAGCAGAGAGCTTCAGTTACCTGTAAGTTGTTGCTTTAGTCTTTCTGACTGTGTCACCCAGTGTGTGATCTTGTAATCTCTCATGGAACTCTAGAATCAGCATATGTTAAGGTGTTGGAGGTCTAGAGTCTGGATTGGCCATTTCACTGCTACGGCTTTAGGGAAGACTGGCAATGCCAGATGGAGGGCCACTGAGGCATGTACACAGAGCTCTGCAAATGCAAGGCTCTGAGGGTCCAACTCCATCCCAGCAATGGGAAGGCACCAATGATTTTCCCTTTCCAGGCAAAAATTAGCCTTATGAGTATATGAAGTAAAGACCCATGTGAGAAGCTGGGGTCCTCCTGGATGAGTATATTTCTCCTGCCTAATAGAGTGCCTGAAAATTTCAGAATTAGTCCTTTAGATTTAACTCATCAAGGGCCAATTCCAGGCAGTCTTGGGCATTGAGAGAACGGAAACGAATTGGTAAGCTTTGATGATAGAGGGGGCTGGTGGGAGGGGGACAGCCATCTTGGGATGCTGTCGTGGCCTCAGGATGTTGCATGTGGGTTTCAAAAGCATACAGGTTCTGGGTTCCTGAATGCCAGGACTCGGGGATGAGAGGAGAGGAGGGGTGAGGGAGAGCAAAGAAGAGAAAGTGGAAGGGTGCTGAAGACAAACGCCATCTTTTCCTGGGATTTGCCTAGCCTTAGTCCTGAAGGCATTCCATTGTGCTGGTCCATTCAGATTACGCTGATGTTAGACAAGCACCTGGAAAGGGCAGAGACCTCTGGATCTCTCAGTGTCTGATTACTCCCAAACCATGTACACTGCGCACTCCTTCTCTTCAGATAAGGCTCTATAGAGTCTTTTGGAAAGGTGAGAAATGACAAGCCAGTACGCAGAGCTTAAACATTTATAACATGTTCCTTCTATTTCTATTGTTAAGCAGGGTCCTGTCACATCCCTTCTCCAGGAACTCTGGTATGGAGGCTTACACATTCTCTGGTATGAGTTATGCTTGGAAGTTATTCTTGGGGATTGAGTTTGGCTCTAGGAAGCCATGGGGGTCTAGCCTAAGATCCTCAGTCAGGCTTGGGAATTATAGGAGTTTCAGACTTGCCCAGTTAACTGGTGGGGGAATTTTTGGGAGGTGCTGTGATGGGCAAAAGGGTACTGACGGCTCTGGAGGAAACTTGACTTTGGCTCTCCTGAGTGTTACGCATTTTAAAATTTAGATCTACATGTGTCAATATGAAACATGAGAAAAAAACCATTGATTCTTAGTGGTTTTTGATATAAAACAAGAAGATGTGGTAGGTCATCTCATGCAGTAGCAATGAACTTGTTTTTTTTTTTTTTGAAGATTGACCCTGGGCTAACATCTGTGCTCATCTTCCTCTACTTTACATGTGGGATGCCAGCCACAGCATGGCTTGATAAGTGGTGGAAAGGTCCACGCCTGGGATCTGAACTGGCGAGCCCAGGCAGCTCAAGCGAAGCCGGTGAACTTAACTGCTACACCATGAGGCTGTCCCCTGAACTTATTTTTGATGAACAACTCACTTGAGATGAGAACATTAATTTATTTGACTGGGATTTATCAAGCTTTTTCCAAAAAGCACTAGGACTCTGTAGAAGCCAATGCCATGATAAGACTAAGCGTGATGTTTTCTATATCTGCCTGACTTAATCCAATAGCTAAACTGTGGGATCTCATTTTACTTACATTGCACGAGTCTTTTCCACCTCGGAGGTTTCCGGCACAAATCATATTCAGTCCAATCACAGGTTTAAAATTGTAGTGCTTTGGATCATTGCAGACTTTTCTATCTATGACGGTGACATTGACTTCTCTCAAGATATCAGATGCAGGTGACCTATTGGAATACTTCCCCCACCCTGCAACTCGACACACTGTTCCTGGTTTCACGTCATCCCCCTTTCTAGGGAGATGAAGGATAGCCACATTTTTATTAATTGTTGCTTTTTTGTTCAGCTGTTGGAAAACAAGCATAAAGAGTTTACGGAATGAAATAATTAAAATATTCACGTTTTTACTTAAATTCTAGCCCAACTCCCAAGAACCCCCTTATGTAACTATAGTCTGTAGCTACAGGGGCATTAAGGAAAGGTTTCCATGTAGGTGGCCAGGTTGTAGGAGGTTCTATGACTTTTAAGTCAGTCAAAAGTACAGTCAAAGGGACATACCTGTAGAAGTTTAAGATCACTCTCATGTGTTTCTGGGTCATAGCATGGAGAGATAAACTCTTTCTTAACGAACATGATCTGTTTTTCTGGCTCTTTCTTGGTTTTTGAGTGAGCCCCAAGAATGACTTCGGACTTTCTGTTCCTGAAAACAGACACAACGCTATTAACTGGGTTTACTCTTTAAATCAGGAGCTGAGCATACGAGGCACTGATCAGCTTCATTGTCCCATTTGTCAATATGGTTGCGATGGAAATACCTGTTTGTGGCTCAGAAGGGAGAAAAAGGTATACTTTAAAGAATAAAAAGCAATATGTTTATGAATTTATTATCATCATTATCATTACCAGCTTATTTATAACAAATTGAACTAGGTTCGTTGGAAACAAGTAATAGGAGAATTCCATGGCAGCTAGGCCAAGTCTTGAGATCTCTCTTGGGGTTTTAGTGCAGCACCCACCTGACCCTCCTTAAGCATTGATAGAGAATCAGGCTTACTAGAAAAAAAGGTCTCAGTAGTCTAGAAACAGAAGCAAAAGTCACTGGATAGTTGTAGAGTAATGCACTGAGGGGATCTTGGTAAGAAAAAACAAACATCTTAAATGGGAAACCTTTCAGAAATAGATTACCTAGTGGAGGACCCTATTTGAATGACATTGAGTGTGTGTATCTTGGGGAGAAGGTGGTCTAAAGGTGGGGCCCAGGATGTTTTTCTTTTCTTACTCTATGATAAGGTTCATTGTGGTTAATAAAACCAAAATACTCTCTGATGTAATAATTATTAAGGCTATTATCATTCACAACCTAGCATAAACCACCACCCAGATATTCGCACTGCTGTTTTTCCATTACACCAGCCGATATTAATCTCACTTAATACCTTAGAACAGTGCTTTCAGTGTGCGTACTTTGATGATGAAATGTTCTATAAATCTGTGCTGTCCAATATGGTAGCCATTAGCCACGGTGGCTACTGAGGACTTGAAATGTGGCTTGTGCGACCAAAGAACTAAATTTGTAATTTAATTTAATTTAAATTTATATAGGCTCGTATAAATTTACATAGCCAATATGATAGTGGCCATGATATTGGACAGCTGAAGTTCAGAGGCTTGATTTAGGGAGTGGAGAAAAAACCAGGCCTGGAAGAAGTTTGAAGGTGGTGATTGACAGGGGTTGAGATGGCTGAAGGTGTCAGAGAAATTCACTAAGGGAAACAGGAAAACATTTCTCTACTGGACAGTTGCGCTCAGGGCCCTGAGGGGACACAAAGTTTTACCCTCCCACACTGTGGCTAATTCTACCCACTCATGAAATTAAGACCAGAAGCCAAGCCTTGCAGCACCCTGACCCATCGGCTCCAGAGGAGACCTACAGAAAGAACTTGGGGATGCTGCTTCCCCATTGGTCTGATTCTTTGGGGTCAAATCTGGACTTAACTCTCTGTTGGGGTAAAGAAAATAAGTTTCTAGAAACTTAGGTACGTAATGTGAAGCAGTACGTGAGCCTCCATGGCTTTAGTGGGATTTACTCTTTTTATTAATATTCACCTAAATTGGATTATCTCCACAAACATTCTTTTTAAAACCCAAGCACTTACATGACACAGTGAGCTGCAGTCAATACCCAGTTGTCTGCAATCAAAGCCCCAGCACAGATTTTGTCTCCGTTAAGTAGCACCATGTAGGGTCTTGAATGAGGAGTCACTTCATTTCCTCCAATAATTTTTTCACAGAAATCTGTTAAAAAGAAAAAGGCAAATCACATCAGTGTCCACCCCACAGAGCTCTCTCTAGAACCATATTTCGAAGACCAGACATGCTTTTCCTGCTTGGAGAGGAAGTGTGGATGAGAGCATCTTCCCTGCCACCCCTACTCTCCATATAGATGTTCAGATATCTGAATATAAATCCCATTTCTAGTGGACTCTCTGAGAGGGTCCTGTTCGTTCACCCACAGAAGCCATGCCATTGGCAGTTCTGGGGATTAACAGGCTGGTGATCTGTCGCAACCACTGACCTTGAGCCTTGGGCTTACAAAGGGCAGACAACTGTGCGTTGGTCTATACCAGTAACAGTTGCTATAGGAGATGCTAGTGATGATGACAACCTTGAGTGCCCTCCCACTCCTCCCCCTTTCAGGCTGAGTATTAATCTGGGGAAGCAGAGTGGCTTTTAGAACCCTGAGAACTGCTCTTTCCACCTCAAGCCCTTGCAAAAACCAAGTAGCTTACAAATTGATATGAACACCTTTTAGCTGTGACCCTACCAATGAGTTCTTTGGTCATTGTGAGACTTCTGTTTGTTGAAATTTGTACTCTCCTCATTTGTAAGTTGAGAGAATAATATCTATTGCCCCTGAGGCTTCTCTTTAATCTCCAGACTGAACCACATGGTTTAATCTAAGCCCTTTTCCGATGAGGTAGGGGGAGGGAGGAGAAAAGATGCTATAAGGAGAGAACTCTGCCTTACTCAAATTTCCTTGATGCTAGACCAGGAGTTTGGATTCCTTATTAGGAACGAGACCCAAACACCAGGCAAACCATCCACATTGGTTGAGAGGATCTTTTGCCTTTGTGATGTACTCTCAGCTCTCCCCCTTCCTACACTGGATGTTCTTGGATTCTCCTAAAGTGTTTCTCCTGACCATCGGTTGAGACTTGCGGTTCCTTAAATAGGGCACAGGGCCTGTTACTCCATTATTAAAACTAACTCATTGCCAAATTCACTGTAAAGTGTAAATGATGAGAGTGAGGGAAGGGGAAGAGAGTGACCATGAGGGCTCTAATCTCCAGAA
The DNA here is from genome assembly GCF_021613505.1 of Equus quagga. Taxonomy (NCBI): domain Eukaryota; kingdom Metazoa; phylum Chordata; class Mammalia; order Perissodactyla; family Equidae; genus Equus; species Equus quagga. The sequence continues at coordinate 80,732,709 of NC_060275.1, forward strand.
GGGAGTTGGGAAGGGGAAATTCTAGGCTCTAGAAGTAAAAGGAGAAGGAACTAGAGAAACCAAAAGAACTTCACACACTTCTCAACTTTTCCTGGAGTGTATATGTATAGATGGATTCCAAAGGTGCATTTTTGGACTTTCTGGGCTGTAGAAATGGTAAACTCCATAGAATACTCCCTTTTGCAGAGTCCTGTGTTTGGTGAGCACTTTTACCACCTTGGAAAAAAGCCCACATCTCCTGCAACCAACCGCTCCTAGAAGGGTCAGGGGTAGGGTTTAGAGCAGGTGAGAAGCTTTTAGAAACTAGCAATTCTTAGTCCCCACCGAGAATCAAAATAAATTAGCATCTCTGGGGCAGGGGCAGGGATGTCAGTATGGTTTAAAAGCCCTCCAGAGTATTCTAATGAGTAGGAGAGGTTGAGACCACTGGTCCAGAGCATCAAGACTTGCTTTCAGTGTCTGTTCCATTTATGGGCCCACATAGCTCTCTCTCACCACAGGAAACAAAGAAGAGCAGAGCAAGTTGCTTTTGTTGTTTCCTTTGAAGGAAAAATATAATTGGATTTTTAATCTGCCCTGTTTTCACTGTCGTGGAGGATTTAACATGCCTGAACATAGTCATATACTTATAGTATACTATGCTTATACTATGCCCATCTTTTAGTCCTAAATGTCCTATAACCTTGTTATTTTTAAAATTTCTCTCATTTTTTGTGCAAGATAAACCAGAGAACTTCCTCGGGAATTTCTGGTAAGACAGGTTGTTGCATCAGCCCATGCCCACCACTCCCACCTCCAAAATCTGACAGGCCCTGGGGACAATGCTTTGCTTTGCTGCTCCACACTTGTCAGCGCAGTTCAGCCTAGCCCCAGAGTAGTCCTCACTTCCTAAGAGGTTTTTAATGAAAATCTGGAGCTATCCAGGGGCTATTACCCTTCTTGTGATAATGCCATGGGTTTTATAGCATTTCAAACTGACGCATGTGCAGCTCGCACAAAATTAGGCTTGTTGGTTACTACTTAGTACACCAGAGAATTAGCTCAATACAGAATACTACAGCACTTCCAGAGAGTCGATGTGGGGACATTCCCAATGTCCTAATCTATTAAGACTAGCCTAGAGAAATAACGTTAAAGATTCAAATCATTCCTGATTTGTTTTGCGCGTCTAGGTCAGGTTTGTTTTAATTGCCTTTAAAACAATCTGTGCATCTTCTGCAGCAAGAAAGGCTGAGGCAACACTATTCCTTTCCTGAAAAGTCGTATTTATTTTCCTAACTCAAGAGCTGTTTGTTTATTTGCTTGTTTTTACCTTCTCCTTTTTGGCAATTTTCAAGCTACAAATTGACAGCAATAAGTACTGGTGGTTCTATATCTTTTGTGAAGAAGTTGTAAAGAAGAAAGAAGGATGTTTTTCCTCCTAAAATAAAGACATATTTAGAATCCAAGAAAGAATGTTAAGGCTTGGGGGAAAAAAAAATCTCCTCTTAGTACTCTTAGCTAATATTATCAAAAGTTCAATGAAAGTCTGCTCGGTTTTGATTCATGATTATAAGGGAAATGACAAGAATCAGTCTTACCTTCTGGAATTAGCAGGAGAAAAATGACAGTTGAGAGAGAGGATGCCAGAAACGAGTTCCTCATTGTGGCTGGTGTCCCCACATCAATCAGCACGAAATCTGTGTTCAGTTCGTGACTGACTCTGTCTATATACTGAGAGGACAAAGGATGTGGTTTCCTGTCTTCTTTTTCTTTCTTTCCCATTTCAAATTCGAGCATTCGGAAATGAAACGTAAGTGAGATCACTTGTAAATCACTCTTACCTGTGGGGATGCTGTTCTTGGCTAGGACTGCAGAGGGAGAGGACAATAATTCTACACGGTGGGTGGGGGCATGGGGGTGTTTTTACCCTCAGGACTTAGTACACCAGAAGAGACTCTAAAATGTCTCAGTGGAGATTTCTAGGATTCTAGTTTTCGTCATCAGCAATACTGTTTTCCATATCCATGAATGGAAGCTCTGTTAAGACTTAAATTAGGACTTCAAAAAATGTCAAAAATTGGTCACGAACCAAATTTCTTTCTAGTTATCTCTTTGGGTTGTATAAGGATCAAAAGGCCAAGGGCAAGTGGAGATGCAGTTGGGAGCCTTGTTTATTTGTCATCTCCTGCCTGGATTTTCCTTCCCTATTTTTTTGGAGGATAATTTATTATGCTCCTTTCTGGAGTCTGTGGCAGGTGTGGGGACAAAGGCTGGTGGGGGTGAGGGGTGTTGGCTCTTTCTAGCCTCTGATTGTGCTGCCTCTGATTGTTGGATTTTACAACTTTAGATAACAGGAAAGTATCTCTGAGTTTTGCTTTCTTTGTCCCTCCCTCCTCCCTTCCTCCCTCTCTCCTTCCTTCCTCCTTTCCCTCCTTCTTTCCTTCTCATCTTCCTTTCTCCCTCCTTCCGTCCTTCCTCCCTTCCCTCCTTCTTTCCTTCCTTTCTCCCTTCCCTCCTTCTTTCCTTCTTTCTCATCTTCCTTCCCTCTTTTCTTCTTTCCTTCCTTCCTTTCTTCCTCCTCTCCTTGCTTCTCATCTTCCTTCCCTCCTTCCATCCTCCCTTCCCTCTTTCTTTACCCCCTTCCCTCCTTCCTTCCTTCCCTCCTCCCTTCCTTCCTTCTCATCTTCCTTCCCTCCTTCCTTCCCTCTTTGCTTCCTTCTTTCCCCCTTTCCTTCCTTCCCTCCTTTCTTCCTTCTTCCCTACCTTTCTCCCTCCCTCCTTTTTTTCTTCATCTCTCCCTCCCTTCCTTTCTTCCTTCTTTCTGGATTTAGCTAAAGAAGAAAAATGGGAGTCAGACACAGCTATTTTGTTCCAATATTGGGGAACATCTCTCTCTAAGATAGATCAACCTCAGTCCCTGATGGAACAGTATTCAGTATTCTATTAGAAATGTCTTTGGCCCTTGTTCTGAGCTGAGGATATGGTCTTTATCATAATACATCTGGTCAAATGTTCTGTCAGGATGTTTGGTGTTAAACCAACCATCCCCAGAGTTGACACTCTGATGACTTCAGACCCAGTGGTTACTTTTTCAGAAATCACATGATCTTAGAGAAGGGAGCCCCACTGAGACCCCTGTGTTTCCATTTCTTAGATATTACTAGTGCATCAAAGGTTAGTCATTTTCAGTAATTGAATAAATTACTGAAATAAATAATAAAACTGAAATAAAAAATAAATAAAACTGGCTTCTGGTTTTAGTGAGTAATTTTAGTGCAGACTTAAAAAAATCAAATATTGATTGACTACACCTACTGAAAATTCCTTAAAGGAAATATTGACAATTCTGTTTCTCTTTATGTGAATGTGGTTGCTATACTCTATTCATGTTGACTTTTAACAGCTTAATGAGATAGAATTATACACCATAAAGTTCACTCATTTAGAATGTAGAATCCAATGGTTTTTAGTGTATTTACTGAGTTGCGCCACCATTACCATAACTAATTCTAGAACATTTTCATCATCCCCCAAAGAAGTCTCGCACCAATTAGCAGTCACTCCCCATTACCCTCCTTCCCCCACTCCCCCGCCCTACTCAGCCACTAATCTGCTTTTTGTTTCCATAGATTTGCCTCTTCTGGACATTTCATATAAATGGAATTATGTAATATGTGGTCTTTTGTGACTGACTTCTTTCACCTAGCATGGTGCTTTTGAGGTTCTTCAATCTTGTAGCATCTATCAGTATTTTATTCCTTTTTATCGCCAAATTATATTCCATCATATCAGTATACCACGTTTTATGTATCCATTCATCGGTTGATGGACATTTGTGTTGTTTCTACCTTTTGCCTATTATGAATAATGCTGCTATGAACATTTATGTACAAATTTTTGTATGGACATATGTTTTCGTTTATCTTGGGAATATACCTAGGAGTGGGACCACTGGGTCATATGTAATTCTATGTCTAACATTTTAAAGAACTTCTAAACTGTCTTCCAAAGTGGCGACACTGTTTTACATTCCCATCAGCAATGCATGAATGTTCTAATGTTTCTACATAATTACCAATACTTCTTAATTGTTTTTGGATAATTGCTACTCTAGTGGATGTGAAATAGCATCTTGTGGTTTTGATTTGCATTTCTTTAATTACGAATGATGTTGAGCTTCTTTTTGTGTGCTTACTAGTCATTTGTATACTTTCTTTGGAGAAATATCTATTCAAATATTTTGCCTATTTTTAAAAAATTATTTTATTGAGGTCATATTGGTTTATAACTGTGTAATTTCAGGTGTACATTGTATATATCAGTTTCTGTATAGACTGCATTGTGCTCACCACCAATAGTCTAGTTTTCATCCGTCACCATACATATGTGCCCTTTTACCCCTTTCGGCTACCCCCCACTTCCCTTCTGGTAACCACTAATCTGTTCTCCTTATCCATATGTTTATCTTCCACATGTGAATGAAATCATACTGTGTTTGTCTTTCTCTGTCTGGCTTATTTCACTTAACATAATACCCTCAAGGTCCATCCATGTTGTTGCAAATGGGATGATTTTACCTTCTTTTTATGGCTGAGTAGTATTCCATTGTATATATATACCACATCTTCTTTATCCATTCATCCACTGATGGGCACTTTGGTTGCTTCCAAGTCTTGGAATAACGCTGCAATGAAAATAGGGGCACATAAATCTCTTTGTATTGTTGACTTCATGTTCTTTAGCTAAGTACAAGTAGTGGGATAGCTGGATCATATGGTATTTCTATTTTTCATGTTTTGAGAGATCTCCATACTGTTTTCCATACTGGCTACACCAGGTTGCATTCCCATAAGCAGTGTATGAGGGCTCCCTTTTCTCCACATCCTCAACATTTGTTATTTTTTGTCTTGTTAGTTATAGCCAATCTAACGGTGTAAGGTGATATCTCATTGTAGTTTTGCTTTGCATTTCCCTAATAATTAGTGATGATGAACATCTTTTCATGTGCTTGTTGGGCACATGTATATCTTCTGTATATCTTTTTTGGAAGAATATCAATTCATATCCTCTGCCCAATTTTGGACTGGGTTGTTTGTTCTTTTGTTGTTGAGTTGTATGTGTTCTTTATACATTTTGGAAATTAGCCCCTTGTCAGATATATGATTTGCAAATATTTCCTCCTAGTTGGTGGGTTGTCTTTTCATTTTGTTGTTGGTTTCCTTTGCCTTGCAGAAGCTTTTTAGTCTGATGTAGTCCCATTTGTTTATTTTTTCTTTTGTTTCCCTTGCTTGGGTAGATACGATATTTGAAAGGATGCTGCTAAGACCAATGTCAAAGACTGTACTGCCTATATTTTCTTCTAGGAGTTGTACAGTTTCAGGTCTTACTTTCAAGTCTTTAATCCATTTTGAGTTAATTTTTGTGTATGGTGTAAGATAATGGTCTACTTTCATTCTTCAACATGTGGCTGTCCTGTTTTCCCAACACCATTTATTGAAGACACTTTCCTTTCTCCATTGTATGTTCTTGGCTCCTTTGTCTAAAATTAGCTGTCCACAGATGTGTGGTTTTATTTCTAGGCTTTCAATTCTTTTCCATCGATCTATGCATCTGTTTTTGTGCCAATATTATGCTGCTTTGATTACTATAGCTTTGTAGCATATTTTGAAGTCAAGGATTGTGATGTCTCCAGCTTTGTTCTTTTTTCTCGGGACTGCTTTGACTATTAGGAGTCTTTTGTCATTCCATATAAATTTTAGGATTCTTTGTTCTATTTCTGTGATGAATGTCATTGGGATTCTGACTGGGATTGCATTGAATCTGTAGAGTCAATGTACATTACCTAAATGTCCATATTACCTAAATTAGAGAAATATCTATTCAAATATTTTACCTATTTAAAAATATTTTTAATATATTTTATTTTTAATATTTATATTATTTAATAAATATTTAATATTTGTACTATTTTTGTATTTTTATATTTTTATGTATATATATTTTTTAATGTAGTTTTTATATTTATAATATTAAATAATGGCATCAGGTAACATGGACATTTTAACTATGTTTATTCTTCCAATCCATGGGCAAGGAATATCTTTCCATTTCTTTAAGTCTTCTTTGATTTCTTTCAATAATGTCTTCTAGTTTTCAGTGTATAGAACTTTCACCTCTTTGGTTAAATTTATTCCTAGATATTTCATCCTTTTTGTTGTGGTTGTAAAGGGGATTGTATTCTTGACTTCTCTTTCTGCTAGTTTGTTATTAGTATATAGAAATGCAACTCATTTTTTAAGTTGATTTTGTACCCTGCAACTTTGCTGTAGTTGTTGATTATTTCTAATAGTTTCCTGGTGGATTCTTTAGGGTATTCTGTGTATAGAATCATATTGTCTGCAAACAGTGAGAGTTTTACTTCTTCCTTTCCAATTTGGATACATTTTATTTCTTTTTCTTGCCTAATTGCTCTGAGCAAAGCCTTCAGTACTATGTGGAATAGGAGTGGCAAGAGTGGGCACCCTTGTCTTATTCCTGTTCTCAGAGGGATGGCTTTCAGTTTTTCACCATTAAGTATGATGGTAGCTGTGGGTTTGTCATATATGGCCTTTATTATGTTGAGATACTTTCCTTCTATACCCATTTTATTGAGAGTTTTTTTTTTTATCACAAATGGAAGTTGGATCTTGTCAAATGCTTTCTCTGCGTCTGTTGAGATGATCACATGATTTTTAATCATTCATTTTGTTAATGTGGTATGTCACATTGATTGATTTGTGGATGTTGAACCTTCCCTGCATCCCTGGTATAAATCCCACTTGGTCATTGTATAAGATCCTTTTAATATATTGCTGTATTCAATTTGCAAATATTTTGTTGAGAATTTTTGCATCTATGTTCATCAGTGATATTGACCTGTAATTTTCCTTCTTTGTGTTGTCTTTATTTGGCTTTGGTATCAGGGTAATGTTGGCATCATAGAATGAATTTGGAAGCATTCCATCTTCTTCAATTTTTTGGAATAGTTTGAAAAGGATAGGTATTAAATCTTCTTTGAATGTTTGGTAATAGTCTCTAGAGAAGCTGTCTGGTCCTGGACTTCTGTTTTTTGGGACGTTTTTGATTACTGTTTCAATGTCTTTACTTGTGATTGGTCTATTCAGATTCTCTATCTCTTCTTCTTCTTCTTTTTTTTAAGATTGGCACATGAGCTAACGTCTGTTGCCAATCTTTATTTTTATTTATTTATTTATTTGTTCTTCTTCTCCCCAAACTCCCCCAGTACCTAGTTGTATATTTTAATTGTAGGTCCTTCTGGTTGTGCTCTGTGGGACACTTCCTCAGCATGGCCTGACGAACAGTGCCATCTCTGTGCCTAGGATCTGAACCCACAAAACCCCGGGCCACCAAAGCAGAGTGCGTGAACTTGACCACTCAGCTACAGGGTTGATACCTCTCTATTTCTTCTTCGTTTAGTTTTGGGAGGTTGCATGAGTCTAAAAATTTATCCATTTCTTCTAGGTTGTCTAATTTGTTGGCATATAGTTTTTTATAGTATTCTCTTATAATCCTTTGTATTTCTGTGCTATCAGTTGTAATTTCTCCTCTTTCATTTTTAAGTTTATTTATTTGAGCCTTCTCTTATTTTCTTAGTGAGTCTGGCTAAGGGTTTGTAAATTTTTTTATCTTCTCAAAGAACCAGCTCTTAGTTTCATCAATCCTTTCTATTGTTTTTTTAGTCTCTATTTCATTTATTTTTGCTCTAATTTTTATTATTTCCCCGCATCTGCTTACTTTGGGCTTTGTTTGTTCTTCTTTTTCTAGTTCCGCTAGGTGTAGTTTAAGATTACTTATTTGAGATTTTCCTTGTTTGTTGAGGTGGGCCTGTATTGCTATAAATTTTCCTCTTAGAACTGCTTTTGCAGCATCCCGTCACAGTTGGTATGTTGTGTTTTCATTTTTATTTGTCTTCAGATATTTTCTGATTCCTCCTTTGATTTCTTCATTGATCCAATGGTTGTTCAGTAGCATGTTGTTTAATCTCCAACTATTTGTGCCTTTCCCAGCTTTTTTCTTGTAGTTGATTTCTAGTTTCTTTGCATTGTGGTCAGAAAAGATGCTTAATATGATTTCAATCTTCTTAGATTTATTGAGGCTTGCCTTGTTTCCCAACATATGGTCTATCTTTGAGAATGTTCCATGTGCACTTGAGAAGAATGTGTATTCTGCTGTTTTTGGATGGAATGTTCCCTTCTATATCTATTAAGTCCATCTGGTCTAGTATTTAATTTAAGGCCACTGTTTCCTTGTTGACTTTCTGTCTGGATGATCTATCCATTGATGTAATGGGTTGTTGATGTCCCCTATTATTGTTGTGTTGCTGTCAATTTCTCCCTTTATGTCTGTTAATAGTTGCTTATATACTTTGATGCTCTTGTGTTAGGTGCATACATATTCATCAGTGTTATGTCCTCTTGGTTGAGTCCCTTTTATCATTGTATACTACCCTTCTTTGTCTCTCATTGTCTTTTTTATCTTGAAGTCTGCTTTGTCTGCTTTAAGTCTGGCAATACCTGCCTTCTTTTGTTGGCCATTTGCTTGGAGTATAGTCTTCCATCCCTTTACTCTGAGCCTGTGTTTGTCTTTAGAGCTGAGAAGTGTTTCCTGGAGGTAGCATGTTGTTGGGTCTTGTTTTTTAATCCTTCCAGCCACTCTGTGTCTTTTGTTTGGAGAATTCAATCCATTTACATTTAGAGTGATTATTGATACATGAAGGCTTAATGTTGCCATTTTATCTCTTGTTTTCTGGTTGTTCTATATTTCCATTGTTTCTTTTCTCTTGTATTTCTGACTGTCATTTCAGTTTGGCAGTTTTCTGTGATGTTTTCCTCTGTTTTCTCTTTATTTATGATTTGTGGCTCTGCTCTGATTTTTTGTTTAGTGGTTACCATGACGTTTCTATAAAAGATCTCATAGATGAGATAGTCCATTTTCTGATAGCCTCTTGTCTCCATTAGCCTAAACAGGTTCCATTCCCTTCCTCTTCCCTTGTGAGTTGTCACAAATTATTCTTTTTTGTATTGTGAGTTTTTGACTAAGTTGAAGTGCTTATAGTTATTTTTGCTTTCTTTCCCTTCATCTTTTATGTTATAATTTAGTGTTTGCTAATCTGTTCTGATAGAGAGCTGAAATTTTCTGATTTTATCTCTCTATTTATCTTCTTGCTTGCAGCTTTGTAAATCCTTGCTTTATTGTTTCAGGTGGGAGGTTTTCCTTCATCATTTCTTGTAAGGGAGGTCTAGTGGCTATGAACTCTCTTAACTTTTGTTTTTCTAGGAAAGCTTTTATTTCTGCATCATATCTGAGGGATATTTTTGCTGGATAGAGTATTCTTGGCTGAAAGGTTTTGTCTGTCAGTATTTTGAATATATCATTCCATTCTCTCCCTAGCCTGTGAGGTTTCTGCTGAGAAATCTGCTGAAAGCCTGATAGGGGTTCCTCTGTAGCTTGTTTTCTTCTGCCTTGTGTCCTTAATATTTTTTTTTTGTCATTGAATTGTGCTGGTTTTAATATTATATGACTTGGAGAAAGTCTTTTTGCATTGATGTAATTAGGAGTTCTATTGACATCATGTATTTGTAAGTCCAGTTCTTTCCCTAGGTTTGAGAAGTTCTCAGCTGTTATTTCTTTGAAGAAGCTCTCTTCTCCTTTTTCTCTCCCTTCTCCCTCTTGAATACCTATAATCCTTATATTGCTTTTCCTAATTGAGTTGGATGCTTCTCAAAGAATTTATTTTTTGTTCTTTTAATTCTTATTTCTCTCTTCTCCTCCACCTGAAGCATTTCTATATTTCTATCCTCTAATTCACTAATTCTGTCCTCCATAACGTCAGCTCTATTTTTAATGGTTTCTAGATTATTTTTTATCTCATTAATTGTGTTATTCATATCCAGAATTTCTGTATAGTTTTTTTTTTAAGGGTTTTAATCTCTTTGGTGAAGTATTCCTTCTGCTCATTAATTTTATTCCTGAGCTCATTGAACTGTCTTTCTGAGTTTTCCTGTAACTTGTTGAGTTTCTTTATGACAACTATTTTGAATTCTCTGTCATTTAGATTGTAAACATCTGTGATTTCAGGATAGGTTTCTGGATACTTGTCATTTTGCTTCTCCTCTGAAGTGTTACTGTAGTTATTCATGGTGGTTGATGAATTGATCCTTTGCCAGTGCATTTTTGGTAGTGTCAGGTTACAGATTCTACCTGCCACCACTCGGGGGGAGGCAGGAGCTGTGTTTTCTGATCCAACCCTGTCTCCAGGTAATTGTACCAGTAGGGCTGCTCTGCATTTCATGGGCTGGCTGCGTGCAACTGCTGGGCAGGTTGCATTCATGTAGGCAGGGCCTCTTCCCTCAGTGGGTTGGTTGTGAGCTGTAGGTGGAGCATTTGTACCCAGAGGGTGCGTCACTCTCATGTGGGAGGGGCTATTGCACTTTGCAGGGGACTGGCTGAGCTCCTGTGCTAGGCAGAAAGGGTTCTTTCTTTCATGAGGGCTGGCACTGTGCTTGTGGGCAGTTTGACTGAGCTGCTGTGCTTGGTGGGTGGGCACCTTCATGGGGTCTGAGCCACTGCCACTTGGTGGGGAGTGTTCCCACAGGTGGGGCCACTATGGCAGGGTGGGTGCTCCCATGGGCCAGGCTACCACTCTGAAAGCATTTGCATGCAGGTCAGCCTACCCCTGCCTCCACTTACAGTGATGCCAGCTGCTGTGTTAGGATCCGCCACTTGGATGGCTTCTGCCAGGGAAGGGGAGAGGTGTGCTCACCTAGTTCCACTGCTTCCTGGGGATCCAGTCCATGCATCTTCAGGGGTATGGCTGCACTGATCTCTCAGGCATCCTGTTGGGCTGTGTAGGGAATCTTCTGTTGGTTAATGAATATCTATTTAGTTGTAACATAGAGGGAAGAGAAAAAGGGAACAACTCACTCCACCATGAGGCTGATGTCACTCTCTCTCATCTATTTTTTAATTGTATTATTTTTCTCTTTATTATTGAGTTGTAAGTGTTTTTTGGATGCTCTGGATGTGAGTCTCTTAAAAGATATATGATTTCCAAATGTTTTTTCCTAGTGTTTGGGTTGTCTTTTATTTTTCTTCACAGTGTCTTTTGAAGCACAGAAGTTTTAAATTATGATGAAGTCCAACTTATCAACCTCTTTTATTACTTGTTCCTTTGGTGTCAGATCTAAGAAATCATTGACTAACCCAAGATCACAAAGATTTACTCTTACTTTTTTTTTCTAAGATCATTATAGTTTTACTTCTTACATTTAGGTCTATTTTTTTAATTAAATTTTTTGTATGGTGTGAGTTAATTTTTGTGTATGGTTTGAGGTAGGGGTCCAAGATCATTCTCTCACATGTGGATATTCAGTTGCATTATTTGTTGAAAAGACTATTCTTTTCCCATGCAATGAGCTCAATCCCTTTGTCAAAAATCAATATGCCATAAATGTTAAAGTTTATTTTCGGATTCTCAGTTCTATAATATTGTCTATCATTAGGCCAGCACCATAGTGTACCTCATTATGCCAACACCACACTATCTTGATTACTGTGGCTTTGTAGAAAGTTTTGAAATTAAAAAATGTGCATCTACTAACTTTTCCACTAACTTTGTTCTGTTCCAACAATCTTTTTCAGGATTCTTTTGACTGTGAAATATAAATTTAAAAAACTGTGTATGCAGGCTATTTCCTTATATTCTTGGGGAAAAAATTTACTTATTCCAACTGTGAATGAGCCGTTGCAATATTGTAAGTGAGTAGTTCTCAAAGTGTGGTTTGTGGACTCCTGGGTGTTCCTGAGACCCTTTCAGGGATCTGTGAGGTCAAAACCATTTTCATCATAATACTGAGGTGTTCCTTGCCTCTTCACCTGTGTGTTGAAATTTTCACTGATGGCACAAAAGCAGTGATGGGTAAAACTGCTGGTGCCTTAGCTCAAATCAATGCAGTAGCACCAAACTGTGCTGGTAATCACTGTTTTCTTCATTGTCAGGAATTCTCAAAAAAAAAAAAAAAAAGGAAAGAAAAAATAGCCAATTTCACTTAAGAATGTCTTTGATGAAACGGTAGAAGCAGGAAAAAAAAGTTTCAATTTTAACTCTTCTTTGTCCTGTAATAAATGGCTTTTCAATATTCTATGTGATGTGGGAAGTATGCAATGTATGCATAAAGCTGCACTTAGGCTGCACACTGAAGTACGATGGTTACCTTGAGGAAAAGCACTAGTGCAGTTGTTTGAGTTGGGAACTGATATATCTCTTCCATGGAATACTATTTTTACTTGCAAGAATGCTGACAGACAAAATACGATTATTCAGACTTGGATGTTTGGCAGACACTTTCTCAAGTATGAATGAAATGAGCCCATCACTTTAAAGAAAACAACTGACAATGTTTGTTGCTAATAATAAAATTAGAACTTTCAAGTGAAAGTTAGAATGTTTGGAACACTTGTGTCTGCTATCATGAGCTTGACATCTTCCCAGCACTTAAGGACTTTCCTGAGATGGTAGTGATGCTAACAAATGTGATTGAAAAAATATTGTGTAATAAAATGTGTCAACATTTGGAACATCTACAGAAATCAGTGAATTGATGTTTTTCAAAAGAGCAATGCATGCTGTTACATGCATTTGTTTTTGAATTTGATGTATTCCCTCCACAGGAGTAGAAGAGTGAATCCACTACTGGGGAAAATGCATGGAATCATATTAGTTAATGAATTACACAAATTCTTATTGAATGTGTGTTAGGTCCAGAGACAATGCTAAAGGCTGGGGATAAGAAGCAGAGGTGAATAAAACAGATTTAATCCTTGTCATTATGGAGCATGGAGTCTACTAAGGAAGAAATTTATAAATATATGAAATGATTTAAAGTTGTTGTTAAGTATCATAAAGGAAAAAAATTGGGTGCTAATTTTTTTTACGGAGAATGCTAGAAGAGGGTCTATTTAGAGCGGGTGATAGAAAAGGCTTTGCTGAGCAGCTGACGTTTAAGCAGAAACCTGCTGAAGGAAAAGGAGACAACCCAACAAAACCTAGTTTGCTGGTGAATGAGCGTGAGTGCAGACGTGAATGCATGTTAATGTGTGCATGTGAGCATGTATGTACCAGTGTGAGTGCCTGTATGGATGGGAAGGTGTGTGTGAATATGTGTGTGAGGGCAAGTGGTTGGGCACAAAGCCCCAGGTGGGAATGGAGCCAGGTGTGTGTGTGTGTGTGAGGAAACTGAGGCAAGATCCAATGCCAATCTTCCTCTTTTTGCTTGAGGAAGATTGTCACTGAGCTAACACCTGTGCCAGTCTTCCTCTATTTTGTATGTGGCATGCTGCCACAGCACGGCTTGATGAGTGGTGAGTAGGTCCAAGCCCGGGATCCAAACCCACAAACCCCGTGCAGCCAAAGCGGAGTGGGTGAACTTAACCACTACACCACCAGGCTGCCCTTATTTCAACATATTTTAAAGAAGAGGGAATTTGGACTTAAAGAGGGAAGGAGAAAGAAAACTGATATTTATTAGATCCCTTCTAAGGACCTCTCACCAGCATGGCCTCAGAATCCTGGGGAGAAGCCATTATCACCATCTCATTTTTCAACTTTCCAGGAAGAAGGAAAAGCCAGTGCAAAAGCCCTATGTGTGTTCTGTGCCTGCTGGGTTTGAGGAAGAGCAGGAAGGCCAGTGTGGTTGGAGAGAAGTGAGTGAGGAAATGAAGTGAGAGAAGGAAATGAAGTCGGCTAAACACTGGAAGGCAAAATTGTGAGCACCTTGTGGGACACTGTATGGACTTTGCCCCTCACCCTGAGTGAAATTAGGAGCCATGGCAGGGCTTTTAGCAGAGGAGTGACATGATCTGACCTGTTTGAGCAGGATCACTTTGGCTGCTATGTGGAGAACACACTGAACCAGATCAAGCGTGGAAGTAGGAAGGTTAGGAGGCGATTGTAGTGATTCAGGCCAGAGAGGATGGTGGGCTGCACCTAGGTGGCAGCAGCAGAGGTCATGAGGGGTGGTTGAATTCTGGATATATTTGGAAGGTAGGGCAGATAGAATTCCCCTGCAGGTTGATGTGCAGTGTGAGAGAAAGAGAGGAGTCAAAAAAGACTCCAGAATTTTTGGTGAGCTACTGAAAGGATGAAGTTGCCATGAAATAAAACGGGGAGGTCTAGAGTTGAAGCAGGTTTGAAGGGGAAGATGAGTCTGCTGTGGACAGGCTGGGTTTGAGATGTGTCCTAGACATCCACGTGGAGTTGTAGATTAAGGTGGCAGACTAAGCAGTCTGGAGTTAGGGAGACGTCTGAGCTAAACAGATTTGGGAATTATTAGCACATAGATGGCATGTTGTCTATAGAGTCATGGAGCCTAGATGCTGTTGGAAAGGGAGTGAGTGAGGATGGAGAAGAGAAGAGGTCCCAGAGTTTAGCTGTGGGTGGGCCGGCAAGAAGAGGTGGAAAAGAGGAGCAGCTAGCAATGGGGAGCCACCTGTGAAGTAGAAGTGTGCCAGGAGAGTGTGGTGTGTTGGAAACCACGTGAAGCAAATGCTTCAAAGAGGAGGGAGAGCTCAACCTTGTCAAGTACTGCTGGGAAGGCAAGTGAAAGGGACTGAAAGCTGACCACTGGGTTTGACAAGGTGAAGCTTAACTACAGCCATTTCAGTAGAGCGTGGGGCAAGAGCCATGTTGGAGTTTAAGAGAGAATGAAAGGAGAGAAACTGAAGACATCTCGTCTGAAGTATTTTGATGTAAAGCAAAGCAGAGAAATGGGAAAATGCCTGGAGAAGGAGTCTTGTTTTCTTTTTAAGATGGAAAGGATAAAAGCAAGTTTATATGCTTATGGGAATGGAGAAAATCGAGGACGTGAAGAGGGGCGGAGAGGGGTGTAAAATTACTGAAGCTGATGTCCTTAAGCAGGTGACAGGGACTCCTGAAACACGATGTTGCGGTGTGCTCTTTGCTGAAGCTCTGGAGGCCTAACTCATGCACCCAAACTTGGAGGAGACTGACATCTAAAACAGAAAGCAGATTTAGCACAAGAGAAGCTGACTTATGACACTATTATCTGACAGAATAAATGGCGTGTTTTATTTGCTCAGGGTGCAACCTCTCTCCTCGAGGCACATCAACTTAAATGCAGAAGATTGCTTGGTTAGACAGGAATATATAACTCCCTTCCGTTCTACTCTGAATCTGAAGTTGTATTTCCTTCCAGTAAGACTTTCTGCTTTCTGATCTATTGATGTCTCTATCAAAGGAACTGACATCAGCTCTCCAGAAGCAGCACAATCTTTGCAATAATAAACACTGACAAATGATTCATCATTATCCATCCTTTTCCAGAAACTGGTCTGTCCCTCCTGTATAAAGTCCCTTTTCTTTAGTCTTATTGGTGATAACAGAGAGGATTAGATTAAAGAATAGCTTTCTTCAGTTATTAGCCAGTCTCCCAGGATGCCCTTGGGAGACGCTGTATGATCTGCTCTTTCTCAAGTCTCTTCAGTGGCACCTTCACAACTCCTCCCCTTGGGTGAGGTGCTTTGGTCAGGGCTGTGCACCCATTTAAAATTGATGCTTCTAGTTTCAGTCTCAGAAAACAGACAATTCTTTTTTAAAAATTGAGATATAATTCATATACCATAAAGTGCACCATTTTAAAGTGTACAAATCAGTGGTTTTTAATCTATTCACAAGGTTGTGCACCCCCAATCACTATCTAATTCCTGAAGATTTTCATCACTCCAAGAAAGAAACCCCATATCCAATTGCAGCCACGCCCATTTCCCCCATCCCTCTACCCCTTGGCAATCACTCACTTGCTTTCTGTCTATGAATTTGCCTATTCTGGACATTTCCTATAAGTGGAATCATACAATATATGGCCTTTTCTCTCTGACTTCTTTTCACTTAGCATAGTGTTTTCAAGGTTCATCTGTGTTCAGCCGTGTTCATATAGGCCATCCATGATAGCCTGTATCAGTACATCATTTCTTTTTATGGCTGAATAATATTCCATTGTATGGACATACCACATTTTGTTTATCTACTCATCAATTGATAGACATTTGGTTTGTTTCCAGTTTTTGGCTATCATGAATAATGCTGCTATAAATATTCATGTACAAGTTTTTGCAAGGACACATGTTATCATTTCTCTTGAATATGTACCTAGGAGGGGAATTTCTGGGTCACATGGTAACACTATGTCTGAATTTTTGAGGAACTGCTGAACTGTTTTCCACAGTGTCTGTGCCATCTGATGTTCCCATAACCACTGAGTGAGGGTTCCAGTTTCTCCACATCCCTGTCAACACTTGTTACTGTCTATTTTTTGATGATAACCATTTTAGGGGATATGAACTAGGAGGATGGATAATTCTTCAAATTGTGGGGGCATATCCTTTTAGATTCTTTTATGTTACAAATGTGAAACTCAGTTTACAGATGTGAAAATGGAGGCACAGACGAATTCCCTGCTCAAGGTCTTATACTTTCTAATGATGGAGCTGGTGTCTGTTTTGTATACAAGTGATCTTTCCACGAGGATGTTGTGATGTCTGTGGCATTCTAGTCAGGAATCCAGAATGTGTATAGGTCTGTCTCAGTAAAGGGTGGATCTCAGGAGCAAGACTCTTAGGGCTAATTGTGATGGCTGCTGGGAGAGTGAAATATTATTTATCTTTCCTCTCGTCACCTACTTAACACAGTAGACAGCATTGTTATAGATTCTTCAGAACCTGAAGTAGATATCTTCTTGTTTACAGATTTCTCCTTGTTTTTCTACTAGACTTCAAGCACTTAGAAGGCAGTGAAAATGTTTTAGTATTTACAGAGCTGAGTAAAATGCCTGGCACCTGGTGGGCCCTCAGGAAATGTGTGAGGAATTGAATTGAGTAAGTCACTGGCGATTATTAGAGAATGAGTTTATTATAAATCAACTCTTTGGAAAAACAGCACAACAAAAAGATGAGATATAAATGGTAGGTGGTAAAAAAACCCACTTTGTTTATTATGTATCACAAGTTATTGAGAATAACATAGAATTAAGTTTAGTGCTTACAGGTGTAAATTGACTAGTTAAGGCAAAATACACATCAAGATATTGGCTCGACTATGGCCTATTGATACATGAAACTTTAGTCTACTTGTAATTAGTAAATGATGCAATACCCTGAACAATCCCTAACTTCAAGTTCTGAATTTCCAAATATCTGAAACACTGAATCTTTCTCATTATCTTGATAATTAAAAATTTTGTAAAATATGAAAATATACAGAAGTCTATAGTAAGAAGTGAAAATACCCTTTCATCTCTCGCCTCACTCCCACACTGAATGGAGTGTCAGGTTGTAAATTCCAAGGGCAACTGATATTTTGGAGCTTTATTTGGAAGAATGAAGAATATTGTAACTTTTCCTGGGATTGACTTCCTTTTAAAGGCAAACACAACAGTGACAGTCCTCAAATTCTGAATAAAGCAGAGTCACTGAACTGGGAAACTTTTTCTCAAAGGTCCTCTCTTGCTGTGGATGGAGAATGTGTGATGAAACAGTCTTAGCTATTCGTGAAGAGTGACAGCAAGGAGCTGTTTTTTTCCACTGCTGATTTTGTTTCAGACAAGCTGTCATTTGTACACAAGGTTGGGAGGGTTGCTGAGGTGCTGTTTAGGATTGCTTGGCATCTCCAGGTGGTTACCACCATTCTCTACTTTGAAGAAGGAATGGCATATGGCTCCTGCAATGGTTTTCTTTATCCAGCTGAGATACTTTTTTGTAAGGAGAATGTAGATGCAAGGCTTCTGGGGGTTCCCACACTTCCCAAGGAAGTGACACCTCTGAAAGTGTTATCACATATCAGAGGACTTCCAGAATCCCCCTGGAACAGAAAGGCAAATGTTTGAAATGAGTGCTTTCCAAAGATGCTGTTCATCTTTTTCTTCATTCATTTATTCCTTCATGCATTCTTTCTCTCTTTCCGTACTTAAAGGCTAATTTAATATCTCTTTTATTAATAGTCTGCCCTCAGCATCAATTAATACTGATTTTGTTCGTCTTTTCCAATCATTCATCTTTTGAAAAATGAAATTCTGGAGAAGATGTGCAAACTCATTTTCATCAGGAAAAGAAAAAAGAATAACGAAGGAAACCTTTCACAATGAAAATAATTGTCTCCTTCAGTCGGCCTGTGTCCTCTTTTGTTGGTCAATAGATGTTAGGGGAAGAAACTGAATGGGATTCTAGAAGACTTGAGATGAGATCTCAACTCCTCCTTGCTCTGAGGAGGACACTAGCTAAGCCATCTCAGACCAAGGGCTACTTCTGGAATTTCAAACAATTTTTAGAGATTTTTTTTCCAGGATTCATCATCCTATTTCATATTCTCTCTGACCTTGCAAACCACTCATGGATCATGAGTTCCAAATAGGTCAAACCCTGGTCAAACCTGTTCTTGGCACATTGAGAGGCAGAACAATGCAGGAGTTGAGAGTCAAATGGCCTCGGTCCAAATCCACCCTACTGATAGCCAACTTGAGGAAGTTAAGTAACTTTCTACACCTTAATTTTCTTGTCTGTAAAATAGAGTTGATGATAATAGTGCCTATCTCATGGGTTTACTTGAGGATTAAGTGGCATGAAGTGTAGAATTTGGTATAGTTTCTGGCACTTGATAAATGCCAGCTGGCACGATCATTTTTGAGAGGGATGGAGAGCATCCATAAATGGTGGTTAAATGGTATCCTGAGAACGACCATTATGAAGGAGGGAACACTCCCAGAGCAGAAGGTTTCACCTGGGACAAAGCCGGACACACAACATCAGTGTCAAACAGTAGTCCTTGCAGGCCTTATACATAACAAGTAATAACAGTTGTCCACCCTGTGCTTCCTAAGCACTCTATTTTACCTTATTTCCTATAGCCAAAAAATGGCTTAAATTTGTAATTTACTTACTTCTCATGAATCATCTTCACCTTTTCGAGGACCAGCACAGATCATGCTGTTGTCAATAACTGGCGTAAAATTATAGTGCTCTACGTCATTGCAGAGTTTTCGGTCTATCACAGTGACATTGACTTCTCTCAAGGTATTTGAAATTTTGCAAGAGTCTCTTTTGGTGCTTCCCCTTCCTGCCACATGAAACTTGGTGTGGGGTTTGACATCTCCTGTTTTGGTGGCTTTGGTTATAGTTGCTTTACCTTCTAGCTAGAAAAGAGACAGGAAATGCAGTTTTAGGCAAGGACAACAGTAACAAAACCCAGAAAATAGCTCTGATTGGAATATATATCTTGCTTATTTAGCATATTCTTATGAAGGACATGGCTGGAGACATATTCCAAACTAACTGACTATCAGTAATTGACTTTTAAAAAGTTGTGGCACACCTTTTCAGGAGTGTTTTGCTAATCTGATCTAGGTAAACTTCAGTTGACTTGTCAATGATAAAATTATACTGGTGGTGGCTGACAGTTCTCTGGTTGAAAGCTGTAGTAGAGAACTCAAGCACTGTCTTATTCACGTGGTCTTAGGCTTGTGAACTGACTCGTATTGAGACCAGTGGAAGGAAACCAAGGCTCTTGATGCAGTGGGCAGGGTGGGAAAGTGACCAGTGTCCTCATTTTCCACTTCAGTGGACATGCGGCTTCCCCACTTCTGAGCATGTACAAAACACCCTTGGGATCTCATCTGCCTTCAAATGCTCGCCCACACTCTGCCCTTTTGTTTCATTCACAAAACCCTCTTCTTGGGTTACCACCCTGCTCTGTCTTTTTCCAAAAAGTCAGAGCAAGGAGAATATGGAGTGTGACCAAGATTGAGTAGACAGTAAAGGGAGACAATTCTAGTTCTTTCTTTTCTTCTTGTCTCAAGCCTGGTTTGAAACTGAAGGCTCTAGTATTGTGAAACTTCTAAAAACACAGGAGCACAACAGCAAGGGCCACTGTCACATTCCTATCATTGCATTGCTTTCAGCCCCTACTTCCTGACATTTGACTGTCCCCATTTCCTCTGTGCCCTCTCTGAGTTGCTGGTGCTTCAAAATCCCATCTTGCTAACACTTAGAAGGTGAAATGGCCAAAATGAAAGTCTTTCTATAGAACATGACTTCAAATGCCTGTGTGTAACTTCTCTCCTTCTCCCCCACTCATGCTTTCTCATAGCCTTCATGCTGTTATCTGGTAGGACAGACAAGGAGGTAGGAGAACCCCCAAAGGAAATTCGGGTCTACAAGAATGGATCAAAATTGGAGTCTTGGAAGCATACATTTGTAAGGAGCAGTCCTCTCAAGCTCTCTTGATGACAAGCACACAGAACAGCAATGAGCACATCATTAGGTTTTAACCCTGGAAGGTTAACCTTGGTGAAGTCCTGACACCCTCTTTATGATTTCTCTAGCAACATCACTCTCTTGGCTACAGTGTCAGAAGTGAGAGTGAGTTTCTTGACTCTACACCAAGAACACAGACCCCTCATATCTGCTACTCATCCCACCCCCTTGTAGAGGTAAGATTTTAGGCCCTGAAGGAGACCTGACCACTTCTACCACGTGCTTGAAACCTGAGTCCAGAATCTCTTCCCTTCTCTTGATTACCTTTGCCACTGTCTAGCTTAATTCCATCCCTTATCCAAAATTATTCAGGAAATATTTATTGAGGGCCTACTATGTATCAGGCACTATTCGAGGTGTTGGAGGACATAGAATTAAAGAGACAAAAATACCTCGTCTGTAGAGCTTACATTCCAGTGAGGGAGGCAGACAAACAAGTAGACACAATCTAAAGTATATCAGAGATGCGTGCTAAGGAGAAAAACACAAGAGGGAAGTAGGTCAGGGAGCAGCCTCTGGGGCAGGGGAGGGAGTTGCCTTTCACTGCCCAGGACACTGGATGGGAATTAGAGTATGGGGAGGAGGAGGGACCAGAGACAGAGGTCCAGCCTGCTGGTCCTCAGGAAGATAGTGTGAGGTCATGTGTAGGAATTGGGAGGCAGGGTAAGGAGTGTAGGGAGTTTGCCAGAAGCATGCAGAGCTCTCGGGCCCTCTCTTTACTCCTGATATTGGGGGTGTGTGGATCCCCTGAGCTTTCTCTTAACTCCTGCTGGGCAAATTCCTCATCAGCCCCCTTTGGACTAGTGTGAACCTTCTGTTCACATCTGCCTTGCAGTCTTGCCTTCTCTGTTCTACTTTATGCACAGCAGCCAGATAATCATTCTAAAAACAAGTCTGATTGTCTGATTGTCACTGCTCTGCTTAAAACGCTTTCCCACTTCCTTCCCCATAAAGTTCAAACTTCTTACCATAATTTGCAATGCCTGGCTCCATGGACTTCTGTCCCTTCCTTCTCAAATCTCCCGATAACTTCCTTTTCTCAACCCTCTTCCTCCAAAATGCATTTTCCAGAAAGACCTCTCTTATATGTGCTGTTCTTCCTGCTCAGAAGACCCTTCCCTCCCTTTTTTCTGCTGATTCCTGTATCTTCTCTAGGAAAGCTTCCCTGAGAGCTTCTGTCACTGATGAGTAAAACATTGTCAGATCAGAGCCGTTCATCTATTTTTCTCTCCTGGTAGACTATGAGTGCCGGACCCGATTACTATTTATCTTCAGAGGAAGAGAAAAGCAGACCAAAACTCACAGTTAACCACTTACAGCTGGGCCATGATTTTTCCTGATGATCAAACACACTCTGATCACCAATATCAGACAAAGTGACCCTAACGAAGCATGCAAACCAAGGCCGCTCTGCAGTCATGTAAGAGTATGGGCGAAAACAAGGTCACTGTGCACACCACAAAAATGACCACACATCCTCTATTAGTGAAAATGAGTGACTGCTGCTTCTTTATCAACCATAGCTTTAGCCTTTCTCCATTCTTTCTGCCTCCTAGATAAGTAAGATTCATTGAGATGCCCAATCACAGAATTACCCCACTTCCTGACAACATTCAGTTCAGAGCAAAGTTCTACTTCCTTGAACTCTCCCCTAAATTGCCTGACACAAGCCCAAATCCGATGACAACCCCCATCTAACACCCTCCTACAGAATCATCCTGTGGTTCCTCATGGCGTACAGTCTCCCTTGTAGAGCAAACTGTAATAGACCCAACTTGGTTTGACTGTAGGTGAGTTCCTGGTGGCATCACCACATTGGATCGCCAGGTCCTTCCTCAGTAGGACTTTTGTCAATATCTGTTGAGTTGAACTGAATTCCAAGAAGAGGTGTGCCTGTGGCAATTGTGCTGGGTCTCAGCTGCACTTCTTACCCTGATATCCTGTGTTAGCCAAGCTTGGCTGTGGGGCAGAGTGTGCAAAAACCAGTTTCAGGTTAAACTGACCAAATTTCAAAATTATGCTATTTCAGACTAGTTGTTGAAAAAAAACCACCTTTACCTGGAGTTGAAGAGCCCCTTCAAATGACTGTGGGTCGTAGCATGGATAGGAAATCACCTTTTTAATGGCAAATATTTGGTCATGTTTCTCTTTGTGGGATGTAGAGTGGGCTCCAAGAGTAGCTTGAGGTTTGCCCTTCCTGGAAAAAACAAGGAAAACATATCATCTATGTGAAAGAATAGATGAAATTAAGTCATAACCTTAATTTATTCAAATCTGATCAGTTCTTTCATATGGCTTCCTATTTATAAACAAGCACAGCAAGACAGAGGGAATTTACAGGGCTTTTTTCTTTTGGTATTTTAGTGACTTTTACCTTAAACTCCCAGGATGTGTATTATCACAAATTGCTTCAACTTCATCACATCTTTTCAAGGAAGAAGCATCAGAAAGGAAATCTCAGGTCTTTTGGCAGATGCAAGAGCATTGGGTTTGTAAAGGCCTGGACAGGGATGCTGGGATGATGACCAAGGAGGGCTGCTACCGAAAGAGGAGCTCCTGGTTCCTCCACCTCCTTTGGATTTGTGGAATCCACACCTAAGGGAAGAGACTAAACCCAAGAATTGGAGCAGAAGTAGCAGGTTCGCTTTTCTGTGCTTCAGGGAAATAATGCACCTTGCGTAAGTCTTTGGAGATAACACAGGTCGACAAAAGTCAAGCTTTTAATAGGTAGGACTAAATAAATGAATCTTGATTTTGTAGTGAAATTTTAAAGCTGAATCTAAGCAAACACATGCATGCACATACACATAGACAGAAGCAAGCACACACAATAGGGTTAGCCCTCAGTCTAGTTTGTGAACCTAAGGATAGCTAACCTGGGAGAGGTGGGCACAAGCATTTCTTGATTTGCTGGACAGACTTTGCACCAAGTGGGCCTATTAATGAAGCGTGCCAGTGGCTAACTTTATTTATAGCATGTGTTGTGCTGAAGTTCCTGCTTGATGAATTCTCATTTTACACAACAATATAATGTGAATAATGTGAATGTGTTTGGATTCTCTTTGTGAGAAGTTAGTTTTTAAGCCTCTTCTTTTATTCGTGCAATTTATACTAAAGTGCCTGGGCAATAACAGACACTGTTATTTAGGAAATATATTAGTTTGAACTACAGGAAATGGCTATGTTTTAAAGTCAAACAGATACCTGGCTACATACAAATGATCACAATGCAAGATGGTGAGCTAAGTGCCTTGAGACAGTATAAAGGAAGAACTGAAGGAATTCAGAGACACAAGAAAATGCTGTTGGCAGGGAGGTTGAGAAGTTTTCACAAAGAAGGCTGGTTATTTATTTACTTATATATTTATATATTTCTGAAAGTGATTGGAAAAATACAGGATGCTAGTAGGCGCGGGCTGGAGGAGATTTCAGGTTCAGGTGTGATGGTCGGGGATTATGAGAATGAAGCAGATGGCCCTCAGAGAAATGTTAAATGAGCCTAATCATCCAGCATGTTTAAATGCCTCTGGAGTCCAGACTTGACACTTACCCCGGAGCCAGTCCTCAAAATGATGACTGTTAGCAAAGTGATTTTTTTAAAGCCCCAACTTGACTTGGTATTATTTTTTAATTGCTCAGGTTAAGTTTTTTCCAATTTCTACAA
Source organism: Equus quagga (assembly GCF_021613505.1). NCBI lineage: Eukaryota > Metazoa > Chordata > Mammalia > Perissodactyla > Equidae > Equus > Equus quagga. The sequence continues at coordinate 80,756,734 of NC_060275.1, forward strand.
TTTTCCATGCTATCTGGCTCGAATGTTTACTACAATGCAAGGGGGGTGTTATTCTTCCCATGTAGAGATAAGGAACAGGAAGTTTAGACAGGGCAATTAACTCTCCCAAGTTCACACAACTAAAATGGCAAAGCGGTGTTCTGACGTGGTTCTACATCATGTAAAAACCATATTGTTTCCATTGTGAAGCGCTGTTTTCCTAAAGTAGTGGCTCTTTATCATTTCTATTTTTGATTTCTGAAATATAGAGCCATTCGAGAACCCACTAAAGTACAGACACACGTATGCATGTAAATATTTGCATACAGTTCTGGGAGATTCACAGATTTCTTGATGCCCATCAATGACCTTGAAGGAGCTCATTAAGATTTGTTAAGGGGCCGGCCCTGTGGTGCAACGGTTAAGTTCACACATTCTGCTTGGCGGCCCGGGGTTCACTGGTTTGGATCCCAGGTGTGGACATATGCACCGCTTGTCAAGCCATGCTGTGGTAGGCGTCCCACATATAAAGTAGAGGAAGATGGACATGGATGTTAGCTCAGGGCCAGTCTTCCTCAACAGAAAGAGGAGGAGTGGTGGGAGATGTTAGCTTAGGGCTAATCTTCCTCAAAAAAAAAAATTTTTAAGAATCCCAGCTCTGAAGGCATCATTGAGCTATAAGATGTCATAGTGTGTGGTTAAGACCATGAACTCTCGGTTCCAATCACAGACTTATAACTCACTAGCTGATAACTTCAGTAAATCTACTTAACCTCTCTCTGCCTGAGTCTCCTCATATATAAAATGGGGCTGATAATGATGATACTTAAGAAGCTTAAATGAGCTAATATATGTAAAACACTTAAAATACTGCTATGCTTAATTGCACGTTTTTAAAAATGTTGGCATATATATATGTGTGTTTCATTGGATTATTTTACACTGATATTATTGTTTTCTTTACCACTCCCACCACTAGAAACAGACACTCAAAAACACATCTGAAACCAGAAGTTTAAACAACTGAGAGCTGGGGTTATTCAGTTGTAAATGGATGACTGGGAGATCTAGTTAATAAGTAGCCTATACATCCTGATTTAATGGCTGTGTCAGTTTTTCATTCAAATGTTTCGTTCTGTAGATCTGGCCTGAGTTGATGAGAACCAGCAGATGTAGTGAATGCTTTCATATTTTTGCTGTAGACCCATTGGGTACATTTTCATCTTATAAGGCCAACATGCCTTTTAGACAGGAAAGACACATAATAGCATTAAAAACTGTTGGAAATTAAGTTATGATTTCTTTTCCCTTTTTACATAATGTTAAGCATAAATTAAACCAACATAGAATTCCATTTTCTCATGAGCAGAACTGAAGAGCATATGGAAACAAGTCTTACCGCCAGGAATTAGAAGGAGACACGTGGCAGCAGGGAATGAGAACGGAACAGGAGTTTTCATGGCTGTGTTCCCCACATATGGAGGCCATTCAGTTTCAGATATTAACGTTAGTAACATACAATAAAACGCAAAGGATGTGGCTTTCTCTCTTTTTTCTTTCTCTGCTGTACTGCTGAAGATTTTGGTGTTTTATTACTGAAAAACATAACCTTATTTTAGCGATGGTGTGGTTATTTATTCGTTTTGCAGGGGAGGTCATTTCCTTTGGGGTTAGACCTCCCCTGTGTAAATGAAGTCATGGAGACTGATAAATCAAGAACATTAAAGAGAAAATTGCTCTTCTTTTGACGGCTTTTTCACTTTCAAATACAAATTATTTAAAAAGCTAAGAATTCAAGTCTATATCAGAAATTGTTTTGAAATTTCATCCTTAAACCAATTCTAATGGAGAAAGGGTAGATATTTGATGCATTCATTGTTGAGGCTGCTAGGAATCACTGAGGAAAAACTGAAGTTAGATTCTTAACTCACTCAGTCAACTATAGAAGCACTAGGTGAAGCTCAGATGAATATTTATACACATGTGGAAATGAGAAAGGTACTTTGAAATATGACACTAAAGGCAGAAATCGTAAAGAAAAAGACTGATAAATTCAATTATGAAAAATTAAAGCTTCTGTTCCTTAAAATATAACAAAGTCAAATTGCAAACTCTTTCAATACATGTGACACAAATGGGTGTTTTTACAAAGCAGTAAGAAAAGATGAACACTTGAAAAGAAAAATAATCAGAGAATTTGAATAAGTAAGTTACAAAAGAAGAAATTAAAATGGCTGCTGTATTCCTAGTCTATATAGGAGGAATGCATAAGCACATAGCACAAGTTATCAATAATAAAAATGCCATTTAGGGGCTGGCCCAGTGGAGTAGTGGTTAAATTCACACATTCTACTTCAGTGGCCCGGGGTTCATGGGTTCAGATCCCAGGTGTGGACCTACACACTGCTCATCAAGCCATGCTGTGGTGTGCCACATACAAAATAGAGGAAGATTGGCACAGATGTTAGCTCAGGGACAATCTTCCTCAAGCAAAAAGAGGAAGATTGGCAATGGATATTAGTTCAAGGCCAATCTTCTTCCTGTCCCCCTCCACAAAAAGCGATTTAAAACATTTAAGTATTATTTTTGCTTGTCAAATAGCCAAAAATTAAAAAACAAAAAGAATACCCTCTGTTGTTGGAAATTCTCAAGTGTTGATGGTATTTCAAAGTGCTACTATCTTTCTGAAAGGTAATACATTTAAAGGGTTGTTACATTTTTCATTATTGTTGACCCAACAAGTCATGTCTATGAATTTAAAAAAAGTAGTGGAGATGCATAAAAATTTAGCTATAAGGAGTTCCATGGCATTGTTGCTCATAATGAGAAAATGTGGAAAATAATTTAAATGCCCCAAAATGAGGAATTAGGTAAGCATTTTAGTCTCCTACTGCTGCTGTCACAAATTACCACAAACTTAGTGGCATAAAACAATGCAAACTTATTATCTTACACTTGTGTAAGTCAGAAGCCTAATGTGGGTCTGTCTCACGGGGCTGAAACCAAGGTGTCTGCAGGGTTGCATTCTCTTCTGGAAGCTCTGGGGGAGCATCCATTACTTTGCCTGTTTCTAGAGGCAGAGGCTTGCGTTCCTTGGCTTATGGCCCCCTTCCAGCTTCAATGCTAGCAATGGCTGGTGGAATCTTTCTCACACTGTATCACACTGACACTGACTCTTCTTCTGCTTGCTGCTTCCACTTTTAAGGGCCCCTGTGATTACATTGGGCCCACCCAGGTATTCTCCCTATTTTTTTTTTTTTTTTTTGGTGAGGAAGATTGGCCCTGAGCTGTTGCTAATCTTTCTCTCTCTCTTTTTTTAAAGATTTAATTCTTCCCTTTTCTCCCAAAGCACCCCCAGTACATAGTTGTATATTTTAGTTGTGGGTCCTTCTAGTTGTGGCATGTGGGATGCCGCCTCAGTGTGGCCCAATGAGCGGTGCCATGTTCGCACCTAGGATCTGAACTGGCGAAACCCTGGGCCACCGAAGTGGAGTGCACAAACTTAACCACTCGGCCATGGGGCCGGCCCTGCCAATCTTTTTCTTTTAGTTTGAGGAACACTGTTGATGAGCTAACATCTGTGCCAATCTTCCTCTATTTTATGTGGGATGCCACCACAGTGTGGTTTGACAAGCGGTGCTATGCCCGTGCCCGGGATGCGAACACTTGGCCACCAAAGTGAAGCATGAACTTAACCACTATGCCACTGGGCTGGCCCTGTAATCTTCCTATTTTAAGATGAGTTGATTAGCAACCTTAGTTCCATCCACAACTTCAATTCCTCTTTGCCATGTAAACTAACATATTCACAGACGCCAGGTATCTTTGGGCATCTTTGGGTGGATGGGAGGCATTATTCTGCATCCTATAGTAAGTAAATTATAATTAATCCATATAACCATTCTATGAAATCATTAAATAACATGGAAAGTGACCACAAAATGTTGCTGTAGTGGACAACTCTTATGTGTCACCACAGATCCTCTTGACCCCATGAAAGTCCATGGACTTTGGCCACTGGTTCTCCTGCTCCTTGGTGGAGACCATTCTGCATGGCCTTGGACAGTCTTCATTGGGCACCACCTGATGATATTTGCCTCATGCCTGCACGATGCACCTTTTGTTTCCCATCCCTGGACTCCACTGCTGCTGCTGAGGTCTAGGATGCAGCAGGATGCAGAAAAGCAGGGGAGTTCATGCCTTTTTGGGAAGTCTGTTGATTAGCAGGAGACAGAATCTAGGGGATAAGTTCTTTTCTCCTCCCTCTTCTCCCCCTATAGTATTCTTTGAAGCAGTCATTCTTATGGCTTTTGGAAGATAAGGCTGAATAACCAGTTGTGTTTGATACCAAGAGGTTTCCTGCCCAGCTGTGCACACTTGTGTTGGTGCTTCTCCTCAACGCTCCTCTTTTCTCCGTCCACTGCCCCCACCTCCCACTATTGTAATCCCTAAGAAAGTGGTAGCACGTAATCTCTGCTCTCTGGGAGCTCGGGCTAAAACAATTGGGAATAGCACCAGGAGTTCTGAGTGGCCTTGTAAATTAAACTCATGAAATGATATTGGAGTTGAATGACTCACTGATCTGACACAGTAGGGATCCCATTGCTGGTGATAAGTGGGGTGGTGATAGCCCTAGCATGCAGTAGCATTCAGTGGCGTCACATTACTAAGGATTTTCTCTACAGTTAATTGAGATGGGGCATAGGTGGGAGAAAAAAAGGGGATATATGTCAGTTGTTGCAGTGAAGAGTGTGGCAGTGTGGTGACAATGATAATTATAGAGCACGGGCTTCTGTTAATGGTATTAGGAGCCTTGAGAAAACACAGCAGACCAGGGCAGCTGACTGCCAACTTAAGGCCCTTGTGCAAGCCAGGGGCTTTTGTGGCAGCTTTTAAGGAGACTCTAATCATCTGAGCTGTGGTTCAGGCTGATCTGAAAATTAGACCCAGAATCTGGGTGTAATGATGGAAAAACTGCAAAGGTCACTGACTGTACAGCCTCAATATGTCTCCTAGGTCAAAGTCAGGGCCCTGACAGGAAAAGTCAGGCCTTGAGACCCGCATAGGGGATGTTTGCGAGGCAAGCCTGAGAATCTTGAATGCCCAAATTCCCCTACACCTTGTGGGCTGGCAGAAGACCCTGAACCTGTGCCCAAGGAAGAATGCTTCCCTTGCCTGGACACCATGCAGTGAACTCATCTGAGACAGGTGCCTCACGATGAGATTTCTCTTTTTGAAGGATCTGCCCTTGCCGCTCCTCATGGCTTCTAGACTGACAACCTGAGTCAATTCTCAGCACAGCCCCAGTGGAGAACTGTGCTTGCTCTGGGAGAAGTTAGCTTACATTGCAAAGGAAAAGCAGGACCTGACAAGTTTGCATCAGCCCAAAGTGAGAGAACACACGTGGGATTGTATCTTAAGGGTGTTAGCCTTGGAGGACAGGGGGCCCCAAACTCCCTCAGCCTCTCACCATGACCATACATGGTCATACCTTAGGCCTTGATACCTCACCCTTGCATCCTTACCCTAACTTCAATTTCATGCATCCTTTTCCATATCACCTCTCATCTTTCTAGCTCACTCTCTTTAGTACCCTTGATTACTAATCCTTTGATCCCACCAGGACTTCCAGGCCTTGATACTATCTCCTTTTTATTCCCTCTCACCCTCTTCATGTCTTCTCTTCCTTATTTACACAACTTAAACCCCACTGTCCAACAGATGGACTGGGAAGCTCATAATGTGGATATCGTTCAAGCGTCTCATCTATTCTGGTACTGACACACTGGGCCATGAACAAATAGCCATGGTAGAAGGGATGGAGGCTAAGTGTGGGCACCTCCTCACTAAGGCAATCCAGCTACTGTTGCTGCTGAGTGCTCGACTTGCCGGCAGCAAAGACTGATGATAAACTCTAAATATGGCACCATATCAATTACATCAGGCCCCTTTCACCCTAGCAGGGACAGCAATTCATTCTCAGAAATTGATTTCTACTCCAGATTCTACTCCAGAGAAGGGTTCACTTTTCTGGCTAGCAGTGTGTCCAGCAACACCTTCCTTGATTTATTGACTTAATATTTACACAACATAGCTTCAGACCAAGGGACACCTTTTACCATAAAGGACGTGAAGCATTAGGTGCATGACCATTGGATCCTATATAAGCTATCATCCAAAAATAGCTAGTCTAATGGAATGGCAGAATGGTCTAATGAAGATTCAGAAAAGGTGACAGCTGAGAAAAAACTCCCTGTGGGGTTGAAGTGCTGAACCAATGGCCAATACATGGTGCTATGTCCCCCCAAACTGGAATGCATGAATCTAGAGAGATGAAGAAGCAGGAATGGTATCCCTCTTATCAAGACTCCCGGTGACTCTTTTGTAGAATTTTGTGCTTTACATCTCTAACATTAGGTTCTGATGGGGTATAGGTCCTGGTTCAAGATCGAGGAGGATGGAGAGCCACTTCTCCCTGAGACAAAGTAAGATAGTAAATGGAAGCTTTAGCTTCCGTTAAACTGGAAGCTGGGACTAATATGGCCAGTTTGGGTTGCTCATGTCAGTGGACCGGTAGTGGAGTTATGGCAGTGGAGGTAGTGGAGGCACTGATGTGGAGGGATTGTAGATGACCCTGCTTACTATGAGGCAAGCTAGAGTTGTTGCTCCATAATGTGGGCAGATAAGAGAATGTGTGGAACCTGGTGGGTTCACTGGGTATCGCTTGGTGCTTTTGCGCCCACGAATAATGGTGAATGAGCAGTTACAATAATCATGGCCTGACAAAGGCAAGGCAATAAAAGGTTTAGGCGCCTTGGAGATGAAGATCTGAGTCACCATGCTAGGAGAGAAACCCAGAGAAGACAAATTGCTGGCCAAAGTTGAGAAAATTCTGGAATGAATGATAGAGAAGGGAGATGATACATTTCAATGTGAGACCAGCTGCAAGAAAAGAGACTGTAGCTTTTTTCACTAACTCTCTTGCCTTGAGCCTTTTCAGAGATTGTGGCTGCCCACCAACCTGAAGGGGACTCTGATGGAATGTGTACCATATCCCCTGCACCTCTTAAGGAAGAAGTGAGGGAATCACTCTCACAAAAATGGAGGCACCATATTGCATTATAGAGGCCAGTTATAACAGATTTGTATCACATGTCTTTTAAGGATACCTCAGATGCTTTCTGCCCTGTCTCCAGGCCACTTATTCCTTCCTAGCTTTTACTATTGCAAGTAAATATGCATGGGCTACAACCAACTTTAAATGGATACCACTCGATGTCGCCTTACCTTATGCCCTCTCAGTGTATCTCTCATCTCTTCCCTCCTGGGCTTCCCCACTGAGTGAAGATGCTGAAGGTTTACAATAAAAATACTATTTGTGTAATTCACATAATTGCACATTCATTTTTTCTTCACATATTTGTCAAAAACTTTCTGAGTTAGACTGTGTTCTGAACTCCAAAAATGCAAAGATGAATTAAGACGTGTTCTCTGCACTCAAGGACCTCACCATCCAGAGAAGTACTTCTCCTAATGTCTCTTATCTTCTCTCATAGTCCTTCAGTTCCTTCCATTTGTCCATCCATCCATCCATCCACTCAGTATTCAATGAGGGGCTGCTGTGTTCCAGAAACTGTAATAGGTATGAAAAGTGGATATTGTCTTATCAACACAGTAGGGTAAATACGCTACTTCTGAGATACTTGAAGCTGATGTGGAAAAATTATCCTAACATACTGAATTGATATCAGTATATACAGTTTAATCCATATGTAATTAAGTGCTTTCTACATGCTGGGCACTGGGCTAGATGAATGATAAATCCTGACCCTCAAGACCTGGGTAAGGGAACTATAAGTAGCTCAGTGTTACAGGAACCTGAGTGTGGGAAGGAGTAGGAGATGAGGGTAGAGAGATAGGAACATTATGAAGAACTTTTAGCACCAAGATAAATGAGGTATGTGGACTATCACAGAGACAATGGGGAGCCACTGAAGGGTTTTAAGTAGGAGAGGCCCAGGATTCTGTCCTTGTTAAAAAGGGACCACTCTGGCACCAATGTGGAGGCAGTGGCAGCTCTGGAACGTCTGTAAATAAGAGGATTTAGGGGCAGCAATCTGTTGGAAGGCAGGGATCTGGAAATTGTCTTAGAGTGATCTTTGCATAGCAAGACCCAGTTTTTACCTAGAATGAATGCTTATTGTGGAGGGATACTTAATGGGAGGAGATTGGCAGAAATTCATGTTTGGGGGTTGAGGCCAAATGCTTCTTGTGATGGAGGAAGACGTGGGGCTGGAGACAGGGAGACTAATTAGGAAATTATTGCCCAGGTCAGAATTAACTGAAGCTGTAGGGATAGAAGGGATGGGACAGAAAAAGGGAATGAAATTAGTTTGTTTAGTGATAATGAGTTTCCCACAAAGAGACAGGGTCAGGGAAGAGTGGGCTGGATTGGAGAGTGGAGAAAGCAGTGGGATCCTGTGCTTCTCCTGCCCTGTGGTATAGGATCTGGGCAGCCCCGTCCCTGCCTCTGGTGAAGGACATGTGTGGGAACAGAATTTCCCCAAAGTGAGGCAGGTGGGAGAGGGGTAATCGTAACTTCTTTGGTTTTCTGAACTATGGACTTAGAATGAACTTTATCATGACAGCAGACTTTCATGAGGTTCCCACCAAACCTTTCTGGTTGCAATTTGGTCAGTTAGAAGTGGTCTAGGGTTAGAAGTTGCTATGTGGTGCGTTTTCTAGGTAATGAAGCTACTAGATCATTTTCCTTCTGTTCCCCAACCCCCAGCTTTGCATCTCATATCACCCCATTAGATCATGCCCCACATCACTCTTGCTGCATCTACTGTGATCACTGGAACAATCCCCCTCATTTCATTTCTTTTTTTTAACCACTTTGTTGAGATATAATTCACATACTGTACAATTCACCCATTTAAAATGTACAGTTCAATGGTCTTGTATATAAAACTATTAATTTTTAAAAGTTGTAGTAAGACGTGTATAAAATTTGCCGTTTTAACCACTTTAAGTGTACAGTTCAGTAGCATTAATTTGCAATGCTGTGCAACCATTACCACTACCTCTTTCCAAAACATTTTAATCACCTTAAACAGAAACTGTAATCATTAAGCAATAATTCCCCATTCCCCATTCCCCTCTCCTTCCTGTCCCTAGTAACCTCTAGTCCACTTTCTGTCCCTCTGAATTTGCCTATCCTAGATATTTCATATAAGTGGAATTATGCAATATTTGTCCTTTTGTCTGGCTTATTTCACTTAGTATAATGTCTTCAAGGTTTGTTCAGTTGTAGCATGTATCAAAGCTTCATTCCTTCTTATGGTTGAATAATAGTTCATTGTACACATACAACACATTTTGCTTATCCATTCATCTGTTGATGGACATTTGCGTTGTCTCCACATTTTGGCTATGTGAAAAACACTGTAGTGAACATTGGTATACAACCATCTGTTTGCATCTCTGTTTTTTGGTTACATACCTAGGAGTGAAATTTCTGGGTCATGTGGAAATTCTATATTTAGCTTTCTGAGGAACCCCCTCACTTGACAATTTTAGGTCCTAGCTTATTGTCACTTTCTCTCCCTCTACTTCTGTCTTAATTCTTGGGGATTTCAATATACAAGTAGTGATCCTTGCAGCACCCTGGCTACAGCCTTCTGGTTTCTGATTAGGATGTAGAAAGTTGGGAAAAGTGTTAATATCACCTTTACAACAAAGAAAAATCTAGATAATCTACAAAATCATAACTTTTCAGGCTGCAGGTCGACCAAGCAGACTAAAATATAAGGCATGACAAGTACCTCCATGGAGGGATGGGACTTGCTTATCTGGAGCAAAGTATGATGGGAAGAGATGCGGGACATCATAGAAACTGAACAGAAGAATTCAGACAAATTTTTAAATAAATTGTTAAGGGCTGAGTGTGGGTTAGTTTGAGAATAAAGTGCCCCTGGGATCTACAGAAACAAGGAGAGTTCACACTAGCTAGCGGGCTTTTCTCCATGGATCTCACCATGAGAAAGTTGGGGCCAAGGCAGGAGACTGCAGACAGCCTCAACTTGGGTGAAGGGGAGAAGAGAAGCTACCTCTGCAGGAAGAGGAAAAAGCCTTGCCAGGATTCTTTACCCCTATTTTCTTCACAAAGCCAAAGCCCCAAACTGCTGAGGAAAGGGCAGCAAATTCTTACACCCTCAGGGCATAGCTGAAGATCCATTTTAGCTGCTGGAAAGGAGGAGAGAAAATCAACTATTTCTGGGGGAGAGGCAGGAAAAAGTCCTCTTTTACTTGGGGAAGAATAGGATCACTGAGATGGCCCCAAACCAAGGACCAAGGTACACAGTGCCTGCCTAAGAGTGGGGCTGAATATGGACAGCAGACCATGTCTCCCCACTTCCCACCCCTAAGATAGCAAGAACTGGGTAACAAATAGCAGCAATCTACTACTAGAAGATGGGCAAAAGTGAAGAAAGAGAATCTCTTTGAGGTTCAGGCTTATAGGCTGAAGTGGAACATAACATTGAGAAACACTTTTTGGTAACTCAACCCCAGCCATAGGTACAAGGCAACACCAGAGGAATTTAAAATCTAGGGTATACTGAGGGTAACTGTAGCAACAACGAATGCAAACCCAGTCCTGGGTTTAAGTTCTGACTAGATTGACTCAATTCCTCACAGTAGAGTCCTAGAAAAACAAGAGTTGTTTATATATCCAGACACGAAACTATTTACCTCAGTGTCTGCTGTCCTGCAAATTATGAGACCCAGAATGAAGCACAGAAAAACAGCACACAGTCAAGAGACAAAACAATCAACAGAATCAGACTCAGATATGACTCGGATGTTAGAATTATCAGAAAGAGAATTTAAATAATACGATTATTATTTTAAAGCCTCTAGTGGAAAAGAAGGACAATGTGCTTGACTATATGAAGGATATCACCAGAAAAATGGAAACTATACAAAGGGACTAAATAGAAACACTAGAAGTGAAAACCATGGTGAAAGACTAATAACGTTGGTAGGCTCATTAGGAGAATTTACTCAACTGAGGAAAAAGTGAACTTAAAGATAGGTCAATAGAAATTGGCCAAACTAAAGCACAAAGAGAAAAAAGAAAGAAAAAAAGAAACAAACAACCCAGGGTGGACCATCCAAGAGCTGTGGGACAATATCAAACTAACAGTCATATAATTGGAATCCCAATAAGAAAAGAGAGACAAGGTGGCAGAAGAAATGTTTGAAAAGATAGTTAATAGGGTGAGGTTTTTATCCCTAGTGAAGGAATAAAAGACTTTGTAATTTTCTTCGTTAGCTTGAGCCTACCCTTAGAGTCTCATTCTTTGTTTTGATAATCAGGACTACATGGACAAACTTACCTCTCTAAATCAATTTCTAGAACATGATATTTTCATTCACTTATTCATTCAATTTAAGATACTTATAAAGTACCTACTACGGGCTAGATCTAGGAGTTTCTGCCCGAATGGATTTTATAGGCTAAATAGAGACTAGAGACACTAGTGTCTAGTGGTGTGGTCAGTGAGAAGAGTAGGACTTTGGAAAGAAGATAACACTGCCACTAAATCCTGACTCTGCCATTTAGCATCCACATTATATCTGAGCACAGTGGTACATAGCTTATTGGGCTGTTGAAAAGATTGCTGTAAAGCAATGGTTCTGATTCTAAAATACTTGGTCTGGAAAGACTCCAGGCATCTCTCCCAGGTGGTTCTAAAGCAGTAGTCAGGGCAGAGAAGTGCTGATGTAGAGTTGCCTGGCACATAGCGGGCACTCAGCAAATGTTCCTGCATCTCCTGTACTGACCTGGAATCACCTCCAGATCACAGTCTTTTGCCAGATGCAGCCCAGATGGTAAAGCTGATTTCTTCTTTATCATGACTGGGGTGGGGAATGGATGGAGTGAGTCAGATACTGGATGGGCTGTAGCCGCCTGAGACTTGTTTTCCAGGAACACAGGAGGTTAAAGTTTCTCTCAGGACCTGGATATCAGGTATGTTAGCCCAAGGCAACCCATTTCTGCAATGTACTCAGCTAGAGCGTGGATAGTGCCCTCCTCTCATTTCCCTGAGACTGAATTCAGTCTTTCCTCTTCCTCGAAACAACCATGTACCTGTTTTATTTTTTGTGAAAACACGTACTTTAGATGATGGGGTAAGACATAAATTGGCCTTTCAAGAGTCCTTGAATTGGCAAAATTTGATAATTAACTGGTGATGGGGGCTGGGTGATAGATATGTAAGGATTCATGTATTATTCTCTATACTTTGGATGTTAAAAAATAGAGTCCTTGGGCTGGCCCTGTGCCAAGCGGTTAAGTTTGCGTGCTCCACTTTGGCACCCCACGGTTTCGCCAGTTTGGATCCTGGGCATGGACCTAGCACTGCTCATCAGGCTATGCTGAGGTGGCATCCCACGTAACAGAACCGGAAGGACCTACAACTAGAATATACAACTAGGTACTGGGGGGCTTTGGGGAGAAGAAGTAAAAACAAGAGAGAAGATTGGCAACAGATGTTAGCTCAGGTGCCAATCTTAAAAAAAAAAAAAAAAAAGAAAAGAAAAGAGAGTCCTTGATGGCTTTCCTGTGTTGTCTATGTTAATTTTACCTTTGGCAGAAAGGTTACATACTCTCGCCATTCATAGGGAGAGGTATTGGTGAATTGGCTGGTTCACCAAATATCTCATATCAACACTGCAAAAGAACTCGGCTAATTACAATGGGTAAAAAAGATTTAAACTTCATTTTAGTGTATTTTAAATGTTTATTCTGTTTTTATTTGGACTTTTCTGAGTTGTTTTATTGATAGTCTGTGAGACAGCTGATTTTTTTGGGTCTGGGTGAATTTGCAGAAATGTATGAGTGTGTTTGGCTTTGTATGGCGTTCTTAGAGAGCAACACACACACAGCTTTGTGGCCGGGTGCTGAACCACTTGAAAGCACAGCTGTTGGGCCCGGGAGTGGTGACGTCCTAGCTGTTCGAGTTAGATACACCCCATCTTACTAGACTAAATGTTCAGAGGCTGAAAACCGCATCTTCTGTTGTGGGAGAATAGAGCTAAGGACTGGCGGACTCCTGTGGGCAATTTGTGTTATAGCGTTTGCTTTGTCCACCAGAGCGCTTTATTAGATTAGATGTACTTACCTCTCAAGAAGGTATTTAGGGGTAAATGGAGAATGAGATCTCTTTAGCTTCTTAACTGACACCTGGAAAGGGATGTAGTGGGGTCCCAGGGTGCCCTGGGCAGCGGGATGTGGGGTGATGTGTAGGGGGATGGTGTGTGGTGAAAGAGTGTGTGTGCATGTGCTGTAAGCTGACCAATTATAAAAGCAAAGGCCTGATTAAGATGTCTTTAGTTAAAATGAAAAACTTCAACTAAGCTGAGAAAATAATGAATGAGATAGTTCTACGAAGAGGCTAAATAGGAACATCTTGAGAATGGCACCAGTTTTTAAGAGTAAGGTGGAAAAGCAGTTATCATGTAGCTGAGCTGCAGAAAAGAACTTGCCTTCTTTGAGTGGAATATGTGTAGAAGCCTGCCGCTGTGATGGTCTCTTGCGGTTTTCTCAACTATCCACTTTACACTTGGGGAAATAGATGATTAGGGAGGTTAAGTAACTTGACACAGGTAGTTAATAAGGCACCTGGATTGCAAATCCAGGCTGACTCCAGAGCTCATGCTCTTAACCATTGTGCAACAGTGAGGTCTGTGCAAGAGTGTCTGTGCAACACTGAGGTCTGTGTAAGAGTGTCTGTGCAACACTGAGGTCTGTGTAAGAGTGTCTGTGCAATAGTCTGGTCTGTGCAGTGGGGATGTCTGTGCAAGAATGTCTGTGAAATAGTGAGGTCTGTGCAATGGGAATGTATTGGGGACAGTGATGTCTGTGCAATGGTGATATCTATGCAGGTGTCTGTGCAACAGTGATGTCTGAAGCTATCCCTCAAATGAGGGAGCTGGTCAACCTGAGTTAGCCTGTTTACAGTGGGTGGAGAGCTGCAGAAAATCTGGATTCTAGCCCTGACTCACTCAGTGCCCTGTGGATTGCCGCTACTCTAATCCATCTATTTTACTTTGCAGCTACAGTTTCTCTCTCTTAGGTAGGAGAATAGCTGGAAGTAAAGTGGCTGAACTTCCTCAGAGGCTAAGGGAATCCCTTGCAAAATTAATTTGCAAAATGTAGTCTTGGGCAAATGTATACTGATCTACATTTCCTTTGTGACTTTGTCTGGGCAAAGTGTGAGAATGTCTGAGAAAGTATGAAGGGGACCCTGGGGCCCAGAGGACAGGGGAGAACAACTCAGGGTGACTGGCTGGGCAGCTGTCCAGGGACCTGTGAGTAGCCTGACTTTCTGCCCTTTGGGGAAACTGCCCAGTAGTCCAGCATTCAGAGAGTTTCCTGTAGAGTGACTTGATTCCTGGGCCTAGTTACAGCTGAGTGACAGCACACTGGCTAGGACAATGTCTGCTTTAGTCGCTGGAGCTTCTGAGGCAATTGCAGCAGTGGTTGTCCAGGGTAATGGAGACACCTGCTGTTTATTTTCAGGAAGACAGCTAACTTTAGTCCTTCGAATTCAAGTGTCTCTGTCTTGTTTGTGTGCATGTCGGGGGAGGGAGGGGAAGTGGGAGGGATGCTGTAATAGCAATGGCCTGGTGGTGGGAGGAGTGAGGACGAGGCAGGATTATTTAGAGAGTTCTAGAATGTCAGAGCTGGAAGTGTTCTTAGAGATCATGTTATAGAGCTATGTTGCCCAACATAGTAGACAATAAATTAAATTAATTAAAATTTAAAATCTAGTTTCTTGGTTGTAATAACCACATTTTAGATGCTAACTAGCCACATATAGTTGGTGGCTACCATGTTAGCACAGATATAGATCATTTTCATCCTCTCAGAAAGTTCTATTGAATAATGCTGTTCTAGAGTCTTCTAGACCAATCCTTTTGTTTTGAAAATGAGGAAACTAAAGCTCAGGGAAAGGACTTGCCCAACTGGTTCATACTAGAGCTGGGACTAGGACCCAGGTAATGGGCATTTCTTGCCTCGTGCCATGAAGAAGCTTCCTAATTAAGTTTACAGCATTGTGCCAGGTATCGGGGGTGGTGGTACAATTCTGACCTCTTGCCTCCCTGGAGATCATAGTCCAATTATACATACAACATGTGGCTAGACCAGTGTTTTTCAAATATCTTATTTTTTAGAAGGGAAGCTTTTTTTCTCCATGAAATCTTCTCTGGGAAACTAAAATATATAAAATAGATGAAAACCAGGGCTGCTCTTGCTGAAGCACAATGTGAATGTGTGTATATGTGTATGGGGGTCCCAAGGCTTTGCCGTCTCTGGCTCCTCCTCATGGCCCCTTCATCTTCTTGGAACTATAGGGCTCCAGGGAACAGTTGGAAAAGCTGTGGTCCATACTCAGGCTCCTTAACTGGTGGAATCCGGTGCTCATGTTCGAAGTGACTGTAAGGCATGGGGATGGGAGTGTGCAGAGAGAGGCACCATGGGGATTATTTCTTGTCTAGTGTCTTAGAGGCTCAAGTGATGGAGATAGGAGTTTGAAGATGATGACGTGTCTCCCATTACAGCATCTATTTCCTGCCGAGGTGGGGAGGGGCAGCATATGGCCAGAAGCAGGGGCATTCGAAAAACTAATGGTTGGTCACACAGCTTTTTCCAGGCTTACTGGGCTTTTCTTGTAGGATTTTATATATTCATTCATTGGTTCATTCATTCATTTGTGAGATATTTACTGACTTCCTATTATGAGAAAGATGATGAACTAACATTCTGTGGTGGGGAGTGAGTGGGATGGGGATTAAGGTAAATCAGAGATCTTGTCTTAAAGGAGGCTAGAGTCTAGTAAGGGAAAAAAGATAAAAATATCAATACCTAAAACACAGGGTAGAAATTGCTAAATTTCTTGGGTCTTGCTAAAGTGCTACGGGATTCTGGAAGAGGAAGAACTTCTCTCCAACTGTAGGGATTAGGTACGGAATTGTGGAGGAGGGGGTTGGATTTGGATGTGCAGAGATTGGCGAGGGAGGGCAGAAGGGTCCTCTGGATGATGGGAGGCTCATACGCGAATGGTGGGAGGAGGGAAAGTGTTTGGGGCACAGCCAGCAATTCAGTTTGGCAGAAACATGAGGTTACTGAAGGCGATTAGGAGGATTTCCTCTCACTCACCTCCTGCACCTTCAAGAATAAGATATCATATGCAAGACACATCAGGCCCAACTCTTGCCTCAATTAGTATTGATGAGAAAGGAGTTAGGGATCAAATCACCTCTCTCATGGAGTCTTTAGGATCCTGCCAAGGAAAGAAGAATGCCAAAAGACCAACTTGAAAACTGCCTTCCTTTATGGCTTCCTGAACAGATTCTGACAACCATTCTGAAGGGGGCAGTTAAACCAACATGGATGCCACTGGCAAACCTATGCTGTCAGCTCTTTCTGGACACTGAAAGCTCTTGGTTTCTTAGGCTGACTCTTCTTCACAAACACCAGAAACACAACTGTAAGTGAACTGTATCTTGGAGAAAGAGCAGAAGCAAAAGCATTCCATTTTTGGATCCAACACTACCTTTATTCTGGCATGAGGAAGACCTCACGTGTGTACAAGTTTAGAGTAAGGATGGAAAGAACGTCAGAGAGCCCCAGGAAACCACAGGGATTTTTTCCCAGCTGTGACCTTTTCTGAATCTTTATTAGGCCATTTTGCCATTCCATTAAGCTGGCTATTTTTGGATAATAGGTTATATAGGATCCAATGGTCATGCACCCATTGCTTCATGTCCTTTGTGATAAAAGGTGTCCCTTGGTCTGAGGCTATGTTGTGTGAATACTATGTTAATAGATCAAAGAAGGTGTTGCTGGATACACTGCTAGCAGGAGAAGTCAACCCATAAGACTTACTGTTATAATCATTTTTAAGTTCAGTTATAGTAAGTACACTTACATTGTTGTGCAACCAACATCCATCTTTAGAACTTTTCCCATCTTCCCAAACTGAACTCCATACACATGAAACAATAACTCCCCATTTCTCCACCCCCAGCCCCTGGAAACCACCATTCTACTTTCTGTGTCTATGAATTTGACTACTTCAGATACCTCATATAAATGGAATCACACACTTGTTCTTTTGTGACTCACTTATTTCACTTAGCATAACGTTTTCAAAGTTTATCCACGTTGTACCTTGTGTCAGGATTTCCTTCTTCTTCAAGGCTGAATAATATTCCTTTATATGTTTATACCACGTTTTGTTTCCCTATTTATCCACTGATAGACACTTGGGTTGCTTCCACCTTTTGGCTATTGTGAATAACGATGCTATGAACATGGGTGTTCAAATCCCTGTTTGAGTTCTTTCTTTCAATTCTTTTGGCTATATATGCAGAAGTGGGATTGCTGGATTATATGGTAATTCTATTTGTAATTTTTTGGGGAATTGCAATACTGTTTTCCATAACAGCTGCATTTTACATTCCCACCAACAATGTACAAGGGCTCCAATTCTCCACATCCTTGCCAATACTTGTTATTTTCTGGTTTTTCTTTTCTTACTTTCTTTAGGAAAGCTTTTTGGTGAGGAAAATTGGCCCTGAGGTAACACCTGTTGCCAATCTTCCTCTTTTTCTTTTCTCCCCAAAGTCCCAGTACATAGTTGTATATCCTAGTTGTAAGTCCTTCTAGTTCTCCAATGTGGGACGCCACCACAGCATGGCTTGGTGAGCAGTGTGTAGTCCATGCCCAGGATCTGAACCAGCGAGCCCCAGGCTGCCAAAGTAGAGCACGCAAACTTAACCATTATGCCATGGGGCCAGCCCCTGGTTTTTCTTATAATAGCTATTTTAATGGATGTGAAGTGAATGAACACTTTTGGAACAATAACTTACTTAGCTTTCCACAAAATTGATTACAAAACAATTTAATACATCTCTTTCCTGAGGTATCTATCCTAAGTTTCACATGGATGTTATGCTAACTGACTTCTTTCCAAAACTTGGACAATTAAATCTGTACTTCTCAAAGAAAATAGGAAAACAGTGGCATAGTAATGTGATGAGACATATAATTATTGTACCCTGACCATACACCCTCAGGACTTACCATTCATGTGCTCTAACCAACAGCTTCCAACTGCAAGCATCTGCAAAGTTTTGCCTGAAAACTTTTTCTAGCCGCTGGCACCTTCTCAGCCCATGAGCAGGGCAGCTTTGAAGCGCTGGGGAGTTAACACCCTTGGGAACATCCCTCAACCAATGACTGATGGCAGTTAGTGGAGAAATACCCCAGCTGCTTCACTCCTTGGCTGGGCTAATTCTGAAGTGTGTTCTACAGTGTCTCCCAGAGGTCCCCATTGGAGATTGAGCCCTGGTCAGTAATATACCCTTCATTGGCATCCTTCCCTTCCCCATCTCACTTCTCCGGTTTTCTATGAGTGCATCTCCTAAAGAAGCTATTTGCATTCACATCCATGTCTCAGCATCTGCTTCTGGAGGGACCCAACCTACGATAGTCCTTGCAACGATGACTATGTGGACTTTTTTGTGACGTGGTAAAGAGTTTATAAAATAATGTTATGTTAGAAAAGGACGATAACTAGATCAAAATTATGTTTGTGTGAAAATAAGCTTCAGAACCTATTATACATTTCTGTAACCAGAGCTTTTTCTTCCTGGTGAAAGCAATCTATGTGTGTTTTCCCTGTGAAGTTATTTAAATATGTAATAAAAACGAATTTCCTTGACCATTTCAAAGTTTTGATCATTCTTCTATACACAATGTTTGAAAATGTTGTGTCTCTGTTATCCTTAGCCTGCAGCCTGTGTCTTTCACAGATGTCTCAGGTTATGTAGTGTATTTCTGATTCATACAGTGTCCCAACTTGGAAAGATGGCTTCTTGCTTGCTCCTGGGTATATTATTGTTTCCAGCTACGTTTAGTCTTAGAAGGTAAATAGGCCTTGAAGTTCTGTTCTCCTTGCTTTCCATACGTAGAGAAATATTTATTGCCTTTTCTTTTGTGCTGAGAGTTTCATTTGTGAAATTTCAGGAAAATCTCACTCGCTCAAATTTATGCCCTTCTAATGGACAATATTTTTAGTTTTCTTTCGATAGACCATTCTTTGAATTTCCTATTCCCAAGTGTTACTTTCATGAATGTCAAGAGGGAATACAGTTTAAAGATCCCTGGACAAGCAACTTCTACTTATGTGAGAACATGATTTGCCATAAGTATACTTTGTGTGTCTTAAGTGAAGATTTATGTGGGACCTGAAAAGTATGTGGCCAAGGAGTTATTTTTAATTTTTTTGGTGCTATTGGCAGTCTAAATGTCTCACAGCAGATTCGCTAAAAGTTTTAAAGTCAGATGAAATTTATAGCCAGGAGCTCAAGGAAGGGGATCCTTTCCAGGGAATAAAGGCAGACTCTGAGGAAGAAACTTCTGGTGGGAAAATATAATTTCTCTTAAAGCTTTGAGGCCAGCTGGGGGTTAGATTTAGTTGGTGGCCAACAATCCCATAAATCAACCTGAAGATTTTCTCAGAGAAACTAAACCCATTATCAAGTTAAGGAGAAATTGACCTTGATGTGGTTGTCTGTTCAGTTGTTACAAGATAGGTGGTAGCAAATTAATTTTCCTTAATAACTCATGGAGGTTTGGAGGTGAGTGGTACAATTTACAAACTCCCCGTAAGCCCTCCGATAATATAAATATTCCTCAGAAGCTCTTCCTCAGGTCTCTGGACAGGTGTGGCAGGGAGCTGAATTTTCCTACAGGATAAATTCCTTTTACTTAGCAAGTCCTTCTTTCGATAGGCCTTTCTGCGTTCAAGGGCGCTGAGCTTGCTTCTGAAGGACCGGAGAACCAATGGTCAACGAGTGAGCACCAGACACCATTGTGCACCTGCCGAGTACTGTTTTGGGCACTGGGGACACAGTGATGAACAAAAATCCGCAAGAGCAGATTTTTGCTCTTTAACTGCTCCAGTGCCTCCTGCTGATTTCCACATGTGTCCATCTGCCTCTTTGTTCTTTGGGAGCAGCCTTACATTTAATATGGAGTTTGTGTGAGTGAAGTGGTGCAAAACCACCAGTTTATCTTCTTCATCTTTAATCTTCCTCAATCCACCCTCTGCCCCCATTAACATTATTTATGAGACAGATAAAGCTGTAAAGATAGTACCTATTATATTTTATTATAATGGAAACATGTGGAAGACTGAGTTAGGCCTTTAGTTTATTCTGTAGGGGTCACAAAAGACCAGAGAAGTCTCAACTCAACAAATCATTAACATTAATTAAAACAATACAGCAAATTTTGATGAAAATTTGCAAACCTACTCTGACATAGTATGAATTAAAAAAACCCTGAGATTGCTTTAGAGTTTAGAGTCAAGTGTGTGTGTGTTACCTCCTTGGATGATTTGCCCCTTTGTAAAAAGCCTATCCTTTTACTAGTTCACCTTTCAGTCAACACATATCCATGAAAGAAAAGACTGGCTCAGTGGTGTGCTGGTTCTGGCTTGTACCAGCTCACAAAAGCCAATCGTTAAATTTTCAGGAATTTTGTAAGCCAGTTGTTAAACTATCAATATTAAAAATTAAATTAGATAAGCTTACAATTAAATAAATCACATAAGAAAAGGTAATTAATACACAAAACTCACCACTTCTTAATTATTTTGCTATTTTCTATTAATATCTATGCTCTCAAGGTTATTTATTTCAATCATGTCTGTACTGTATAATGGTGTGCTATCATGCATCTCTTCCCAACTCCATCTTCAATGATGTCACATTGGTTGCTCGAAATTGATTATGGAGGAATATTTACATCAGGGAAATTGGCAAACACTATAAATTAGGACTTTTCCCCTGAGGACCAGCCAGTTGCTAACCATTTACCAGTACACCACTGACTGCTGTGCTTTCAAGGGCATTGCACTTACATCTCACTATCCATGAGATCTGGGGGTCATCTCGAAGATTGAGGCAGCATTCGGGGGATCCTCTCTTCCTCTGCAGGTAGACCACCACACTGAGACATATAGGAAGTTATGTGTTTGGGCCACTGATACAGTCCGACTGGGTCAAAGAAGTTCTCTTTCTACACTGAAGTTGTGGCCCGGGATGAAAACAGGTTGTGGCCCACGGCCAGTTTTAGGTTAGGCTGAGAGACCTGGTCATCAAAACTTCTGTAGGTCCACTTGCCAAGCAGCAATCTTTTTGGGCAGTGTGCTTTTTTATTTTCTCTGTTTTTCCTTGAGAATTGTGAACTTCAAGTGCATTCAATGGATGCTGCCTATTGGACTATCATCATTTTTGAAGCAGCGTATGTGACCACATTCAGTGATCACGTGACTTAACTCTATCTTGGTCAGTTGGCCAGTCATTCCCTGGCAAAAAATACTTCTGCCTCCTCCTTACCCTCTAGGTCTCCAGTTGTAGGCTTCCAGTTAGAGGTCAGTCCAACTTGGTGCAAATGCCAGCTCTGTTATTTGCTGGTTATTATTACTGTTATCACTTCTGAGCCTAAGTTTACCTATCTATATAATGAATGTGGACCAAATAACCTTTAGGTCTCACTCATTTGACTACATAAAGGAGATTACATTAAATCTGCTCTTGTGTGAATGCTCCCACTCTGTGAGAGCAGGACCTCTACTCGCTCCTTTTGATGTTCTCCCCATCAACTGATCTGGAGGATTGTCTAGCAGGTGTCACCTCATCAGTCCCCACTGCATCTGTGCCTTTGCAGTCACCTAGATGGACTCTCTGCTTAGCCACAGGCCACTGTGCCTGTGCTTCTGGATACCCCCTTCCTGCTCCCCCATCGCTGACTCTTCCTACTCCCTCCCTTTTTGTTTATCTGGCCCAAGTGTGGACATGTTTTTTCCCTTAGTTCCCCAGAGAACTGCTAAGCCAGGCTGTATCTTTTAGTTGGATTTTATTGATAACTCAAGGGTAAGAAAAGGGAATTATAACATGAAGAGTGACTATCAATTGGCTACTGAGTGTGGCTGCCCTTGGGGCACAGGCCCAGGATCTTCTGCCTCCCCGATTCAGATCCCATCCTGCTGCCCTGGAGAAGGAGCCAAGGTCCCCCTCCCAACACCTGAAAGCTCCACCAAACTGATTTCTCTTCCTGAGAATCAGGTTCTCAGCAACCTTTGTTGTCCACTGAACCTTGACAGAAAGGTGTTCTCTATTGTTATATTGCCTTTCATTAACTTAAAAATTAATCACCAAAAATATAAACATTAATAATAACAACAGATTATGTTTCTATAGATCTTACTATATATCAGGTTCTGTTGTAAGCATATTGTATGTTAACTCATTTAATCATTATAACAATCCTGTAAGGTAGGTCCTATTATCATCTCAATTTAACAGAAGATAAAACTGAGACACAGAGAGGGTAAGTAACTGACCTAAGGTCAAACACTGACTAGGGGGAGTCTAGGCAGGCTCTAGAGGCTGTATGACACATGACACATGTTTGTGTGTGTGCAATTATATTTGTATGTTTGTGTGTGTGCATGTGCATGTGTATGCATGTATTAACATTAATCCACACCCTGGGTGGGAGGACCCACACTTGAGGGGAGGCTAGCATTTGAAGGACTCTAATCAGGAGTCCTTACTCAGAGGTGGCTTCAATAAACTCTTCAAATATCATTATCTAAATTTGTACTGAAGTGCTGGTCTGGTGGCATAAGGGATGATAAGAATATATTTTAATTGGTGAAATGCATCATGTTAAGATATATGGTTGCTTAGAAAGATTTTATAGGCACGTCAACCCTTGCACAAATGAAATATAAAAGTCGAGGGAGGCTAATTCCTTTAGGACAGAATTCTAGGACCAAAACTTTTTGGTCCTATGTTATACCACTTAACAGCAGGAGTTTGTCCTAATACTTCTGTCAAAAATTGTATTTCCCTAACGGGGAACCTTTCATGCCATGTGCTTGCTTGAGTTTCTAAAGGACAGGTAGGAATTTCCTGAGCCTCCAGGATACATTTCTTGAGTATTTTTGTTCCTGCTTGCTGAAAAAAGATTTGTACTAGAGAAGACTTGTGTCTCAGTTTTGTTTTCAGTGTAAAACACTGTCTGGAAGAGGTTTTGGGGAAGAAGGCACGCAGCTCTCACCCACCTCGAAGCCGGAGGCTGCAGATCTTTACCAATTAGAACCTCATGTGTGTGGAGTGGACAGATTGGCTTAGGTCAGTTTGCAACATTTTCCCATCCCCAGTCCAGGCCTCGTCCTTTAAATTTTTATTTCTTTTCTGAGATCTTCCCCTCCCAGAATGGTTGACATTGGGAATGTTCATTCCTTTCAGGGAAAACTTCATTCCTATTCATTGTGGGTGGTATTTACCTTTGGGTCTCAAAAGAACACTTCTATTAGTTTAGGAGAGTCCTTCATCAGTTCACATTTCCAAGGCTGGATTATTTATTCTTTTTTTTTAAAGATTTTATTTTTTCCTTTTTTTCCCCAAAGCCCCCTGGTACATAGTTGTATATTCTTCATTGTGGGTTCTTCTAGTTGTGGCATGTGGGACGCTGCCCCAGCGTGGCTCAATGAGCAGTGCCATGTCCGCGCCCAGGACTCGAACCAATGAAACACTGGGCAGCCTGCAGCGGAGTGCGCGAACTTAACCGCTCGGCCATGGGGCCAGCCCAGGATTATTTATTCTTAAGTAACACTACAATTAAGACAACAGTGCTGTCCACGTTGAGCTTCCCCCAGACTGGTCTAGTTCCAGTTCCAGCTATGATGAGGACTCACGTCTTGACTCCTGGTTTCCTGTGAGCAACTCACATGAGAACATATATCTCTCTCCAAAACAAAAACTGAATTTCAGTCACTAAATTCTTGCTTAGAAAAAATTTTGTTTTTATAAAGCTGAAGTTGTCAACTGGCTACACATAAACTATATTCTGATCACAGTTATATTTAGTCTTCCTGGTATGGACCAACACATTGTTTTAAATAATTCAAATCGGGTTTAACCATTTTAAATTAGAAAAATTACATATACAAATCTGGATGTCTGACTTTTCCTGAAAAATCAGAATATCTGGCAACATTAAGCCTGCAATCCCATTCATCAACAATCAGTAAGAGCTAATTAGCAGCTGCCACCTTTAGATGAAGCAATCACTTTCCAGTTTGCCACAGTTTCCACCACTCACAGTTGTCCGTCAACAGTAAGATCAAGTGCTAATTACTGTTTATTATTGTGCTTTTGCTGTTACTTTTCTTAGAATTAAGAAGATCATGAAATGTATCCTGTATTGATGTCCTTATTATAAGTTGGAACCAAATAAAATCTAGAGAAGTCCACTTATACCCAAAATGTTCAGGTTTCAATAAAAAAGCCCTTGTCATACCCAAAACTAGGAAGATCTCAAACTGAATAAAAAAAGACAAAAATGCCAACACTGAGATGATGGAGGTGTTAGAATTACCTGACAAAAATATTAGTGCAGCCCTCATAAAATGCTACAATGAGCAATTACAACACACTTGAAACAAATTAATAAATAAAAAGTCTCCAGAAAGAAATAGAAGATATAAAGAAGAACCAAATGGAAAGTTTAGAACTGAAAAATGCAAAAAGCAAAGAGAAAAAAAACAACTCAAAGGATGGGCTTAACACCAGAATAGGGGGACAAAGGAAGAATCAGTAAACTGAAATATAGAGCAATAGAAATTTCCCAATCTCAAAAACAGAGAGAAAATAGACTGGAAAAAAAGAAAGAAAGAAAGAAAGAAAAAGAACAGAGTCTGAGGATCTTGTGGAACTATTAAAAAAGATCTAACATTCATGTCATAGGAGGTCTGGAAAGAGGAGAAAGGAAGTGGGCCTTAAAAAGTACTCTAAGAAATAATGGCAGAATACTTCCCAAATTTGGAAAAAGACATAAATCTACAGATTCAGGAAGCTGAACAGATCCCAAACAGGATAAATCCAAAGAATTCTTCACTAGGGCACATCATGGTCCAAGTTCGAAAACTGTAGACAAAGCAAAAATTTTGAAAGCAGCAAGAGAGAAGTGACACCTTACCTTTAGGAGAAGAACATCTCAAATGATACATGATTTCCCATCAGAAACTGTGGAAGCCAGAAAGAAATGGCACAACATTTTTCAAGTGCTGAAAGAAAAATACCTGTCAACCCAGAATCCTATATTCAGTGAAAATATCAGGAGGAAAGAGGAAATCAAGACATTTTCAGATGAAGGATAACTAAGAGAGTTTGCTGTCAGCTGATCTACCCTAAAAAAAATGGCTAAAGGAAGGTCTCCAAACAGGAAATGATAAAAGAAGGAATCTTGGAACATCAGGAGGGAAGAAAGAAATAGTAAGCAAAAATATGGTTAAATACAATATACTTTCCTTCTCTTGAGTCTTCTAAATTATGAGCTTGGACACTCACCTGCAAATATTCTATGCCTATCATCATAAGTTAGAGGTATAGCCTGAAGCTTAGGAAAACATTATGTAGGTTCTGTTTTGTTGTTGTTGTTGTTGTTTTTCCCCTCAAAGCATGAGCAGTAAACTTGTTCTAACAGGAGTGGAGCTTGTGGTCCTGCCTTAGGGTCAAGGGGTCATCAAACAGCCCACAGTGGGGGACAGCCAGTCCAGGAGAATCCCCAGCAGCAATGTTGATTGGCATTGAAGGGCCAAATTTCTCCCCTCGATTATAGCTGCCGCTTCTGTGGCCTGTCAAATGAGCATGCTGTTCCAGCCAAAGCCCATCAATTTCAGGCCCACTTCCTTTCTATGTGGGCCTCCCACTTGGGATAAGATTAAGTTTGGAGCCTTAGTTTAAGGTCTTCCTCTCAGGCTTAATATCATTAGTTTCTTACTTTCTTGCTCTTTTGTTCTATCATTTTCATTTTTAGGGCAGCAATGACATAAATAAACTTCATGGGAAATTGTTTCTGGGGCTTTAAATTGCTGGCAGACACAAATGAACCACTAATTGGTTGAGACAAATGCACCAGTCTTTTCTCTTTGGGATATGATTGTGGCAATGCCTGGGGAACTGGGATTTGACAAACTGTTGACTGAAACGTGCTTTGGCTGGATAAAGAGAGTAATTCGTAACAACCAAGTATGGGAGGAGACTCGATTCTGCCACATCTGAAGGGGAAGTGTGTGGTGTTTTGCCATCCATGTAGTGTAGCCTGCATGAGTTTTGCTTAAGGAAAACTGTGGCTCTGACCTTTTCTGACAAAGGCCCTTCATGATCTGTCTCACATCTATTTTCCAGTTTTGTCTTTTTTTTTTTTTTTTTTAACGGATCAGTTATTTAATCAGGTTCTTTGCAAGAAATTTAGAACACCAATTTGTGAGGATAAACTCCATTTGTGAGAGCAAACACGGACCGGAGGTAGCCCTGGAGCTGAGGAACGGCTTTGATCTTTGGCAGAATTTGTGAGTCCACAGCTTTCTGATCAACTTTGCGCTGCTCTGTAACCTCGTATTTCTCCTTCTCTGTGTCGAAGATCTCGCCTTCCTGGTGTCTGGGCTTACGCAGCTGCTTTTTCTTGAAGTAAGCGTCAGTGAGGTGTTTTGGAATTTTCACACCACTGATGTCAATTTTGGTGGAGGTGGCGATGACAAATTTCTGGTGTGTTCTACGCAGAGGAACTCTATTGAGGACCAGGGGTCCAGTGACAAGCAGCAAGCCACTGCCCAGCTGCTTCAGGAAAACCACCCTCTTGCCTCTGTGGCGCCCAGTGAGGATGATCAGAATGGTCCCAGGCATGATGCTGGCTCGCAGTTTCCTCACATGCTGACTGAAGGGTTTTTTGCCGTGACTCAAAAGCTTTCGAGGCACATCTTCAGTAGGATAATATCTAGGCATTTTGCGAAGTTTAACCACTCGGGTACCACCGTTCTTGTCACCACCAACTGGTTTTGTGACAGTAGCAAGGACCTTCTCCTTCTTTTTCCTTTCGATCCTGGATTTAGCCGCTGAGTACTTCCTCTTGTACATGGCCTTCCTGGAATACATGGCGGATCGGGAATATCTGCCAATTCCTCTGACTAGGACAGGGTTTCGGCTGCAGTGGGGCTTTCCCTTCTTAGGCGTCTTGGCCTTGACGTTAGCCTTCTTGGCCTTGACATTAGCCTTCTTGGCCTTGACGTTAACCTTCTTAACCTTGCCACCAGCATCAGCCTTCTTGGCTGCAGGTTTCTTCTCCTTGGTACCCGGCTTCTCGGCTTTTTCACCCGCCATCTTGCAAGATGGGAAAGAGAACTAAGGCCTTTCCAGTTTTGTCTTTTATCACTTTTTTCTCCTATCCCATGTTCCTACCTGGTGAAGCTACTTGCTGTTGTCTCTTCTTTCATGCCACTGTGCCTTTGCTCATGCCGAACATTTTGCCTATGGTGACATTTCTCTCATCCATCTGGAAAACTCCTGCTCACTCTTTAGTCCGGTTCAACAGTCTCTTCCTCTGTGGAGCCTTCTCTAAATCTACTCCACCCTCACCTCCAACCCATTCTAGCGAATTGCTTTCTCCTGTGTGTCCTATAGTGCCTTGTACAGATCTCTATTACACTTCACATCACTTTGTATTGTCTCCTCTACCGGACTCTGGAAGTGAGATCTTGTTCATCCTTGTACCTTCAGGGACTGATTCAGTGTTGGGCACGTGGTAAGAGCTCTACAAATTCTCATTGAATTAACAAATAAGTGGATGAGGATATACTCAATGTCACTGTGATAAAACATTGCCTAACACATCAATGTTTAAAAATAGAGAATAAAAGAATGTAATGTCAGACTTCTACTTCTGGGAAGACATAGGATATTTACTTTCCTTTATTCCTTCTCTGGGTATTATAAAAACAAAACAAACGTAAGAAGACTGTGGAAGTTGGAGAGAAGAAGGCAGATTCGTTAGGACCTGGGGACCTGAGGAACTCAGTGGTGAGTTCCTTGGGTTTTCTTTCTGCCTTTCATTTCCCAGACTTACAGCTGAGGGAGTTGGCAACCTGGAAACACCAATTTGCACAGATGAAAAAAGCCCAACAAAAGCCTTCTCTCTCTTGTCAAAGGACCAGGAAAGGAGCAGCCTAGAAAGACAGAAAACTGTTAGACAATAACCATTCTACTACAGCCAAACACCACAAAAAAACTGTGCTGCCTCCACCCCCCATCTGCCATGCCTGCAAAAGCCAGATGGGGATCTTAGACTTCTACCCAGTCTGTAATGAGTTTTCCTAAGCTCCTCACTGGGGTGGTGCCAGAGAAAGCTGAGTAGGGAGCTGGGACTTCAACCGCACAGGATGGTAGTGAGCTGCCTGTGCCCACGTGGTGTCAGTGGGGGGCAGGTGGAGAGTAACAATGAGGCATTCTGAACCCTGACAGCCAGACACGTATCAGTGGAGACCTAGTGGAAAGCCAGAATTTCCCCCCTCTGCCCTGCAATAATGAAGGGCCCCTTCCCCTCAGGCCTCAATGAAGGCTAAGTGGGAAACCTGGACTTCTACCTCCACCTTGCAGTAATGAGGTGGTGTCTCACCTTCTCTTGTTGGAGCAGTGTCAGAGGAAACCAGTTAAAACCGAAGGTTAAAATCAGGTTTGCTATACAGTAACCTTTTGGTTTGCACTGGAGAGAGGTGTTTACTATTAAAACTCTGGATTCATTCTTTTATTCAGCAGATGTTAATTGAGTATCTACCCTGTGCCAGGTTCAATGTGGGGCACTGAAGAGAGAACTAAGAACAAGACAGACATAGATATGATCTCTGCCCATGAAGAATTACATTCTAGTAGGGAACAGAGACTTCACAGGAACGAATAAATTATAGCTAGATAAAATAATTAAAGTGCTATTAATTAGTACAGAGCATGATGTGAGAACCATATCTTTATTAGCCTTTTGGTGGTACCTGCCATGTGCATATGGATAAACACATACCTAGGAGCCAGACTCTATTCTCTCTTCCCCACTGGTTACTACCACCTGTAATCCCTTGGTCAATAATTGGCCCAGAAAAGAAACCCAAGATTCTATAATTCACTGAAAGTGTCTTTTAAAAAATACATCCTCATAATGTCTTAGCTAGGAGAAGCTTTTAGATTCATAGTACATTAAGCTACCCTCCTCATAGATAAATGAGTCTTTGAGTATACAAAATATTCACTAGACTGTAGGATTTGCACTAGCCTCACCAATATTTCCCAATTTTCATTCACGTAATTAATGGGTATACCTGTAGATTGTGCATATGAATGATTGAGTTCTTTACTCAGCAAGCATTTATTGAGCTTCTACTATGTGTCAGACTCTATACCAGGCCTTAGAGACACAAAGTCAAGGAAGGTACAGAGGATTGAGAATTGAAGCAGAGAGAATCTCTCTTTTAACTCTCTCTGTGTGACCCTTATAAAAAAACAGTGGAAAGAAAAGAGACATCCTATTTATTGCAGCATTATTTGGAATTGACAAGACTAGAAATGATCTAGATGTCCATCTGTAGAGGACTGGCTGAATAAATTACTGGAATAGCCACACAATAGCGTACCATGTAGGTGTAAAAAGGAATGAGAAACATCTCTGTCTATTGCTAGGGAGTTATCTTTAGAATACGGTGTTAACTTAAAAAAAATAAGGTGGGTAAAAGTATGTAAGGTATGCTATCATATAAGAGAAATAGAAGGATAAATTAAAACAAATGTTAATAACATTAAAAAAATGAAAGGACAAATTAAAGACAAATTTTAGTAAAAACAGTTACCTATTGGAAAGGGAAGGAATAAGACTGTAATCAAAGCTGTACTTCTCTTAATATTTCTTTTGTTGTAGATTTGACTTTGAAACCACATAAATGTTTCACATAACTGTAAAACAAAATTCGATTTAAAAAACTAATCCCTAAAAATTGAAAGCAGTAGGAAACAAACAGAACTATGTGTCAGGTTGGTTGCATAACGATACAAATAAGAACCATTTTAAGTGACTGTAAAACATAGGAGTTTGTCTCTAAATACTTAGTGGGATATACCCGAAGGAAAAAAATCCCTGCAAAATAAACAAACCTCCCCCCAACAACAAAAAACTCAAATTCTTTTCAGTAATCATATTTTTGGTGGTAATGTTGATATTGTCATTATGAGGCCGTTATGCGTGTATTTTGTGAAAAAGAAAATAAGTAATTATGCTTTTTGTCATTGAAAACTGGGACTTCAACATGAGGAAAAGGAGATACGAATTGCAAGAATGAGATTAGGTAAATACCCCGCAGACCTGACTTCAAATCTTCAAATAGGAAGCGTCAGTAAGTACTTGTTATGTGTTTTCTTAAAGCCAAGAAACAAACTCCTTTCTTAGCTGTGTCCATGGAAAGGCCTAGAAACAGTGATTAATCTAATAGTCAGGAGCACTCTAAGGAATTAATGGATCTAGGTGCTGGTCAATAGCAGCTAGCATCACAACAAGAGAGACAGACAAATATTGTGTGTTCCAAACATAAATACAAACCACATACGGCCCGAAAATTGAACCTCAATCTCATCAAACCTCTGGATCTCACTAACAATTCACAGAAAGTAGAATGGAGAGAGGAACGTGTTAAACGACACTATAAAGATGCAATAATCAAAAGACACTTGGGGAAACTTCAGGAAAAATGACCCAGCTTCTTCAACAACTAAATTATAAGGGAAAAAAAGTGATAGCAAGCAAAACTGTATATTTAAAGAGATTGAAGACACATATTAATCAATTAATTGATTTCAATATGTGGACCATATTTGGACACATAAGTTAGTTGTTTAAAAAACTGGACAACTGGATAGTTTTTGATATTAAAGAATTAACATTAATTTTAAAAATATGCTAATTAAAAAGTTTTAAAAACAACAGTAATGATTACGCTTTTAAAAAGAGTCCTTGCCTTTTAGAGATACATGTTGAAATATTTATAGATGGCATGATACCGATGGGGGTTTACTTCAAAATAATCCAGAGTTGGGGAGACTGGGTGGGGTAGACATGAAACAAGATTAGCTGTGAATTGAAAGTTGTTGAGGCTGGGTGATGGGTTCATGAGGACTCATTATAGCATTCTCTCTACTTTTGCATATGTTTAAAAATTTTCACAATAAAAGGTTAATTACAAAAAGAGATAGCCCACCTAATGTAAGGTTTACTCTCTGAGTTCATTTAGGCTTGGTCTGACCATGTTTAGGACCTGTCATCTGGTTCTCGTTTCCTTAGATACCAACAAATATTATTACAAAAAGAAAAACGACTTTGCTGAGATACTTTTTCCGTATGCTCCCCTAATGTAAGAAATATCGGGGGCTGCCAAACCTGTGAAAGTGAGACTGGAGTGAGGAACCTCATGTGGTTGCTGACTTGCTCTTTCGGCTTCTGCTTCTTCCATTTGGTCTCTGATACTGATACCCAACAGCCATGTGTGGCTGTGGCTTGGAAATAATGTGGCATCTGAAAAGGAGGGACCTCCAACAGCAAGGCTGTGTCAATTGCTTAAAAATGAGGAACATAAAATATTGCCTCCACTCCATGTAGCAGCATAATAATTGACAAAGTTTTGAATCCAAGGTCATGGGTTTTTAGGGCTGTTAGAAACCTTATAGCTTGTCTAGTCCAAATCATTTGTGGCAGATGAAATGGAAGCCCAAAGAGATGAAGTGACTTAGTCAATATTTCACAGCTCATGGAAGACGTGGGATCAGAGCTCGTATTTCACCAATTTCCGTAGTTCACTGCTCTTTCCTTCACCCTGTACCTGGAGTAGGTGGGACTTTGATTTGTTTCTTTGGTCTCAGTCTGAATTCCCTATAATTGATATTACTAATTCTCTGGAGCAACATGCTACTGCACTGTGGAATTTTCAGTCCTTCCAGTGCAAGGAGAAAGAGGCTAGTGAAATGTGTGTTGGTGGGAAGTGGGTAGTGTGACTTCAAAATAGCATAATTGGCTGAAGGAAACTCCTTAGAGGGAATTGTGACTCACAGTTGGTAGTGAAGAAAGCTGCATATCAGAGCATGAGTTTGTGTTTACCAGATCCCAGGAAGGAGTTTAGAGGACAAGGGGGCTCTGGAGTCAGATTATCTGAGTTTGAAACCATGCTCTACCACTTACTAGCTGTTGATCGTGGAAAGTTATCAACCTCTGTACCTTATCTATAAAATAAGGATAATTATAGCACTTACATCATGTGTCATTGTGAAGACTGAATGAGTTAGTACAAAACTCTTAGGCCAATGCCTGGCACCATTCAGTCAATCAATGTAAGAGGAGAAATTGGATGTAAGTAGCAGTCATTGGGTATGACCAATGGGACTTACTTGTAGGTATCTTGGTAATTTCAAAAAGGGCCTGCTTGTTGAACCTACTTGTGGGGTGTGATTTTAGGGTACTAAAATTCTCCTTCAAACCACAGCTGATACAGTGCCTGAAAGTCTCAGCCTTGGATAATGACATTAAAGATTGTTTCAGTCAATTGTGTTATCCAGAAGTAGTAAATGTCATCTTATAAGTCATTAACACCTCACTGGTAATTCACTAATCATCTGAGAGAACTAGTCATTTAGCTAAGTCTTTATGGCAGGAAGCACAGCCAAGAACAAGACTGAGGGGATCTGTTGAGTACCTCCAAAGCAGTTATAGCAGACATTGTGCATGCCCATATCCCCTTGGCATTCACCTCTTCACACAGAAGGCTGCTTACTGAAAAACAAATAACTCTGTCTGAGGGTGATTTTCTTTTTTAGCTGTGGGAGTACCTTCAGCCCATGAACAGGAAAAGCTGGAAGTGCAGGAAAGTTAATGACCCTGGAGTGACTCTCCAACAATGATGGTGGGGGAGTTGGTGGTTAATATCTCAGCTTCCTAGTCCCTTACTTGGAATAACTCTGAGATGTGTTGACACTGTTGCCCTGAGTTCCCTATGGGATTGAGCTTCCATTGCCCATAGTGGTAACCAGCATGGAAATGTGCCCTTTATTGGCTTTTTATTCCCTTCCTTCTCACTCCTCTGCTCTTCTATTGATTTCCTTCACACCACCAAGCATGGCTTCAACACCACTGGGTGTTATACAATTTGACTCAATTCTGACACTATCTACCTGGACATAGCTTCAGGTTCCACATGTTAAACACTAAGTCCCACAAAACTGCCCCAACTTCAGATGCCAATTGAAATTCCAGGGTGTTGCCTGTGGTTCTGACTGACTGGCTGTAAATCAGAGGTTCCCATGACCCCCTCAATTAATTTGCTAGAATGGCTCACAGAACTCAGGAAACCTGTTTACTCACTAGATTATCAATTTATTACAAAGGATATTAAGAGATATGAATGAACAGTCATATGAAGAGATACATAGGGCAAAGTCCCAAACAAAGGAGCTTTTGTCCCCATGGGTTTTGGGCCTGGCATGGTGGCACCTGACAGTGTTCTGGTTCACCAACCTGGAAGCTCTCCGAACCTCCTCCTTTGGGGAGTTTATGGAGGCTTCATTACGTAGGCGTGAGTGATTAAATCGCTGGCCATTGGTGACTGGTTCAACCTCAGCCCCTCTCACATCCCCAGAAATCAGGGGGTGGACTGAAAGTTCCCACCCTCTATTCATGGTTGGTTCCCCAGCAACCGGCCCCCATCCTTAGGTGCTTTCCAAAAGTCATCTCATTAACATAAATTCAGTTGTAGTGGAAAAGGGCTTGTTATGAATAACAAGACACCCATTTCACCTTTATGGCTCTGAAGAAATTTCAGAAGCTGAGGACAAGAGGCCAAATATTGTAATCAAAGATGCTCCCACTGCTCTTATTGCTCAGGAAATGGTTTTGGAAGCTGTGAGCCAGGAACCATGGACAAAGACCAATTATATATGACAAATATATTTTGGTCATCTGAGTGGCCAAATATGTATTTCTTATAAGTCACAATATCACACACTCAAATCTGTGAATCAGGATCTGCTATTGGGGGAGCCCAACGAAGATATCCGCCTTCAAGTATTTGATTGGTCTCCCTCTCACCTCTTGCTCTCTCTGCCTCTCTCTGTTTCCCAAGTATCCAACCCCCCACATTTAGGGGCTTTTTTTCTGACTTAGCTATTACTGCAGTGTAGGATAGACACCCTCTTGGTCTCAAATATTTCTATGGCAGTCTCCCTGGGGTAAGTAAGGAATAGGTATTCAGAATTAATAGTTTCACAAACCCTCCTGAGACAAGTAAGCCACATAGAATGACATTTGGGAAGGGGAAAAATGTCAAAAAACCATTTCTCTGTAAAGCTCAAGACTGTGACCTCTTTTGACAAACCGATTCCTAAATGAAATCAGGAAACTCAAGCTTGGGCTAGAGACAAGTTATCTGATATCCCTTGCATCAATACCACCATCCACAAGATTTGCAGGTTATATACATCCTCAGCCTTACTGACTCAGATGGTATTATAATGACCACATCAGGCTCATCAGGATCCTTTGAAAGTATAGTTTTATACAGAATTGGAAAATATTAACATTTCTAAATCTAAGTATACAATGAACTGAAGAAAACAAGTATCTTATGAAAGTTAATGAAATAATTTACCACTTAAAATTCAATATTGCTAAAAGCTGACTAAACTATTGCAGCATTTAGACAATAATGACAAGGCCAAAACAAGTAACTTTGAAAGTAATATCTTTCAGACCAGACATACTAATTATTTTCATAACCTTTTTTTCCGTTCTTACAAAGCAATGATAATGCTTACCAAGTCTTATATAAAGGATGGCTCAATGAAACTTTCAAATAAATAATACTACTCAATGTTTATATAATATTTTTTTTCATCATGAAGCTCCAAAAATTATCAAATAATCATGGGACTTTCTAGGTCACCTACTTTACCCCCAATACCATCATACCCCTTGCCATTATGAGGAATTTTTAAAGGTGATTTCAAGTATATAACCATTGTATTCTTAAATGGTTCCAGAAGTAAAGATTTTGGAATTCATTATTCACTCTTTCAATGATTCATCAATAAAATAAATTCTTCCATTCATGCATCCGTTCCTCCACCTACTCATCCATCTATTACAAATCCATCCGCCTACTCATCCATCCATCATCAGTACAATAGATTCTTCCATTCATCCATCTATTCACCCACCTGCTCACTCATCTATGTACAAATGCTAATTATTAAGCAGCCGCCACATGTGGAGTCCTATGCTAAATTCTGGCTATACGGTAGTGATCAAACACATGGATCTCAGCTCTTGTGGAGCTAATGGTATAGTGAATTCTAAAGCATAAATTCTAATAAGATTTTTGTGATTATACTATTTCTCTCTAAAATATTTTTTGAAATATGTTTTTCCTAATTAAGACTCAATTAATTTGAGGTTTTAGTACTTTTAACTACACAGATGTAAAGATAAGAACATTTGGAACGAGAACAGAGGCCTCGTGTAAATATAGCTGAGTTTCAACAAACCCAAACCTGTAGTCTGTGCAGGTTAATATGGTTAGATCACTATGAGGGGTGCCAGTCCCTTGCTTGGGAAAGTAGGGTGGTGGCCCATGGAATCCAATATATCAGTCCACTTCTGTCTTAATGTTCTTTTGTCGAGTTATTATTATTTTTTTTTATGATTAAGAGAACAGAGGCTGCAGGCAAGCAAAGGTTGGGATGGGTATATCCTAGAATTGCCTTGTCAAGTTGAGGTTCACAAGTTCTTCTTCAGTTCCCTGATCCCTGAAGCTTCTAAAAGGGCAGATGAATAACCATTCCTGATTCACAGAACAAGCTGAATCATTTCTTGCTGAGAGAATTGGAACATTTCGTCCTGAGAAATGTCTGCTCACATTGCTTCGTTTTGGATGTCGCTATGGTGGGGTTAGGTTGTGGAGAGAGCTGAGTTCTTAAAGAGTAAATGTATTCACCTTTATTGACATAGTTTTACAGCAATTGCTGCAGCTCTTGTTCTCTTTTATCTGGTCAGAGGTGGTAGTACAAATCTGGTTGTCTAGCTCTTTCCCTTCATCTACTTTGGGAAATTGTTGACAAACTACAAGTGAATCAGCTCTCATCTGTAGACCCAGAGTGGTAGAGCAAATTGTTAGTCCTGCAGGAATTCTGAATGACTCACCCTCCACTGAGCTTTCTCTTCCCACACTCATGTCACCATTGTAACAATTTTTGGATCATAGTATAGTTGTTTTGCACGTCTCCATTATGACTATTCTATACATGTCACCTTTATAGCAATTTTTGGAGCATAGTATGTTTGTTTTTTTGCATGTCCTTGTGTGCTCACTGGGCTATGAGTTCCTGCAGGGCAGGATGTGTGTCTTTTCTTCTTGGTATCTCTAGTGACCAGCATAGTGCTTGGTAAATAGAGGCGTTTTATAAGTGTTTGTTGAGTGAATGAAGGAATGAAGGAATGACGGAATCTCTCTGCATGCTCAATTGTGAGGATTCAGGAGTTTATCTGGATTGGTTGTTAACATAGTCACTCTTTGCCCTGTTGGTTGGTCTGACCACATGTGGGCCCGCTCAGCTTTTCTACAACATTGCTAGTATTCAGGGTATTACTATATATGACTGCCTTCCAATGGAGTTCCTTTTGTAGTTTGAAAGGAAAAACTGCCATGTTATTTCAAATGATTGTGAAATAATAAAACAAATAATAAGCTCAAATGCCAGAAAACATTATTTTCATGGAACTTTACAAAAAATGGTTCTACAAGATCCACTTACAAAATACACATAACAGAGGAAAATAGTGTTACAGATGACTGAGCCTCATGTATTATTTTTACAATAGGAACAAGAATGTTTGCCATGCAGCAGAATGTGGTTAAGATAAAAATATCTTCTCAAGGAAGCCAGGGCATTTTCTCATGTTAAGCCACACGATGGAATGGTGAGAGGAAAATTATTTATTGATTACAACATTTAAAAGTGACTTTCCTGAATCAATTCTTGTTTAAATAGGACAAGGTTGAAAGCTAAAGTCGTTTGGGATTTTGGAGGATCTGCCCTAAGTGCATAAAGAAATATGCTTGTCATTGTTTGGAGCATACATCATGGACAGAAATTTTAGGTTTCTGACTTTAACTATTAGGATTGAGTGGGGATGTATATAACAGAAAGCTCCAAATATTAGTGGATTAAACATATAAGTGTTTATTTTCTTTCATGTAAAAGAAATTCTCAGGTAAAGACTACAGGATTGGTATAGAGGCTCCTTCTTTCTGCTTCACTGTCACAAATACTTGGCTTCTATTTATTTCTTATTTATTTTTATTTTCTATTTATTTATTTCTAGTTATTTTCTATTTATTTTTTATTTATTTTTTATTCTATTTATTTTCTGCCTCATGGTTCCAGCATTGTTGCTGGAGTTCTAACCATCACATCTGCAATCCAGGCAGTAGGAAGGAGGCAAGGGGAAAGCGTACTCCTTCCTGCTGAATCAGCTTTCTTTAAAGGAACTTCTTGAAAATCTCAGCTGATGACTTTTACTTACCTCTCCTTGACCACTAGTAGCAGTGAGAGAAGCTGGAAAATACCATAACTGAGCAAAAAGTGGCACCTTCTGCTCACCTCAATCCAGTGCCAATCAGTTGCAAATAAGCCAATGGTTGAGAAAGGAAAGTTTATATAATTAGCTAGCAGAATCAGAAGATGGTGACTAGTGTCCTGAAGAACCATATTAAATCATCCAGAATCTTGAGGCAGTTATATAGGGGAAATGGGCAGGGAAGGAGGGAGTTTGGGGATGTTGACCATCTGCTGTGACGAACTTCAAGGCACCACATTATCACTTTCTTCTGTCATTCTTGATGGATATCAATGCAGAATTTTTCTTTCTAGAGGTTGTCATGTTCCTGGGGAACTCAGAGAACAAAGTTATTGTCTTATTACAGCTGGGAGATATATGTAAGCAAGAGTCACAGAACTAGCAGATCGTGTATTTTGCAAAAGCAAGCGGTGCTTAATCATCCGAGCTACGTGAAGACTAGAATGTGTTCACAGAGACTAGTGAGTAGGGTCATAGTTACAATATTGCTTCCTTTCTCTAAGACGGCTTCCCTCATGCTAACTTAAGATATAGCTGTTACAATACCATCTTTTAGCTGTGTACATTTGTGGCTCCAAATAAAATTTGAGTTTTGTTACTAGGGAAGAGAGGAGACAGATGTTGAGTAGCAAACCAGTAGTCTTTGCTACTGAATGAACTAGACAGAATGAAGCTGAAAAACCATACTTCTTGGAGTTATTGGATAGTCAGAGTACTAATGGGAATATGGATGTATAGATGCTTCAAATGTGAGCGCATTTCATGCCTGTGGCCAGAGCAGGATGCCAGGGGTACTCTCTAGGGGAAAGGCAGGCTGTCCATCTGTTGAAAAGTCTCAGGGGGTGGTTAACATTCATTACGTTGGTGAATTTACCAAGGTTCAGGGTTTGACCTTTATTACTGCAGGGGTTGAAACTTGATTTTTTTCAGCACATGGAGAGTGGATTTAACTTTCAAAGAGAAATTCAAATTACCCCAACTGTTAAAAAAAGAAGTAACAGGCCTGAAGTGGAGTCATTTTGCTCCATGACAGCAAAACCAAGACTTAATTAGTTTCAGACCCTCCCAGGAATGTGACAATTAAACAGTTAAGCTGAAATTTCCTGACGGCACTGGTGAGTAATCTGCATGATAAGACCCTGGTTGGTTGGCGTCAAGATGGTGGTGTAGGTGGGCTCTGAAGTCACCTCCTCCCAAGGACACAACCAATTTACAACTACTCTGGGAAAAATTACCCCTGAGAGAGAACTGAAAACTGGATACAAGGGACCCCTATAACAAGGGACAGTCCTGACTGAGGTAGAAGAGGCAGAAATTCCTTTCTGGAGAGAAAAAAGCCACCTTCACAAGCTGCGGCACTTCATGGCTGGCTGGGAGCAATCCTAATGTATGCAGCCTTCCCTGGAGGAGTAGGGGAGCATTACCACTATAAGCATCTTTTGGACTCAGAACAACTGAGATGAGTGTCATAATATCTGGCTTTGCTGGCTGCTAATAACAATGGGGAATACCCCCAGAAAAGCTATCAGACATAGGGAAATAAAGCCAGCTCTTAAAGGGCCCATGCACAAATCCACCCATTTTGGAAGACAACCTAAAATCCCCAGAAAGGAAGGTACACAGTCCTTTGGTGAAAATAGGCTCACTTGATAGGTTCTGGGTGACTCTTAGTAAGAAATGAGACCTCTTTAGGGACTGAGACACGTGGCAGCCATTATCATGATGTAGCACAGGCATGCTGACACAAACACTGGTAGACACTACTGGAGTTCTTCCATGGACCTGTTAGCCCCGGGTTGGACCCAATCATTACAGTGCTGATTTAATCCATCTCAGCCAGGGCATGCAGCCTGCCTTAGGGACTGGCCCCACCCAACAGCAAGCCCTTGGGCAACTTGTGGGCCTGCATAGGTTGGGTGACTGGATCCTCTGCAGTCCAGCCAGTGGGTCTGCCTCAGTGGGGCACAGCATGTGCAAGGAGCGGGTGGAGTGTGTGGTACGTTGGTGGAGTTTGTGGGGATTCTACAGTGGGACGACAGGGTCTGCTCTGGGGATCTGGGGAGTACACATGGGGCAGGACTATGTTGACAGTGTGTGTGGACCTCTGGGCAGTGGGGCTTGTCAGCTGCAGAAGACTTGTGCTTCTCAAACAGCCACATATGGGATCAGCCCCATCATCCAAAGCCTGAAACAATTGGGTGCTTTTGTGCCTGGGGCCAGCCCCACTCAGCTGCAATCCTGAGATAGCTGACAAGATCCTTGAAGACTGTTTACCTACAGAAATTTTAAGCCCCTGAGCCTATCAAGCAGACACCCTGGGTCCTACTCACTTAACAGAAAAACTGCAACAGGCATGTGCTATTATACTTTGCAGCCAACTGTGCTAGGGCTCCCCACACCCAATAAAGTGACTGAAGGGTCCATAGCAGCCACACACAGCTGAACATTATAACCAACTGGCCAGGGGGACAGCCTAGCCTCCCTGGGCACCTGCAGCAAGAGCAACCCTGCCACAACAGGAGGACGCATGTTGCCCACACAGGGGACACTCCTGGAACATTTGGACTGGTGATGAACGGGAAGAACACTGTTGGACCTCATAAGGCATCTCTCCAGGATTAGGAGATGTAGCTGGCCTACCTAACACATAGATATAAACATAGAGAAAGAGGAAAAATGAGGAGGTAAAGGAATACATTCCAAGCAAAGGAACAAAACAAAACTCCAGGAAAAGAACTAAACAAAGCAGAAATAAACAATCTACCTGACAAAGAGTTCAAACAAAAAGTCATAAGGATGCTCACTGATCTTGGGAGAAGAATTGATGAACTCAGTGACAGTTTAAATGAAGAATTGGAAAATAAAAAAAGAACCAATCAGAAATGAAGAACACAATACTGGAAATGAAAAATTCACTAGAGGGACTCAATAGCAGAGTAGATGATATGGAAGAAGGGATCAATGAGCTGGATGAAAGACTAGAGGAAATCACCCAAGCTGAACAGATACAAGAAAAAAAGAATTAAAAAGTACAGAAACAGTCTAAGGGACCTCTGGGGCAAAATCAAGAGCAC
The DNA here is from genome assembly GCF_021613505.1 of Equus quagga. Lineage (NCBI taxonomy): Eukaryota > Metazoa > Chordata > Mammalia > Perissodactyla > Equidae > Equus > Equus quagga. Next base: position 80,797,432 of record NC_060275.1, read on the forward strand.
TAACATTTGTATTATAGGTGTCCCGGAAGGAAAAGAGAGAGACAAAGGGACAGAAAATCTATTTGAATAAATAATAGCTGAAAACTTTCCTAACCTAAGGAAGGAAACAGATATCCAGGTATAGGAAGCACAGAGAGCACCAAACAAGATAAACTCAAAAAGGCCCACGCCAAGACACATTACCATTAAAATGTCAAGAGTTAAAGATAAAGAGAGAATCTCAAAAGCCACAAGAAAAAGGCAACAAGTTACATACAAAGGAAACCCCATAAGGTTATCAGCTGCCTTCTCAACAGAAACCTTACAGGCTAGAACAGAGTGGCATGATATATTTAAAGTGCTGAAAGGAAAAAACCTACAGCCAAGAATATTCTACCTGGCAAGGTTATCATTCAGAATGGAAAGAAAGATAAAAAATTTCCCAGACAAGCAAAAATTAAAGGAGTTTATCACTAAGAAACCAGTCTTACAAGAAATGCTAAAGGGACTTATTTAAGTGAAAAAGAGAAGACCACAAATAAGAATAAGAAAATTACTTTAAAAACGCAATAAAATAATTGGTAAAGGCAAAAATACAGTAAAGGGAGCAGATCAACCACCTATGAAGATAATATGAAGGTCAAAAAACAAAATTACTAAAATTACCTATTTCCAAGATAAGAGGGTAATGGATACACACATACACACAAAAGAAGTTAGATATGATATCAAAAACATAAAATGTAGGGAGAGGGGAGTAAAGGAGTAGAGCTTTTAGAAAGAGGTCAAACTAAAGAGACCATCAAATTAGTATACATTGCTATATATGTAGGTTATTATATATGAACCCTATGGTAACTTCCCAACCAGAAACCTATAATAAATACACAAAAAATTAAGAGAAAGGAATCCAAACATAATATTAAAGAAAACCATCAAACCACAAGAGAAGAGAGCAAGAGAAGAAAGGAACAGAGAAGGACTGCTAAAACACCCAGAAAATAAATAACAAACTGGCAATAAGTAGATACTTATCAATAACTACTTTAATTGTCAATGGACTAATGGTACAATCAAAAGGCATAGGCTTGCTGATTGGATAAAAGAAATCAAGACTCATATATATGCTGCATACAAGAGACAGACTTCAGACCTAAAGACATTCACAAACTGAAAGTGAAGAGATGGAAAAAGATACTCCATGCAAATGGCAAAGTAAAGAAAGCTGGGGTAACAATACTTACATGAGACAAAATAGACTTTAAAACAAAAACTGTAAAAAGAGACAAAGAAAGGCACTACATAATGATAAAGGGAAAAATCCAACAAGAGGATATAATACTTGTAAATATCTATGCACCAACATAGGAGCACCTAAATATGTAAAGCAATTATTAACAGACATGAAAGGAGAAATAGACAGCAACACAATAAGAGTAGGGGACTTTAACACTCCACTTACACTAATGGATAGATCATCCAAACAGATGATCAATAAGGAAACAGTGGCCTTAAACGACACATTAGACCAGATGGACTTAGTAGACATATATAGAACACTCCATCCAAAAACCACAGACTACACATTCTTTTCAAATGCACATGGAACATTCTCCAGGATTGATCACCTAGTAGGCCACAAAACAAGTCTCAATAAATTTAGAAGACTGAAATAAACCAAGTATTTTTTCTGACCACAACAGTATCAAACTAGAAATCAACCACAGGGAGAAAATCAGGAAAGCCATAAATATGTGGAGATTAAACAAAATGCTACTGAAAAATGATTTGATCAATGAAGAAATCAAAGGAGAAATTAAAAAAAAATACCTGGAGACAAATGAAAATGAAAATACGCCATGCCAAAATTTATGGGATACAGCAAAAGTGGTTCTAAGAGCAAAGTTTATAGCAATGCAGGCCTACCTCAAAAGCAAGAAAAATCTCAAATAAACAATCTAACAGTGTACCTAAAGGAACTGGAAAAAGAAGAACAAACAAAGCCCGGGGCTGGCCCGGTTTCATAGTGGTTAAGTTCACACACTCTGCTTTGGTGACCCAGGGTTCACAGGTTGGGATCCCAGGCACAGACCTATGCACCACTCATCAAACCATGCTGTGGCAGCATCCCACATATAAAATAGAGTAAGATCGGCACAGATTTTAGCTGAAGGCTAATCTTCTCACCAACCACCCCCCAACTAAAAAACACAAAAAAATCCCAAAGCCCAAAATCAGTAGAAGGAAGGAAATGATAAAAATCAGATCAGAAAACAATTAAATAGAGACTAAAAAAACAATAGAAAAAATCAATGGAACTAAGAACTGGTTCTTTGAAAAAATAAACAAAATTGACAAACCTTTAGCTACACTTGCCAAGAAAAAAAGAGAGAATGCTCAAATAAATGAAATCAGAAATGAAAGAGGAGAAATTACAATGGACACCTCAGAAATATGAACAGTTATAAGAGAATACTATGAAGAGCTATACACCAACAAATTCCAATCCAAGAGCATGGAATATCTTTCCATTTCTTATGGATAATCTGGAAGTTATGGATAATCTAGAAGAAATGGATAAGTTCTTAGAATCATACAACCTTCCAAAAATGAATCCAGAAGAAACAATTTGAATAGACCAATTGCCAGTAAGGAGATCAAAACAGTAATCAAAAACCTCCCCAAAAATTAAAAGTCCAGGACCAGATGGCTTCCCTGGTGAATTCTATAAAACATTCAAAGAAGACTTAATACCTATCCTTCTCAAACTCTTCTAAAAATTGAAGAGGAAGAGAAGCTTCTTAACTCATTCTACAAAGCCAACATTACCCTGATACCAAAACCAGACAAAGACAACACAAAAAAAGAAAATTACAGGCCAATATCACTGATGAACATCAGCACAAAAATTCTCAACAAAATACTAGCAAATCGAATACAACAATACATTAAAAAGATCATACACCATGATCAAGTGGGATTTATTCCAGGGGTGCAGGGATGGTTCAACATCCACAAATCAACCTTGTACAGCATATTAACAAAATGAAGAATAAAAATCACATGATCATCTCAATAAATGCAGAGAAAGCACTTGACAAGATACAACATCCATTTATGATAAAAACTCTGAATAAAATGGGCATAGAAGGAAAATACTTCAACATAATAAAGACCATATATGACAAACTCACAGCTAATATTCTCAGTGGAGAAAAACTGAAAACTATCCCTCTGAGAACAGGAACCAAAGAAGGATGTCCACTTTCACCACTCTTATTTAACATAGTACTGCAAGTCTTAGCCAGAGCAATCAGGCAAGAAAAAGAAATAAAAGGGATCCAAATTGGAAAGGAAGAAGTGAAACTGTTACTATTTGCAGATGACATGATTTTATATATAGAAAACCCTAAAGAATCCACTAAAAAACTTTTAGAAGTAATAAATGAATGCAGTCAAGTTGCAGGACACAAAATCAACATACAAAAGCATTTGTGTTTCTATACACTAACAACGAAGTAGCAGAAAGAGAGATTAAGAATACAACCTCATTTACCATTGCAACAAGAGAATAAAATACCTAGGAATAAACTTAACCAAAGAAGCAAAAGATCTGTACACTGAAAACTATAAAACATTGTGGAAAGAAATTGAGGAAGACACAAAGAAATGGAAAGATAGCCCATGCTCTTGGATTGGAAGAATTAACACAGTTAAAGTGTCCACACCTGCTAAAGCAATCTACAGGTTCAATGCAATCCCTATCAAACTTCCAACAACACTTTTCACAATATAGAACAAAGAATCATAAACTTATATGGAACAACGAAAGATCCTAAGTAGATAAAGCAATCCTGAGAAAAAAGAACAAAGCTGGAGGCATCACCCTCCCTGACTTCAAAATATACTACAAAGCTATAGTAATCAAAACAGCATTGTACTGGCACAAAAACAGACATGTAGATCAATGGAACAGAACTGAGAACGAAAAAATAAACCCACACATCTATGGGCAGTTAATTTTTGACAAGGGAGCCAAGAACATACAATGGAGCAAGGAAAGTCTCTTCAATAAATGGTCTTGGGAAAGCTGGACAGCCATATGCAAAAGAATGAAAGTAGACCATTATCTTACACCATACACAAAAATTAACTCAAAATGGGTTAAAGACTTAAATGTAAGACCTGAAACCACGAAACTCCTATAAGAAAACATAGGCAGTATGCTCTTTGACATTGGTCTTAGCAGCATATTTTCAAGTACCAGGCAAGGAAAGCAATAGAAAAAATTAAAAAACGGGACTACATCAAACTAAAAAGCTTCTGCACAGCAAAGGAAACCATCAACAAAATTAAAAGACAACGTAACAATTGGGAGAAGATATTTGCAAATTGGATATCTGATAAGGGGTTAGTATCCAAAATACACAACTCATTCATCTCAACGATGAAAAACTAACAACCCAATTAAAAAATGGGCAAAAGATCTGAATAAACATTTCTCCAAAGAAGATACATAGTTAGCCAACAGGCACATGAAAAGATGTACAAGGAGTTCAGCCCAATGGCACAGTGGTTAAGTTCGCACTTTCCCCTTGGGTGGCCCGGGGTTCGCTGGTTCAGATCCCAGATGAGGTCCTATGCACCACTTGTCAAGTCATACTGTGGTGGGCATCCCACATAGAAAGTAGAGGAAGATGGGCACTGATGTTAGCTCAGGGCCAGGCTTCCTCAGCAAAAAGAGGAGGATTGGTGGCAGATGTTAGTTCAGGGCTAATCTTCCTCAAAAAAAAAAAAAAAGATGTTTAACATCGTTAACTATCAGGGAGATGAAAATCAAAACTACAATGAGATATCACCTCACTCCCATCAGAATGGCTATAATTAGCAAGATAGGAAACAACAAGTGTTGGAGAGGATGTGAAGAGAAGGGAACTCTCATACAATGCTGGTGGGAGTGCAAACTGGTGCAGCCACTATGGAAAACAGTATGGAGATTCCTAAAAAAATTAAGAATAGAACTACCATACGATCCAGCTGTTCCACCCCTGGGTATTTATCTAGAGAACATGAAAACACGAGCGTGTAAACATACATGCACCTCTGTGTTTATTGCAGCATTATTCACAATAGCCAAGACTTGGAAACAATGTAGGTGCCCATCAAGGAATGAATGGATAAAGAAGATGTGACATATATACACAATGGAGTACTACTCAGTCATAAGAAATGATGAAGTCTGGCCATTTGTGACAACATGGATGGACTTTGAGGGTATTATGCTAAGTGAAATAAGTCAGGGAGAAAGTTAAATACTGTACGATCTCACTCATAATTAGAAGATAAAAACAGCAACAAACAAGCACATAGAGACAGAGATTGGGTTGGTGGTTACCAGAGGGGAAGGGGGGAGGGAGGAGGGTGAAATGGGTGATTTGGCACACATGTGTGTGGTGATGGATTGTAATTAGTCTTTGAGTGGTGACCATGATGTAACCTTCACAGTAACCAAAATATGATGATGTACTCCTGAAAAAAAAAAGGACCCCTGTCATTCTCTTCCTCCCTAAAGGAGATGTCCTGGCCTGAAACAATCCTTCTTTTCTTTTGCTAATACCTTCTTGCACCACCCTCCTTCTGCCTGTAAAAGCCTTCCATTTTGTACAACTCGTTGGAGCACCCTTCTAGTTGCTAGATGAGATGCTGCCTGATTCATGAATTGTTTAATAAAACCAATTAGATCTTCAAATTTACTCAGCTGAATTTTGTTTTTTAACAGATTTGGTGCTAGTGTTAGATCTGAAGTGAACTTCTGACAGCATTCAGGGACAACAAGAAACACAGGCATGGCGCCTGCGAACACTTTTGAGTTCACCGTCTTTCTCGCCATTTCCAAGGGCCATTGGTAAGTTCCTCTTGAAACTGGGGCCAACTTGCTTTGACTACACTCAGTTGTCTCTTTGCAAAAGTAGTTATATAATGCATTATTAAAACCCACTCTACAGTGAACATCTCTGATGTTTGGGTCACCCTGGTAATGGGTACTTGAATTTTTCACAAACTGTGCTTACTCCTTGTCCTGTTCAGGCCAGTTAAGACCACCAACTCATCAACTGGGGCTGTGTGGATGTCTGATAGGAGACCCTTTGATGCCAAAGAACCAAAACCTCCACCCTTAGATCATGATAATGCTGCCATTTTGTGAACATGTGTCCTATGAAGAACCATGAAGCTTGACTAGTCTTGCACATATTATCAATTACTTCACTTCTCCTTACTCCCAATCATCTATTTCCACGCTTCAGACCACCCCATACTTTTATCCCATAAATAACCCTAATCCTCATTTTTCGGGGAGGCAGATTTGAGATTGGTTCTCTCGTCTCCTTTTCTTGGTTGCCTTGTGAATTAAACCCTTTCTCTGCTCCAAAATCGTCATCTCAGTGATCAGCATGATCATGCAGTGGGCAAAATGAACCTGGTTCAGTAACACTCTTGGTTTGAGCTCTGCTCTTTTTTCAATTTCAAGCTTCCAATCTAATTGGCTTTCCTTTATAGGGCAAGTCAACTTGAGCTGATAAAGGATTCTAAGCATGGAATTAGAAAAAGATCAGGTAAGTCTGCTGAGTGCTTAGTGAAATCAGGCTAACGTAAGGATGGGCTTGCCATGGAACCACAAGGCAGGTCTAGGGCCTCACCTCCCTCCCTTCCCCATCAGTTCTTGTCTGTCTGTTGCCTCCTTTTCCCTGTATCCATGGCTGACATTCTGCCATTCTGATTGAGACACTCATCTTGAGAGTTGTTAACCTTCAAGCAGATTACAGCCAGTCTTGTAGGCTTGGGAACCTCACCATCTCGTCAGAGTGATTGTCTGTATCTCTGCTCTGACCAAATATGTATGAGTTTAAGTTTTAACTTTCAGTGGGCAATTTTGTTCTACTTCCTTTTAAGTTCCCAGGAGAAGCTTCAGTGTGAACCCCATATGCTTCCTCCAGTAGGCTGTTACATAGACATTTGTGGTTAAAACCAGAAAATGAACATGATGCTTTCATAGTAGAGGATAAAGGTTATGAGCAGACAATGTCAATCTAGAGTCGACTGATATGACTCAACAAAAAGACTAAAGAAGTTAACATTTGTAGACAGGAAGTCAATGTGTGAAAGCTTAAAAGCAGGACTGAATCATTCAAGATGCAAGGAACCCAACTGTTCAGCCAGCATGCACTTGGTACTCAAATAACTCATAAAGTAACATATGAGTAGCTTTTAGGTGTGTCTCAATAATATCATGAAATTGTAAGCTTTTTGAGAGATTTGGGTACGTTGCCCACTGACAAGTTGAGCAGTCTCCTTTCTCTCTCATTACGTGTGTGCCCTGTCCTAAACTGAGAGCTCAGTCAAAGAGGAAGAATGTCCAAGATTGACTAAGAACAGATCTCCTTTAATGAGATATGTCTCTGAAGTACTGCTCTTCCTATCATTCCAGGGTGAGCTGGGATTCATTATGTGCAAAAACTGTGAGTGTCAGAAGGTAGGACTCATCCTGCTCCTTTGTTCTAGACTGGTTTAGTTGCTCACTTGAATTAATGTTGATTTATTTCATGCGTTATATTTGGACCTATGTTTTTAATGCTGTCACTTTCTATTAAAACTGGCTGGACACAAAATAAAGCATGAAGCCTTTTTCTGTGTCTACGGGGAAGGCAAATCTATTCTGTCCACAGTCATGAGGAAGGGAGAAAGTGGGATAATTCAGAACCATAACAGCCAACCATGTTCCCCTAAAACCTTTGAGAAGTTTTCAAATTTGGACCTTTGCCACATTTTGACTCTCAACTTGTCTTCGAGGCCATAGATGGAATCAAATAATCTCTCAAAGACAGAACTCCCAAAACTAAAATGTGATATTATTTTAGGCTATCTTGAGGTTTTCACATGTTTAATAAAATACTAGTTCCCTGGAAGGATGAGGGATGCTTTTCAATTGTGGATTCCATCATCAACTGCTTGTCAAAATAAACTGTTTATCTTCCAATTTCAAAGTAACCAGTCTGTCATAGCTGTTGACAGAAGCTTCCTCTGCTGCAATGTGATCTGGTTTGACTATTGGATGTGAATGGCATAGAGTCTAAAATCAAAACATAACTCTTGGGTTTTAGTGACAACTTTTCAGGGTACTCACCAACTGCAATCAGAAGAATTCTCAAGAGTCCTTTTGTTAGACTAAAGAGACTTACAATGATATGCTCTATTGATGTGAAATTTAGGTGAAATAGATAACTTTTTTAATGGTGAGTCCAGAGTCTCTACAATCTCCTCCCTTTCTTTTCTTATGAAATATAGTCTGAGATGTCCTGGTCATAATTAGTATATTTTTAATGAATCAAAATGACACAAAATGGAATACCTAAAGAACTTTTTTTTTAAAACTTTTTTTTTGAGGAAGATTAGCCCTGAGCTAACATTTGCCACCAATCATCCTCTTTTTGCTGAGGAAGACTGGCCCTGAGCTAACATCAGTGCCCATCTTCCTCTACTTTATATGTGGGACGCCTGCCACAGCATGGCTTGATAAGCAGTGAGTAGGTCTGTACCCAGGATCCGAACTGGTGAACCCCGGGCCACTGAAGTGGAACCTGGGAACTTAACTGCTGCACCGCTAGGCTGGTCCTCAAGAACTCTTTTTACTACTTTAGTCTCAAAGCAGTTCTATAATTTTCATTAGGTTGCTTTTTAACCTAGTGCCTCCGTTTGTCTAAGTATTCATAGTAGAGTAGTACTTCTTAATGGTTTCTAAGAACCATGACAACAAACAAACAAATAAAAGCCTCCATTTCTATATGAATGGAAGAAAACTTGATGGTGCCACCTGGATCGGCACTATTTATCTTCTGAAACACAAGTTAAATATAGAACTGAGATTAACCATTTGGTTTCTGACTGTTGAAGGAGAAGCCTGAATGACTCTCCCATCCTCCACCACCTCCCACCCAAATTAGAAATTGTTAATACTCTAATGACTGGACTAGCACAGTCTAGGACAGCTGAGACCCTCAAGTGCACTTACTGAATTGCACTTTGGTCTTCACTCATCAGTTTACACTGAGAGATTTATAAAAAAACAATCCAATGACACTTGTTCTTCTTTTCAAAATTTATTTTATTGAGGTCACATTGATTTATAACATTATATGAACTTTAGGTGTACATTATTATAGTTTGACTTCTGAATAGACTGCACTGTGTTCACCACCAAGAGTCTAGCTTCCATCTAAACTCACCATATATATGTACCCATTTACCGCTTTTGCTCTTCCCCCACCCTCTTCCCCTCTGGTAGGCACCAATCTGTTCTTCGTATCTGTGTGTGTGTTTGTTTATCTTCCACATAGGAGTGAGGTCACATGGTAATTTTTTTCTCCTTAGATTTATTTTGCTTAGCATAACACCCTCAAGGCCCATCGTGTTGTTGCAAATAGCACAATTTTGTCTTTTTTAATGGCTGAGTAGTATTCCATTGTATATACATACCACATCTTCCTTATCCATTCATCTGTTCATGGGCACTTGAGTTGCTTCCAAGTCTTGGCTATTGTGAATAATGCTGTAGTGAACATAGGGGCACATATATCTTTTTGAATTAGTGTTTTCATGTGCTTTGGATAAATACCCAGAAGTGGAATAGCTGAATCACGTGGAGTTTCTGTTCTTAATTTTTTGAGAAATCTCCATACTGTTTTCCATAGTGGCTGCACCAGTTTGCTTACCCACCAGCAGTGTATGAGGGTTTGCTTTTTTCCACATCCTCTACAAACCTGTTATTTCTTGTCTTGTTAGTTACAGCTATTCTGATGAATGTGAGATGATATCTCATTATAGTTTTGATTTACATTTCCCTAATAATTAGTGATGTCAAATATCTTTTCATGTGCCCATTCTTTGAAAGAATATCTATTCATATCCTATGCCCATATTTTGATCAGGTTCTTCATTTTGTTGTTGTTGAATTGTATGAGTTCTTTATATATTTTGGATATTAACCCTTTATTAGATATATGATTTGTAAATATTTCTCCCAGTTGGTGAGTTGTTTTTCATTTCGTTGATGGTCTCCTTTGCTGTGAAGAAGCTTTTTAGTTTGATATAGTCCCATTTATTTATTTATTTTTTTTTTTGTTTCCCTTGCCTGAGTACATATGGTATTCAAAAAGATGCTACTAGGGTCAATGTCAAAGAGCTTTCTGCCTATATTTTCTTCTAGGAATTTTATGGCTTCAGGTCTTATATTCAAGTCTTTTATCCATTTTGAGTTAATTTTTGTATAAGGTATAAGATAAGGGTTTGCCTTCATTCTTTTACATGTGGCTGTCTAGCTTTCCCAAGACCATTTATTGAAGAGACTTTCCTTGCTCCATTGTATGTTCTTGGCTCCCTTGTCAAAAATTAGCTGCCCATGGATGTGTGGGTTCATTTCTTGGTTCTCGATTCTGTTCCATTGATCTGTGTGTCTGTTTTTGTGCCAGTACCATGCTGTTTTGATTACTATAGCTTTGTAGTATATTTTGAAGTCAGGGAGGGTGATGCCTCCAGCTTTGTTCTTTTTTCTCAGGATTAGTTTGGCTATTCTGGGTCTTTTGTTGTTCCATATAAATTTTAGGATTATTTGTTCTATTTCTGTGGAAAATGTCATTGGGATTCTGATTGGGATTGCACTGAATATGTAGATTGCTTTAGGCAATATGGACATTTTAACTATGTCTATTCTTCCAACCCATGAGTATGGAATATCTTTCCATTCTTTCTATTTTATTTTTTGCTGAGGAAGATTCACCCTGAGCTAACATCCATGTCAGTCTTCCTCTGTTTTTCACTATGTGGGTCACCAGCACAGCATAGCTGCCAGCAGAGAGGTGTAGGTCTGCATCCAGGAACCAAACTCTGGCTGCCGAAGCAAAGAGCACTGAACTTAACCATTAGGCCACCAGGGTTGGCCGTCTTTCCATTTTTTTATATCTCCTTCAGTTTCTTTCAATAATATCTTATATTTTTAAGTGTATGGTCTTTCACCTTTTTGGCTAAATTTATTCCTAGGAATTTTATTCTTTTTGTTGCAATTGTAAATGGGATTGCATTCTTGATTTCTCTTTCTGCCAGTTCATTGTTAGTGTATAGAATTGTGACTGATTTTTGTATGTTGACTTTGTACCCTGCAACTTTACTGTATTCATTAATCATTTCTAATAGATTTTTGGAGGATTCTTTAGGGTTTTCTATATATATAGAATCATGTCATCTGCAAATAGTGAAAATTTAACTTCTTCCTTTCCAATCTGGATCCTTTTTATTTCTTTTTCTTGCCTAATCGCTCAGCTAGGACTTCCAATACTTTGTTGAATGTGAGTGGCAAGAGTGGACATTCTTGTCTTGTTCCTGTTCTTAGAGGAAAACTTTCAATTTTTCACTGTTGAAGACTATGTTGGCTGTGGGTTTGTCATATATGGGCTTCATTATGTTGAAGTACTTTCCTTCCATACCCATTTTATTGAGAATTTTTATTATAAATGGGTGTTGAATCTTGTAAAATGCTTTCTCTGCATCTATTGAGGTGATCTTGTGATTTTTATTCTTCATTTTGTTAATGTGGTGTATTACATCAATAGGTTTGTGGATGTTGAACCATCCCTGAGTCCCTGGAATAAATCCCACTTGATTGTGGTGTATGATCCTTTTAATGTATTGATTGTTGTATTCAATTTACTGATAGCGTGTTGAGGATTTTTACATCTATGTTCATCAGCAATATTGGCCTATTGTTTTCCTTTTTTGTTCTGTCCTTGTCTGGTTTTGGTATCAGGGTAATGTTGGCCTTGTAAAATGAATTAGGAAGCATCCTGTCATCTTCAATTCTTTGGAAGAGTTTGAGAAGGATAGGTATTAAATTTTTTTTGAATGTTTGGTTGAATTCACCAGAGAAGCCATCTGGTCCTTGACTTTTGTTTTCTTGGAGGTTTTTGAGTACTGTTTCAAGCTCTTGTGATTAGTCTATTCAGATTTTCTATTTCTCCTTGGCTCAGTTTTGGGTAGTTGTATGATTATCTGATTTGTTGCCGTATAGCTTTTCATGGTATTCTCTTATAATCTTTTATATTTCTGTGCTATCTGTTGTAATTTCTCCTCTTTCATTTCTGATTTTATTTATTTGAGTCTTTTTTTTTGGAAAGTCTAGCTAGGGGTTTGTCAATTTTCTTTATCTTTTCAAATAACCAGCTCTTAGTTTTGGTGATCATTTCTATTGTCTTTTTAGTCATGACTTCATTTATTTCCACTCTGATTTTTATTATTTTCATCCTTCTACTGACTTGGGCTTCATTTGCTCTTCTTTTTCTAGTCCTTTTAGGTATAGTGTTAGAATATTTATTTGAGATTTTTCTTAGGTCTTAAGATAGGCCTGTATTACTATATACCTCCCTCTTTCTACCACTTTTACTGCATCCCATAAGTTTTGGTATGTTGTGTTTTTATTTTTATTTGTCTCCAGGTATTTTTTTTTGATTTCTCCTTTGATTTCTTCATTGATCTAATAGTTGTTCAGTAGCATGCTATTTAGTCTCCACATATTTGTGACTTTTCCAAACTTCTTCTTGTAGTTGATTTCTGGTTTCATACCACTGTGCTTGGAAAAGATGCTTGATATGATTTCAGTCTTCTTAAATTTATTGAGGCTTGTTTTGTTTCCTAACATATGGTCTATTTTTGAGAACATTCCATGTGCACTTGAAAAGAATGTGTATTCCATGGCTTTTGGATGGAATATTCTATATATATCTAAGTCCATCTGGTCTAGTGTTTCATTTAAGGCCAATGTTTCTGTGTTGACTTTCTGTCTGGATGACCTATCCATTGATGTAATTTGGGTATTAAAGTCCCCTACCATTATTGTGTTGCTGTCAATTTCTCCTTTTAGGTCTGTTAATAGCTGCTTTATATATTTTGGTGCTCTTGTGTTAGGTGCATACATATTCATTAGTGTTATGTCCTCGGTGCAATCTCCCTTTTATCATTATATACTACCCCTCTTTGTCTCTCATTGTCTTTTTTAACTTGAAGTCTGCTTTGTCTAATAAAAGTATGGTAACACTTGCTTTCTTTTGTTGGCCATTAGCTTGGAGTACCCTTTACTCTAAGCCTATGTTTGTTTTTAGAGCTGAGATGGGGCTCTTGGAGGCAGCATATTGTTTGGTCTTGTTTTTTAATCCATCCACTCTGTGTCTTTTGATTGGTGAATTTAATCCATTTAAATTTAGAGTGATTACTGACATATAAAGATTTATACTGCCAATTTATCTTTTGTTTTCTGGTAGTTCTATATTTTGATTGTTTCTTTTTCCTTGTATTTCTGTTTGCCTTTTAGTTTGGTGGTTTTCTGTGATGTTTTTCTCCGTTTCCTCTTTATTTGCAATTTGTGATTCTGGTCTGATTTTTTGTTTTGTTTTGTGGTTACCATGAGGTTTGTGTAAAAGATCTCATAGATGAGACAGTCCTTTTTATGCTGATAGTATCTCATGTCCATTAGCCTATGCGGGTTCCATCCTTTTCCTCTCCCCTCTCTATGTTTTTTGGTCACAAATTATCCTTTTTTGCATTGTGAGTTCATTATCAAATTGAAGTAGTTATACTTATTTTTTATGCTTTCTTTGACTTTAGCCTTTATGTTATAATTGTTTACTAACCTATTCTGATATAGAGTTTCAATTTTAGGATTAAATTTTTTTTTTTTTTTGGTGAGGAAGATTGTCCCTGAGCTAACATCTCTGCCAATCTTCCTCCATTTTGTATATGGGGTGCTGCCACAGCATGGCTTGATGAATGGTAGGTAGGTCTGCACCCAGGATCTGAACCTGAGAACCCCGGGCCACCAAAGCAATGTGTGTGAACTTAACCACTATGCCACTGGGCTGGCCCCCAGTTTTTGGATTCTGCCTGCCTATTTGTCACCTTTCTCAAACCTTTGTATGCCTTTGCTTTTTTGTTTCAGGTATGAGGGCTCCTTTCAACATTTCTTCTAAGGTAGGTCTAGTTGCAATGAACTCCCTCAGCTTTTGTTTGTCTGGGGAAGCTTTCATTTCTCCTTCATATCTGAAGGATAACTTTGCTGGACAGAGTATTCTTGGCTGATAGTTTTTGTCTTTTAATATTTTGAATATATCATTCCATTCTCTCCTAGTCTGTAGTGCTTCTGCTGAGAAATATGCTGATAGGAGTTCTTTTTTATTTTCCTCTCTGGCTGCTCTTAATATTCTTTCTCTGTCACTGACTTTTGACAGTTTTAATATAATGTGCCTTGGAGAATGCCATTTTTTAATTGAGATAATTAGGAATTCTATTAGCTCCATGTACTTGTATATCTTGTTCCATCCCTAGGTTTGGGAAGTTCTCAGCTATTCTTTTTTCTTTAACTTTTCTTTCTTTCTTTCTTTTTTTTTTTGCAGAGAAAGATTTGCTCTGAGCTAACAACTGTTGCCAATTTTCTTTTTTTTCTTCTTTTTTTCCTCCTCAAACCCCCAGTGCATGACTGTATATCATAGTTGTAAGTCCTTCTAGTTATTCTATGTAAGCCACTGCCACAACATGGCTACTGATAGATGAGTGGTGCGATTCCATGACCAGGAACTGAACCTGGGCCACCAAAGTGGTGAGAGCACCAAACTTTAACTGCTAAGCCATCAGGGCTGGTTCAGCTATTATTTCTTCACATAAGCTCTCTGCTCCTTTCTCCCTCTCTTCTCCTTCTAGGATTCCCATTATCCTTATGTTGCTTCTACTAATTGAGTGGGCTGTTTCTTGTAGAATTTCTCCATTTTTAAAAATCATAGTTGTCCCTCCTCTTCCACCTGAATCATTTTTTCTAGATTTCTGTCTTCGACCTCACTAATTCTCTATTCCATATGGTCTGCTCTATTTCCAGGGCTTTCTACTTCATTTTTCATATCATTAATTGTGTTCTTTATCTGCAGAATTTCTGCCTTTTTTTTTTTATATAGAGTTTCCGTCTCTTAGGTGAAGTACTCCTCTTCATTAATTTAATTCTTGAGCTCATTGAACTGTCTTCCTGAGTTTTCTTGTAACTTGTTGAATTGCTTCATGACAGCTATTTTGAATTCTCTGTCAGTTAGATTACAGTCTTCTGTGACTTCCATTTTGGTTTCTGGAGAGTTGTCATTTTCTTTCTGTGCTACTGTGTTACAGTAGTTTGCAATGGTGCTTGATGAATTGTTCCTCTGCTGGTGTGTTTGTTGTAGTAAACACCTTTCTTATTTGGTTTGGTTGCTTTGGTTACTTTGGTTACTTTGATTCTGAGCTGCTTCTGGTTGCATTTGAGAGCCTGCATTTTCCACCCTCCACTGCCTCTGACAGAGGCATCACCCATGCCCTCCTGGTGCTGCTTGTGCCTCTGAGGTTGCTGGTGCCTTGCTGCTTATGATGTCCTTGCAGTCATGGGTGTTGCCACCAGCATCACCAGGATCACCAGGCTGCCGGTACCTTTGGTGCTTCTGGGTTCACCTGGGTCTTGTGTTCCCCCACTGGCACTCTCTAGGTTCTCCATGTGCTCAGGTGCTGCTGCTCCATGCACCACCTGTGCTGTTGCTCCCAGGTTATCTGGGGGCACTGGCAGCACTGCTGCAGGGGCACTGGGTTCACATGTATCACTGTCACTGTGGGGTCCTGGGGTCTTGTATGCAGCTCCCACTGTTGGTAAAGCCAGTGTCAGAGGGTGCTGCCACTGGGGGCTGGGGCATGGGTTCTGTTGTGGCTTCTGAAGACTCAGGTCCCAGGTGCTACCTGTCACTGCTAGGGGAGGGGTAGGGGCTCAGCTGTGAGTGCAGCTATTGCTCCTGTAGCCTCTGGTCTCTGGCTCTGGTGTGCTTTTTGAAATCTCAGGTCAGGGCACCACCACCCCTGCTGGGGTATCTGCATTTTTGATCACCACCACTGGGGGAGGGAGAGGAGGGTGCTCCCCTATTTCCACTGCCTCCCAGAGGTCCAGTCCACCCACCTTCAGATGCATAGATGTGTGGATCTCTCAGGTATTCTGGTGTGCAGTGCAGAGAGTCCTTTTTTGGTAAATGGATGTCCTACTGGTTGTAATTTAGAGGGGAGAGACAAAGGGAACAACTCACTCTGCCATGATCCTGATGTCACTGCTTATTGTTCTTTTTTCTAAGATGTGATTAAGGATGTTCATTACCAATAGCTTTCAGATTTGCCCATTTATCAGAATCAACTGAACTGCTCTTAAATGATGCAGATTTCAAGGCCCACCTCAAGCCTATTCAATCTGAATTTCTGGGCAAGGAGTCAGGGTAATGTGTATTATAAACAATCTTCTCTGGTGATCCTGATGCAGCTGGTAAGGACATGGTGATTATGACACAGTGTCCTTCCTAAGAGGATCATGGAAGAAAGTTTTCTCTGGTCTTGGTTTCAGGATCAGTGGTTCTGCTTTTGGGAAAATAGTTTAATTTATTTCCTGGATACTGTAATTCATATAACTGATTGTGTTTATCTTTTTGCATTGACTCACATGAAGCATAGATGCAAATACGTCTCCTTCTAGCAAAAGTATAAGAAGAAAATTATGGAACTTTGGGTATTAATAACATCCCTGTCTTTGTCTTCTCTTCATTACTCTCATTTATCCCTTGCCTCAATTTCGTCACCAAATTATTGATTTATCTTATTACTTTACTTTTTTTAACCTTTTGACCTCCTTCACCAATTTCCCCCACCCCTCATGCTCAGCCTCTGGCAACCACAAGTCTGTCTCTGTATCTATAAGCTTGGTTTTCTTCTTCTTCTTCTTCTTTTAAAGATTCTGTGTATGAAAGAGATCATACAGTATTTGTTTTTCTCTAACTTTTTTCACTTAGCATTATGCCGTTGAGGCCCATTCATTGTTGTTGTAAATGGCAAGATTTCATTCTTTTTTATGGCTGCATAATATTCTATTGTATACATATACACCATAATTTCTTTTTCCATCATCCATTGTTGAACACTTAAGTTGTTTCCATATCTTGGCTATTGTAAATAGTGTTGCAATGAACATGAGGGTGCATATATCTTTTGAGTTAGTGATTTTGTTCTCTTTGGATAAATACTCAGAAGTGGAGTTGCTGAATCATATGGTATTTTTAAAATTTTTTGAGGAAAAATTGTTTTTAATTATATACTTTGTTTTATTGCAGGTATTTTTGTACCTTGCATTAAATTCTATTTGGAACAAAGTGTGACATAAATAAATAATAAGTACTATCCTAAATATTTGTATAAACCTTGATAATTCTTTCTTGAGTTGGGGTGCTTTAATGTACTGTTTCTTATTTTAAAAGTACGGCTTAGGATGTTCTAGCAGAAATCACAAGATAAACCTGGTTGAAGGTGGTGCCATAACTGTCTTGTTTAATCACTTTTTTGCCCTTTGTGGGAGTGTGGGTAGAGTGGGCAGGATATTTAATTTGATGAATCCTATTTCCACAATAGACAGATAGTTTTATAAATTTTATTCAGTGAAATCAGCATAGTAGAAATACATCAGCAATATATGTGAAAAAAAAAACTTGATTCCTTAACAAAGTTAGTCCTAACGGGGCAGGAGGGGCCCATTACTGTGCTCCACTTTAACTACATCCAACTACACCTGAAGATCAAGTTGACCCGTAGAATATGTTATGAAAAACAGAAACAAGCAACTGGTAGATCCAAGAAAATCATTTGTAGTTTTAGTTTCTATGAGATGGATCAAGATTATTTTTGATCCAAGCCTGGTATTTATGGGTTAATAGGCTGTAGACTCCAGGTTTCTTGGCAACACCACATTTACCACCTCCAGAGACCAGGGCATATAAGGCACCTTTGCAGACCAAGGGGCCACCTGAGTCACCCTAGAAAGAAGAAAAGGGGCAGATACCTGGTAAGAAGCTGCTGAACTTTTTCTACCACCAACTATTGATTACTCAAAGCATTATTGTCTGAGTCCTTGAAGAGTCCCCGAAACAGTCCTTTACTCAGTGTAGGTTCTGTGTCTCTGTCTCTATCCAGGACCACGGTTCTGTCTGTCTGTCTGTCTCTCTGTCCATGTCTAGGACTATGGACATATGTATCCTTTGGTAATCAGTGACCATTGAACTTTATTTATTAAGGAACAAGTAGACATAAAATTTGAAACAACCCACTGAAATAAAAGAAATTTTTTAAACCATGAATTTCATTTTGGTGCTCATGGATCTGAAATTAAGTTGCTATTGAGACTGAAAGAAAAGAGCAATGTATTCTAGTCAATGTCTTAGTGGCATGGACGCTGTCTGCTCGGTTATTTTTTCCTGTGTTTGTATCCTCATGTGATTGAACACAGTGCTCTGTAGTACACGACACTTAGTAAATATTTACTCAGTGAACTGATTCTTGAGGACTCACTCTGACAATGAAATGTGTAACCAAAATTCTGTCAAGGAAAGTGACAGGGTGACAGAGGCCCGGCCTTTCAGAGGAAGAGATGGCTTCCAAATCTGAAGAGCAGCCTTTACCTCCGCTGCCGCTCTCACGGCACACTACAGTACTTTGTGCTCTGGTCGGTCAGGAAAACAGAGGCGTGGGGAACGATGATCTTGGGGCATTGCAGATGCACATGATCTTTGAAATCATACCTTCTCCTCAACAATGCTTAATATAGTAATATGTGAATGTTGTATTCTAATTTTTCAAAAATTATTAATCCATCTTTGCTACCTATTTGTCACCTATAAACCTGAACATCTATTTTTTTTACTCACTCAGGAAACAAAAGATTTTGAAAAGTATGATTGTTATTCCTTTTAGTCAGTCAGTCAACATTATTTAAGAAGCAGATACTATACATTTGAGCTTTTTGCATTTGAGTCTTATAAGACCTGTCTCTTGATTAATTTAAATGGTGGGTCTTTTCAGAGAAGTTATCTTCTAATCACCACTAGTGACCTCAGAGTCGGTAGGCTTTCTAAGGACAGTAACACCCCTCAGAGGAAGCCTATAAAAGTTATCTTATATATTCTATTATCTTGATTAACAAACATTTAATGAGTGCTTATTATGTGTTAGGGAAGTTCTTATGACTCTTCACACCGGTGGATGAAAAAGAATAGAGAATGCTGTGCAGGAATGGAAAGTAAATTTTGAGAATGGTGATTTTGTGTTCCTCATGCCTCGCCTCCTCTGTGCTAGTGAGCAGATGGAGCCTTGACTGTAGCACAGCATTCTGAGAGGCCTGTTTAGTGATATGCTCTTACCGGGCAGGAATCCTTCTTGCCTTTGGTGTCTCCTGCGCAAATCATGTCTTTAGTTATAATAGGGTGGTGGTTGTGATAACTTCGGCTGTTGCAAAGTTTTCGACTTATGACACTAACAGTAACTTCCTGCAGGGTATCAGAGGGGTCTGAATCTTCTGGGTCGGTGGCTCCCCAGCCAGTAACGTGGCATTTTGTTCCAGCTCTAATATCATTTTTGAATCTTGGGTAGAGCAGCTGGATATGCTCGTCGAGTTTTGCAGCCCTGTGAAGCTGACAGATTAAAAAGAGAATAGTTATCATGTGTCCCCCATAGTATTCTGCTATGAGCCTGAGCGATGTATGTGTGGTCCCTCTGTTCTAGGAGGGCGTCCCTTTTCTTGAATCTACTTTGGTGGTAGCTCACAGCTGCATTTGTGGTTGTTGCTTTTCTGAACATGCTCTCCATTCCCATAGAGCTCAGCGATGCTTGGGGAGGGAGCTTAAGCAGAGCAGGAATTTTGCCCAGTCTCATGCAAACTGGCCTTTGCTCTGCATTGGATGGTTTTCTGTGGAATAACATCCACAGGTCATGACTTCGAGGGCTGGGCTGTTTCCTGCTGGATAGGACCCTTGAGCATGGTCTAGACTAAGTTTGGACTAGACTAAGTGTGGTCTAGACTAAGTTGTAACTCAATTCTGTGTCCTTGAAGTCACTTGGTTGGCGCTGTTGTATAAATGACATATTTTTCACTTGCTAACGATAAAAGCTTTTGGGAAATTCTTTCAGTGTGAATCCTTGGGTCTTTTGGGATGTTCCCCTCCCACATATGCGAGCATCAGAGTTGCTTTTCCTTGTATAAACACAGCTCTGATGGCTTTGTAATAAATTCTTATTTCTTTCAAGGCAGTATATGGAGTAAAATGGGCCCCTACAGTATATGTCACAGTCACTTCAAACATGGGGAGAGTGATAAAATGTTATTGTATAGAAGATTTAATAACTGATCCATGCTATAGAAGAATGTTGGAGAAATTGAAGCAAGGCAGTGCTGCATACCTTAACCAGCATAATATCATTTGATTCAGGATCTGACGTAAATCTTGGGAACGGTATAAAGTCTTTGATCCTAAACGTTTTTTTGGAGGCCTCATTCTTCGAGAGAGAGTGTGCTCCTAAAACCACTGTGGCAGACTGGCTTTGGACAAACCTAAAAAAGCAAAGAGAACAGAAGCAACAGAATGATTCCCAAATCTCCCAGTGAGAGCAGAAATGGTGGAGAAGGTCATATACATAGAGGAACAGGGACCATCTCCAAAGTAACTTGTCTAGGATTAGGCGGAGTGACAGAGGTTTAAGTGGATGATACCAAGGACCAAATGACCCACTCTCAAACCCCTCCCACTCCAATTCCCAAGCATTGCCAAAGAATATCAGAACTTGTGCCCTACTGTGGGAAAAAAGGAGTGAAATCCTAATTGACTGAGATCAAGTTTAGAAAATTGTGTTGTTATGTAAAAATAAGGGAAATCATATTTCTTGAGTTTGTGGATTGAGATTTATACCCACCATTGTTAAGGCTTTTTTTTTTTAATTGAGATAAAATATATATAATGTAAAATTTACAATTTTAACCATTTTTAAATGTACATTTCTGTGGCATTAAATACATTTACATTGTTGTTCATCCATCACCACCATCAATCTCCAGAACTTTTTCATCTTCCCAATGTTAACTGTTTTAATAGCTAAAAGGTAGCGACTCAATCCTGCGCTTGCTAATCCAGTATGTCCAGACCTCATCTCAGGGCAGATGAAGAAGTAAGGTCCATTTCATGGCTGTCAAACATGCTCATATGTTCTGCCCCTTCAATTAGAAAGATGATTTAGATAGGAAAGCAAAACTTTCCCCAAGGTGAAAAATCATTGCTAATTTGAAATGAAGACACTTCAGGTTAGTAGCCAGTGATATTCCATTGTGGAAACTCACTGGATATAAACTGTGAGTTAGATAAGGAAACATTAAAAAAAAAATCCCTGGTTGTGTATAGTTCTAGTACCAGTGTTTCAACAGCGCCACAATTGATCTGATTTACTGTATGTTGAATAAAATTGCATTTACATCTAGTTATGAAACTAGAAATGATTCTTTTGAGATCTTAACACCACCTTGGATCCATTTGCATACTATAAAAATGTCCCATGTTAATGTGTGTCTTTAGGAAGCCACTTCAAATCCATTTTTGGAACAAAGAAGTTTATAAAAAGAATTGTATTTATTTGTTTATGTATAACTATTTCATTGTCACTTGAAAAAGGTTAAGGCATATTACAATAAAAACACACATACTCATATGTTAATATTAATAATATATTAATGAAGATTAAAAAAAGTTAAAAAGAGCACAGAAAAAGGAAGAAAAGCTTGTTTCAGGTTTGGGGAATGAGTACATGACTACGGTGGGGCAGGTTTGCATATGGCAGGGCTCTGACTGCTGGGAATTACCACTTTTAGGTTTCAACCAAAAGAATTTATTTTGGGAATTCCAGCTTTATTTGTTGAAAAGATTGTCTATTGCAAAATCAGGGGATGAAATTTCTCAAAGGATGTGGATCAGGTTTCCTAGGATTGATTCAAACTCAAATTCAACATATTCACTAAACCCAAAGCTTTGGAGGGGAAGGATGATATAAAATCCCCAGGACTACTGCTCTACTAGGAAAGAAGAATACACGCATAGATAAGTAACAAGGAGGGCTGCGAGGTACAAATGTGGGGTGTGGAACATTTCTGACTTCCCTTCATCTTTTACCAATTTCCTCGATTAGTTAACGCCTTTGAAATGTTTTTGTTATTTTGTCTCCACTGGGACAAGTTAATACCAAAAACAACATAAGCAGACCACAAATGCTTTCTGAACTTTCCATTTCTGGATACACTTCAACCGTAATCTGTACTTCAAAGGTCAATTGTTCTGCCCACAGGATACCTGGAATTAACTGAGTTCTAGGATCCCACCTCCTTAGCTAAAGCCAGGTCTGAATTCACACAGAGGAGAAGTAATAATACCAGTGTCTTTCATTTGTACAGCATAATGTTTCTCCATGGGTGGTCTTTGGACCACCTGATTCAGAATCATCTAGGGGTCTTTGTTTAAAATGCAGCTTTCTGAGTCCCATCCTAGACTTACCTGGATCAGAACTACATTCAGAGCAGAAGCAAAGTATTGCTGACAGTAAGTCTTTCCATTGTCTGCTCACGACACCCATAAACATGGTCTCTATTGCGCTTAATAAGAACTCTTCTCAGCATTGTTAAAGCCGACTGGCTGTGTGGTCCTTACTAGTGAAAGGGTTCTTTGACTGGCTAAAGGTGATGCACATCGTAAGTATGGGAATCAGGACCCAAAGCAACTTTTGTGACTCCAAGTCCAGTGTTCTTTCCGCGTCACCTCCATAAGCCCCACGCCAAGCCTCTTAAGCCTCTTATTTCCTCTGCCAGTCTGCGGTGACACTGAGCAGCGTTTCTGCTTAGACCCCCTCCTCCAGGTCTCACCGTGAAGGCAGGGTCCCCTCTCTTGGAGGTCTCTTTTGCCTAAGAGAGGAGGAAATGCCCTGGCTGTCAGAGAGGGCTGTCACAGTCCTACCCGATCAACGTGACTGGATCATCAGATTTGTTCCTCAGTGATTACCATGCAAGGTACAGATAATAATTAACAACATTAGATGACATTTATTAGTTATTGCGGTGTGCCAGGTTTTGTGCTAAGCATTTTGCATATTTTCCCTCATTTAAACCTCACAATAGCCCCAACACGGAGATGTTATGATTATCTCCATTTTGCAGATGAGGAATTTGAGGCTCAGGTAAATGAACAAACTTGAGAAAGTCCCACAAATATTAAGCAGAGGCTCCAGGATGCAAATGCAAGCGGGATACAAACTCAGTGGGTTTGAATCCAAGGCCTGAGTTTTTAACCCTTCTCCTCTGGGAGCCTTGAGTGATGTGAGATGGAGCGAGGCCATGTGGAAGGGGCTGTGCGGGTTCCATCCACTCACCAACAAGGCAGGTGAGAGGAGGAGAAGCACTCAGTGAGGGAAGGTATTGGAGGGGTCACCAGAAGACAATGGACAAGAGTTGGTGAGTTTTCCTTCTGACACATTCAAATGTTGGAAATAAGATTATACAAAAAGCTTTTTAACCAGTTTCCTTTTATAATTGGCATGGCAATGAATAAAGGGACCAAGCGACTAAGCAAGGAACCACGTGGATGGGTAGTGAGAAAGGAGCACTCCAGATATGGCCTCCTTCACCATTTTGCTGAGAGAGGGGCCTGGGGTAGTAAGCTGTTCCCACAGCATACTTGGGAGCACATTTGTGGGAAGCCACCATTGAACTATTTCACAAATATTTTGGATTTCATAAAGCTTAATATTTTTCCAAGTACCAATTCACCTATATTTTTACACCCAGGTGTCCTGTAGAGGAAATTTGATCTATATTTTCTGGAGTTCCTTAAACTCCAGCCATTTAAAATGATATTTAGCAATAGGTTTTTTTTTAAAAAAAATTCCAAGATCTCTTTTCCCCAACTTCTCAATTTGGGAATCCACTCCTAATGAGTCAAGTTCACTTGACAAAATTAAAAATTCAACTTAATAATACTATTACCTTTGGATAGCACCTTATGGCTTGTGAAAGACTTCACACACTGTGTTTTTGGCTTGGGGAAAAAAATCCTCCAATTAATTTGCTTCTTTCTACCCAGCATTTGTTGAGCATTTATAATAAGTCAAGGTCTGTGTCTGGGGAGGTTATAGTCCATTTGAATGCGTACCCTACACATATTCGAAGATGTGCATATTTTGAATTGAATGAACATTGACTGATGGTCTCCCTCTGCCTAGCTGGTCCCCAGGGGACAAGTGCCCTGGAAAGGACAGAAGTGATGGGAACGCAAGAGTGATTTCGAGGACAGCAAGAACCCTATATAAATGAAGTAGCCATATTAAATTAGAAATTAGTGGCTTGCTATTTAGAAATAAAACAAATTCTCACTGTGTGCAAGCATTAAAATTTCTAATTTGTGTTCAAACTGTCTCATTAAACTGGGGCAATCAAACAAAACCCCCCAAACATGGAGAAGCAAGTCAATTCAGTTGTTCCGTTTAGACATAGCTGATGCCGAAAGAGCAAACCACTATGGTTAAGAGATTCTTAAGTGAAGCGCTGTACTGTTTGTAAGGAAAGAAGGCCCCGTCTCTTCTTAGCTTATTCAGGCAAGAAATATAAGGAAGAAAACATGCAAACAAAACCCAAAAACCCAAACAAACAACAACAAACAGCAAATTAATTTTCTATTGCTTTTCCTTTTGTGATGGCTGCAGTTTCGCAAGAAGGGTTTTCAACTTTTTTTTAGCAGAAGTAAGAGAATTACAGGCTGAAATGGACTTTGATAGGCTATGGTCTGTTTTCAGAAAGCTTTCGTTCTAAGTAGTCCAGAAAAATAATTCTCTCTCTCTCTCTCCGTAAATCATCTATAATTTGTTATTTCACCTGGTAAGCTTTTTGCCCCTTACAGCTGTGATTCCCAAACTGGGGGCCTCCAGACCTCTGGGCTGGGGTGGGTGGTGCAGAGGAGTTAATGAAAGGGGTCTAAAAATCCATCAGCAAAGCGGGCTCCTCATGCATATAATAATAGCTGCAGCTTATTTGTACTTACTATGTGCTAAGCGGACTCAAAAATTTAAATAGATACTATTTAATCCTCAAAACCCCATGAAGCAGGTCCTACTATTCTTATGACTCATTTGCAAAATTGGGAAACGGAGATGCAAACTCAGGTGGTCTGATCTGCTCACGAGCAGCATGACCTCACAAGGTCAGGACCACGGCTGCTGCAGTTATTACCCGAGCTGCGTGCGCTGGCGTTTCACGGGTGGCTCGAGTTTGTCTAACGGCCTGCCTGAGACAGGTAGACCTGCTCTCCCCGAAAAGGAAAACTCAGGGCAGAAAACGCGATGTGCGAGAGGGTAAACAAACTCCACCAGTTGGTCAGTTATGGCAGAAGTAAATCATAGATCCAATTCTCTCCCTGGAGAGGTAAGCTTCTCTTCTAGCTGACTTGAGGGAAAACACACACGCGGAAAGTGTGGGTACTCACCGAGGGTGGCAGTGGGCCGCCGTCAGCACCCACTGCGGGTGGATCAGAACGCCTCCGCAAATGTGTGTGGCGCCGTACTGGATGGAAGCCATGAACGGCCTGGAATGAGGGGACACTTCTCTCCCTCCAATAATCTCCATGCTGAAACCTACAAAAGAAAACCAAAAGATTTAACATAAAAGATCGAAGCAGATTTTTTCGTGTAATTCTTCTTTCGACAGTCACTAAATAATTTTCAAAGTTTAAAAACAAAAAAACCTACGGTTCCCTAATAGTTATAACTCTCTCGATGAACAATTGTATAATACATCACGGTTTAGAGGGATAGGTATGGTTGTGAAAAATCATTTTCATTTATAGTATAACGGTGCAATGACTAGAAATTCATTTAATGCTGGTATGTGGTAGGCATAGGACATACTTACACTCTGGAGTCATATAAGCCCCGGCTGTTAGAAAAAATAGAAGAAAAGAAGAAAAGTTGGTCATTTTACTAGCTTAGATTAAGAAGCCCAGATGAAATAGTCTGACCGCATTGGCGAGGGAAGAAGATTCTGAGGATTAAGATTTGATCTTGTAAGTTTTAACTTTCTTACCACAAG
This sequence comes from Equus quagga, assembly GCF_021613505.1. Lineage (NCBI taxonomy): Eukaryota > Metazoa > Chordata > Mammalia > Perissodactyla > Equidae > Equus > Equus quagga. The sequence goes on from NC_060275.1 coordinate 80,823,476, forward strand.
TGTTCTAGAGGTGAGGTTTTTCACACCTAAGTTTAAAGGTATATATCACTTTGGGGAGTTTCAGATCTAAGCTTTTAGCACTTTTTTGGGAGAGGAATGTGTGAATAAAAACTCATTTCTGGGGTTAGCTGTCTTCAATGTCTGTATGGATATTCAGGTTATACATGATGAAAGAATAAGAAATACTCAAGCCGTAAGAACTTAATGAGGTTGCAGGCAGAGTTCAAAGATGTTCGTTGCTCTAGAGCAATACTTACTATTTTTCCTGGCAGAAGATGATGCCTATCATATGTAGTTTCTCTCTATTTTTCATTTGGACGTAGGATTATGATGTAGAGAGACATGGGACCTTGCACAGATCGTGGTTGCGTTACAGTAAGGCTTAGGTGAAGCCCGAATGTCATCCAGAGAAGCCCACATTTTTGTAGCAAACTTATTCCTAGTCAGGCCATTTTGGTTAAATTTTAGTTACATTTTTGGGAGATTTCATAATGATATTAAAGGGAAACATTGGCCACATATTTTTAATTCCAAGTCTCTCTTTTACTCATTTGTAATTGAAAATGACCTTGTGTTTATGCAGGACCTTAATAATAATATCTTTTGAAAATCAACGATTGCATTTCGTCATTCTCCCCGGGAACAGATGATAATGCGTTGCCAGGCTTTCTACAGTACTTTCTCCTTCACTACAAAAGCTATTAGACTTAAGATCCCACAGGATTCCGTTTGTGCTGGGTGCTGATCAATAGTGCAGATGTTATAAAATGAGTCCAAATAGGCAAATGAGGCACCAGAACCCCAATCATTTTCCAGAAACACTCACCAAAATGTACCTTGAATTAACAGATCTTACTTTCTTTTTTCTAAGATACATGCATCCTATCTTCTATTTTTATTATAAAGGAGAATTGAAAGCCAGAGCTATTATGCTTGGCAGATCTCAAGAGACTCCTACCAAATTGCTGTTTGCTAGCATAAGACAGTAGGAATAATAATAAATAATAGTAAAATTGTATATTATATGTAATAATTATAATTTAAAAATGTACAAAAAGTGCCTTAAATTAGGGGCTGGCCCCGTGGTCGAGTGGTTAAGTTCGCACGCTCCGCTGCAGGCGGCCCAGTGTTTCGTTGGTTCGAATCCTGGGCGCGGACATGGCACTGCTCATCAAACCACGCTGAGGCAGCGTCCCACATGCCACAACTAGAAGGACCCACAACGAAGAATATACAACTATGTACTGGGGGGCTTTGGGGAGAAAAAGGAAAAATAAAATCTTAAAAAAAAAAAAAGTGCCTTAAATTATTTCCCAAATTCTCTTTACATGTTATTTACATATTTTCATGTCTTAGGTCCATGAGGAAGGCAGGACCACTATTATATTTATGTTACAACTGAAGATTGGCTCAGAGAGGCTAAGTAATTTGCCTAAATTTACACAGCATACGACTTGGACCAAATCATTTGCCAGACCGGAAATAACTTTTGTGTTAATAAACACACTGCTGGAGCACAGAATTTGAGAAATATTTTGTTTTCACTTTACAGAGATGCAGCAACAATAAAGTTTTCCTGCATATTGAAAAAAACAGAATTAACAAAAGCAATGCAGAGTAGCAACTTTCTGTCACAGAAGCCTGTGGGTGAGACAAGGAGGAGCCGGATTAAGAAAAGCCACAAATGTAATAAACCAAACTTGTTAGTTCCAGCCAAACGCCCCTGTCAGTTTTCAAGTCATCTTTGTCACTGTTGATGTGCCTTAGATGGATCCTTCGTGTGCTGCTTTTCCAAGCTGTGAAGTGGATATGATGATGCCAGTTCCCTGCTGTGTCCCAGTGATGTTGGGAACATAAGGAAGATAATGTGTGACATGTGGGAGTGATCTGAACTATGAGGAAGAAACGAACTGTGTAAAAGACAAAGCTTCATTTCTGGTGGGGTGGGCGGGGGTGTATGGTTAAAAACACCTCTCAGGGGCCAGCCCCATGGTCAAGTGGTTAAGTTCGTGTGCTCTGCTTCGGCGGTTCCCCAGTTCGGATCCTGGGCACGGACCTACACACTGCTCATCAAGCCATGCCGTCGTGGCATCCCACACAGAAGAACTAGAAGGACTTACAATTAGGATATACGACTATGTACTGGGACCTTGGGGAGAAAAAAAGAAAAGAGGAAGATTGACAACAGATGTTAGCTCAGGGCCAATCTTCCTCACCCAAAAAAAGCATACCTTAAAAAAAATGGACTATTCTTAAAAATTTAAACAAAACAAAAAACAACCCCCCCCGCCACATCTCTCAGCTGCTTATTTCTTTGTCATAAGGACTAACATCCACATCGCTTTTTACAAATTGCTAAGCATATTCCGCTGTATTTACAGGGTGGCAGCTGTCATTAGTCTTGTTCTGTGGGGAAAGACTTGCTGGAGATTACCGTGCTAGCAAGTGGTACAGTCAGTTCTTAAACCCTTATGTGCTGCCTCCAGGCTCCATGTTGCTTGCAACCTGACCGACCACATGCCTGCCTTGCTTTGAGAAGTCCCTGGGGCTGAGTTGCTCTAAGAGGCAAACTGGCTGTGCGGGGGGGAAAAGGATTCAGCCATATATACTGCAATTAGACACGGGTGAGATTTAGTTCAATTGAGAGGACAGTCTCATAACTCTTTCTTGTAGCTGACCTGGAAAATTCTGAGACTCATGCTGGTTTATAATAATGAGTTATTTGGTTTTGGCTTTAGATCGATGGGCCAGTGAAGAGCATCATTTGTTATTATATTCAGGATCCTGGATTTGAGAACAGTGGGCTGTGTAACATGATGAGCTGGGCCATCTAATTCATTTCTGGGTGTTGATTTTTGTTCTGTTGAGTCTGCTGTGGGGAGAGCCATGTTTGCTTTGGATGGTTTTTGCAGCAGCTGTGCTGGGCTGAGCAAGTGTGAGACGGTGCTCATCGCAGGACTGGCTTCACACGTTGAGGGCCTTGTGGTCCTTTGCTGTGTTGTGCTCAGTTGTCCTCATTAGTTGCTCTTAGAGATGCTGTTTTTGAGCATAGGGTTTTTGTTTTCCTCCATCCTTCCTCTCTCTCGACCCTCCTGTGTTTCAGGAGATCCTTATAGAACAGCTGTCTGGAAGCTCCAAAGGCCACGTGCGTTCTCTCCATTGGGCTGCTTTTCTTTACCAGCTCAGTCACTGCTTCGGCACATTCATTAGCCACGCCCTCTAAAGCCAGGTCACTCAAAGCATACCTCCCAGACCTGTGCCGGCGTGTGACCTGTTTGTTACCCATCTGGGGCAAGATGAGGACAGAAATCGAGAGTCAGAGTTTAGAAGCTGTTACAGTCATTTCTTGTGACTCTATGCTAATTTATTTTATTTAATGAAATGCAATTTAATGCATGTTCAGTCTAATCAGAAAATAGGGCGTGTATTTTTTATGCCTTTGTTTTTAAATTTAGTTTAATTTTTCTATTCATTTGTGTTGTATTGTATAGAAGTATCAGTCCACAGGGACTGAAACGAAAACCAAATAAATTAATAAACAAAACCCCAGACACACCTGGTCTTCCCCACAGGTGGTTTGAGCATGGCTCTGTAGATGCAACTGCATAGCAGATGTGTTTCAAGCCCTTCTCTTCTCTTCCTTTTAGCCTCCTTTGAAAAAGTTTCGCAACACCAAGGTTTCCATGACTGTCCCACCCTCCCGAGCCCCAAGCACTTGGGATCAGGATTTGGCAGAATCCCCCTGGGTTTCTCTTTTGTGGCCCACTACCCCCTGGGCCTTGATTTCTGTCCAGTAATGGTTTAGCAAATTTGATAAATGAATCTGCTAATAATTATGGTGAAACTATGGCAGCTTTGGAGTTGGGGGTGCTGTTGGGGTGCTATATGATGACATTATGTCCCAAGGTCCCAAGAAAGTATAAATCCTACTTCAGATTTCAGCCAGTCCTCCCATGAGATTTCTTAAAATGGATGAGCTTGAGAGCAATGGCAAAGGAAAGCCAAGTACCCCTTGACTAGGATCTGGGGTTTTGGCCTTACCCTCAATGCAGGGAAACTAGTTAATCTGGGCTGGGGCATATGGCCCACTGCCTTTTCCTAAGCTACTTAAATTTAAATCCTTCAGGGAACTGCTCTGTGGCCTCCCCTTGGTGGAATGACGGTGCTGATGAGTGTGGGAGGCAGGGAAATTTGTTTTTATTTTCCTCCACCTTAACTTTTAATCAGAACATATTTCATGTATTAATTATCTTCCTTTATTAAATATGAATATGTTTCCTACCCACCATTATTGAGTTAACACAATCGTCCTTTAACCTCTTCCTCCTTTGCTCCTTTCCAAGTTGACTAGGAAATAATTGCAGTGGATGAGCAGTGCAATAGTTGAGTACAGGATCGTGGCATAAGGAGTAACCACAGGAAAACACCTTGAGAATTTGGCAAGTGGGGGTTTCCCAGTCCTCCTGGAGCTGGCTGCCGGGTGGGACCCTGTGCTTATCTCAACGTTTCCCCTAGGCCTCAAGCTGACCTTTTGTGAAAACTTTTCTTTTTCTTTTCTTCTTCAGGGTGGCTTTCGATGCTCATTTTCACTGTGTTGAGATGTCATGGGAGGGGTGGGGAAGGTCCCACATGGGGTGGTCCCTGTGATGTCACTGGACCCAAGGCAGATCACTTACACTGTCTGCAATATTTGTCCTAAAAGATTTACACATGTGAAAATCCTTTCAGCAGGGCTGACTGCCAAAGGAAGGTTTGCAGCCCTGACCTCTCTCCTAAGCAACGGGCTTGTGGGGACACTGGTTTTGCGCAGAGGAATTGAGGACTTGGATGAGCCTAGTGGAGTTTTAGGGAGAAAACTGGAGTCAACGTGTAGGTCAAGTCAAGGGAAAGATGCCAGGGAAAGAACCCAGTGATAAAGACCAGAAGAAAGATGGAAGCAGGAAGGGAAAGGAAGGAAGTAAATAAATATTGTAGCGGAAAGGAGGAGACGAGCAATTGAGGGTGGGACAATGGAACACTTCCATTTATATTTCAACATCTCAGGTACTGTGATGTGTCCCAAGCCAAATATGTCATCTCTTTACAAGAGAAACAGGTCTATTAGGAATAACCTTATCATATGGAAAGTGATTCAGTTGTTTAATCCAAATGGTTTCATAAAATAAATAAAGTCATAGCAGGCAAAATAGTAGTTATTTCAAAGGAGATGATCAGATTCACTAAGGAGGGAAATACAGTAAATGCTATGGCCAAGCTGGAACTCAATAAATCAATTGACTTAGAATTCCTTAATTTTTCATTTACAATAAATACAAGTAGAAATTGTTAGGCAGTTTAAGTATGATAGAAATACTTTTTCCAAAGGCTAATGATGGACCAAACAACACCCACCCACCCAGCCACACACCGACACCCAAACCCACATACACATACACATGTGTGCATCCCCACCCAACACCCACTGATCCCTGAATCCCTATCCTACTCTTTATCACAAATAAATTCTAGGTGGATCAAAGATTTTCTTTGAAAAAAATGAAATTGTTATAAACACTAAATGAAATGGTAAATTAAAAATAATATTTGAGAGAGGAAGGTAAAAAGGAAACCACCAATATGTTAAAGTATATAAAACTTTGACTTTTGTAAGGCAAAAAACACCACAGGCAGTATCCAAAAACATATGATCAAATGTTTGTCATTTGTATTGAAATACATTTCCCCCAAACAATAGTGTCTTTAATATATAAAGAGCTCTTACAGATCAATCAAAAAAGATGAGTAATAATAAATGGGTTCAAAGGTGAACAAATCAATGTAAATACAAATGAAATAACAGTTAGTTAAATTTCCTCATTAGGGACTTAGAGTATAAATAACAATAAAACAAATCTTAGTATTTATAGGATAAAAAATAAAGCACATTTCACGTTTTTGCAAGTCTTAGTAAGTATAAGTTTTATACACAACAATCATAGCAGGAACTGATAAAAAGACCACCAGGTTGAGAAGATATAAATCAACAAAAGAATTAATCTACTAAATTCTCATTTTTGGTCGACTCGTCAGTTGATGGGTTTTAGCAACAATGTAATCACCCTGCTATTCCTTTTAGATCCTGAACTTTGTAAACCCTCTTTCTTTCTACAGCTTCCTTAATTCCCCTCTTCTCTCCAAAGTCCAAAATACGTACTTTTCTGTTCTCACCAGAATTCCAAATCACTGACTTTCTTGTAATTTAACCGTGCTCACTAACTCTCTTCTGGACACCTCTGACCTCTTTTCAGTCTGAACAAGATAGTTGTGGTAACATGGCCCTTATATTTACTCCACATTTCCCTATCCCCTTAACCTTCCACTATGGGACTGCCTACTCTTACACCATCCTTACCATTTGCTTTTTCAGATTCTGCCTTAAAGAGTACTGCTGCCCAGGACTCTGACGGGCTAGCTCATCAGCTCAAGAGCAGGGTGTTCACTGGACTCTAGAAATTCTTTCACACGTCTCTTGTTCATTCTTGAGATCACTGGCCACAGTAGCCTTTCCAGACTTTCTTCATTTTCCCAGGCCCCCATTTTCCACCTTACAAGACTCCATCACTTTACCTTCTACTTTAGAAGTTGAAGGTGAACTCTATCTCTTTATCTAACTGCTCATCTTTTCTTCCTGGTCAGGTGGGAATAACTCCATAGAGGGACACTTCTATTCTTTTCCTCATCTCCTGGGGACTTAACCTTTTAATTATTTCTTTATATGGCAACCTACATTTCTACATCTTTATTAGCTCGTCTCTTCAATAGTCATCTATTCATCCATCTATCCACCCCTACATTAATTTTGTAGGCAAGCATACACAGACCTACCTATTCATGAACGATACTCACTTGAACATGTTTGCTCCTCAATTTATTATTCATTTTCTTTCTTTCATAATCAGAGTCCTTTCTTTCATAGTTTCTTGGTCTCTCTTGTCATCCTGAAAAATTATTTTCATTTCTCATTGCACTAGTGAAACACTTTATTGGTGAATCTTGTGGGCTTTTCTCAGTCCTCATTCTCTCTGATTTCTTTGCATCTTTTCACTCTGCTGACCAGCTTTTCCTTGAAGCATCCTCTGCCCCGACTCCTGTCCGGTTCTCTGTCCTGATATTCTTCACCCCTTTGATTACTATTTGCCTCTTTACTGCCACTTCCTCTTCCTGTTCTCCAAATGCTCTCTGTAAATCTCTACTATTCTCTTTAGCTCAGACTTTTCCAAAGTGTGTACCATAGAGCACTAGCCACAGGTGTGATGATAACAGTTGTCCTGAGGCAAAAAAAGAGTTCTGTTGTCCAAGAAGTTTCAGGAACATATAGGTAATTTAACAAAGTTAAATGTAATTGTAGTCTTCAGGACTTCTCAGAGCATTTAAATGCTGATGTGTATTGTTAATACCCCGGGGGCTCTGTGGGGAGATAGTATGCTCAGTTTCTTAAACTTGTTGGACCAAAGAACATTTCTTTTCATAGAACATATCAAGGGACCTGGATTCCACAGAACTCATGGGGGAAAACTGTGTACATTTTCCAATTTTCCACCTTGACCTCTTTTCATAATATTGCTCTCACAACTTTTTCTTCTACTACTCTCCTCTAGCCTCCTTACTATCAAGAGGGAATAGATTATTTTCTACTATAGAACCTACTCTATTATTTAAGTCTTATAGGAAATGCTACCTTTTCCACAAAGTATTTCCTGATCATTCCAGGTAGAAGCGCTTTTCCCCTTCTTTCAAATATAAGAGGAATCCTTAGAAGTAATAGTTAAGATCTTGCTCCATATTATTATAGTATTTATCATATTCAGCTGATTCATCTCTGATTTTGTTAACTTCTTGAGGACTGTGTCTATGCACTTTGTACCAGCAAGGAAAGCCTTCAGCTGCAAGTACCAGAAAACCCAACCAGAGGGACTTATGCAGCAAGACAATTCACTTTCTCATACAACAAGAAGCTCGGGATAGGGTGGCACCAGGGTTGATTAATTCTGTGGCTCAAAGTTACTATCAGGACTCAGATGTGCATCCTCACTACTCATGTTCACTAACCTCATGGTCCTAGGTGTCACACCTGGCTACGATAAAGTTAAAGGGAAGGTTAAAGTATACAGCTCTTCCTATAGGTATATTTCAGTATCTCACACCTTTTCTGTGCTGGCACCTCTCCCCACCAACTTCTCATTGGACAGAACAAGATCACCTGCCTTCCGAAAACCAATCACTGGCAATGGGATCTCCCACTGGACTGGCTTAGACACATCTGCCAAGCTGGGGTTTGGATCATCTTTGATGAGGAATAGAGACTTGAACAAAATAGGGGCTCTGTTAGCAAGGTGGGAATGGGCTCAAGTGGATTTTTACGTTAATATCCTGTTCAGCTCCCCACAGACTACGCTACACATTCTATGCATTTGCTAAGTGAGTGAAAGTATGGACAGAGAGTTGTGTCAAATAATGTGTTTAGTCAAGATTCTGTAACTTGTTACCTATCTACTATCTTTCCCGACTTTCTAGGAGGAAGACTAAAAATTTACATTATAAAAAGGAATGAATGTTCACAAGTGAACACGTTGTTAATTCTGCATTTGAAATATTAAAGCCTTTTTCCCCCCTGTACTCTTAATACCAGTACTATCAGGAGCCAGGAGTATAATAGAGCCATTTTGAGTAAATGTCTCCAAGGGAATTCACAATGATGAAATCAAGGTAACATAAAATAGATTCTAAATTAAGTTTTTCATTGTTTTCAGCAAAGTTATAACATTGGGAAGCTTCTTTTTCTTTCCCTCATATTCAAGATAGCAACCATATTTCGTTGTCAGTGATTTGATGCCAATAGTTGAATCAGTCTGTATTTTAGTTTAGTATTTCCTCCAGACATTCTTTGAACATGTGTCAACAGGAAAGATCATGTTTCAAAATCCACTTCTGCCCATTTCTCTCTTAATAAACAAAATGAAGTTTGAATATATATCTTTTAGTTCTCTCTATGCTTTCTGAAATTTGCCAAAAAAACAGAATTTCAGAACTGGTCAAGACCAAATTCCGAGACAGGTAACATGACCATGGGTACCCTTTCATCTCTGCTCTTGTGTTCCTATTTCTCTTAACAGTCCTCATCTGCAAGGATTTATTGTCAGCAAATACCCACCAACATCTCATAGCTCAAGAATATTTTAAGGTGTTGCCACTTTGCAGTGTATTCTCATTTTATTTAAAATTTCTTAAATAATAAAAAAAACTCTAAAGATTCAGAGGAAGCACCTCTACTGATGAGCTGTCAGTTATGGTGATGGGGACGGAGACAGTTTGGGAGAGAATATTCTTTGTTCTGTTTAAGTCACACAACATAGGTATCACCTACTCTGGGCACGTAATAGGCTGGCTCTGGGAATGATGTTTTGATTTTGCAATATTGTTGGGTAATTGGTAAGCCCGAAGCCCCTGAACTGCTGCTGCCGGGGGGATGTTTAAAACTGTCACACCAGAAGTGCTAAGGCACATGTATTTCTCCCCAATGTGTGTGTAGGTTGTGCAGGATGTGGCCAGAGAAATATTGTAAAGTTTGGACTTCAATCAGAGAGTACTCTTCTCACTAGAATGAGTTTTAAACACCTCTCTGAAGAAGCAAAGAACCCAAAGAGTGAGGGCCCCAGAAACAGTATGGGCTTCCAGTTCACGGATTGTCCTAACACACACACATTTCCAGGTAATATGTATTAAAAATATAAGAAGCCAGGCAGTGAGGTAGCATGATGTTGAGGCAGAAGGTCCTTCTCTAAGTGACATTTCCCTTGTTACTAACTGCCAGACACCTGCTGTAAGAACAATTCTTATGCAATCAGAAGTCTTAAAAAAAGAAGTGTTCTTGTGGCAGGATCCAAGCCAGCAGGTTGTAGCACCAGGTGACAGTATGCAAAGAGACCAACCCAAACTAAAGCCAAGGATGCTTGTCGTGGGATCTACATCAAGGTGCTCCTAGTGTTTTATAAGATGAGAAGTTTTTTAATAATTCATAGTTTAGGGAAGAAGGAAAACTCTCCTCGCAGACCAGTCAGCTTTCCATCTAGAACACTCTTCATCGTTTGTTCTTCAGGCTTTTATTCCTAGAATGTTGTTTTGTGAAAGTGTCAGAAGAGATCCAGAGAGAGAGAGGAGACTGGGGATGACAAAATGTTGTGTGCATCCAAATGACCAATTCTCTTAGAGAAGAGAGTCAGAAAAATTGATGTAAAATTTCTGGGTCAAAACCCAACATGTGGTAAACCTGAATTTTATTTAAAAATAATTTTCTGGGGGAAATCTCTTCATTCTCAAGTTTAAAAGTAGTATTAATAACCATTGGCAACAACTGGCATCTTGAACTATATTTTTAACTTAAATAAAAATTACTCTTCTGATGGGAAAACGAGGAATAAAAGAAGAAGGCAGCCAGTGTTTTGCCAAGTGCATCAGAGCGAAGCCAAGACTCCATAATAATTTAGCAATGGAGGCTTAGTCCCTGCTGAAATTCATTTTATAGACAGAGAATCAAGTCCTGGACACGAAACAAGATCAACATGGGACATACATAGAAGGATGATCAGAATGTGGACAATGCAAATAAGAGACAAGTCTACAACAGGGAATATTCTGTTTTCTCCAGTTCATTAGTCAACACAAAGCTTATACCTGAAGCCTTACCAGTAATGCTATTTTAGTATTCATATATGTTTTTATATATGTATTTTTCAAGGTGACTGTTTAGTAAACTTGATATAATTGGATTCAATCATTATCAACAGATTCTTTTACAGTCTAAAGTCCTGAGTTAAAGAAACAGCCTACGTAGGGTTACCAGGGCAGAACAAAACCCATCTGAGTCACAAGTCATACTTCTGGTGTCCATAATGTACTCCTTTCAGGATGTGGCTTAACAAAGCATATATGTCTGCTTGGACCACAAGTGTTAGAACCACAGGATGTTATTGCTGAAAGACACCTGTTTCAATCAGATGCTGTCAGGAAATAGAATCTGACTCAGGTGGCTCGAATGAAGAGACTTTAGCAAAGAGACTGCTCACCGAGGTGTGGGCAGGGCAAAGGACTTGAGGCACCCAGGGATAAGCAGCAGCAGGAAGCCATTGCTGCTTCTGATAACCCAGTGAGAGCTGAGCCGTGGATGAGGTGCCCGACAGGAGCTGTAGGCATGGAGGGATGCAGCCCCTGCCATATATGCAGGCCAAACCAGGGAGGGAGTAGGGAATAAATACTACTGCCCCTCTCCCCTCCTCTGATCCTCTGTAGGTGCCTCCCATAGGCCAAACCCAACCAGAAGCCAGAAGGCAAGGCAGTCAGGGTGATGTCGTCCACAGAGGACATGGAACAGGGCAGGAAAGGGCAGATATTGGATTTGGAGTGGGTAGGGCAAATGGCGAAAAACCACATGGTACCTTAGGAATCTGTTCTTTGTGCTCAGATTTGAAACTCCAAATCCTTTCTTTGTCTAACCCTAGACAGGGCCCAAATGGACATGTGGGCAGCAGGTATGTGACTGTACGAAGCAGCTTACACCTCGTAGAGGTGAGTGCTCATTTGTTAAAGGTGAGCAGACTGGCCTCCCCCAAAAAAGAGATGGATTCTTCAGGAAACCTGGATGCCTCAGTGCCTATGGCAACCAGTCCTGATCAGCCTCTGATCATGCCAGGAGAGGGGCCGATGCTTCCTCAACCGCTAATGCTTATAGGGGGATTCTGCAGCTAGCTTGTGACTTCCTAGACCTGCAAGACTCAGTCCTCAGCCTCCATCATGCCAAGAAAGACTAGCTTCTCCCCAAGCATGAATCCTGAGCTGGTGGGATAGGGCTGGAATTGAGGTATTGATGTGTCATGTTATACTTGTGTCCAGTCTGTGATCATACCAGGTGAGGAGACGGGGCTTCCTTCCTAATCATGCAGCCCAAAGTCTAGCTCTGTTTGACTTTCGTTGCGCTGCTCTAGGGTGGGCCATGAGGAAATTGATCCCGTCTCCCAGTGAACTCTGCTCTGTCAGACCTGGTGCCTGTGCACTACTTTACCAGTCGCCCTTGTTTGCAAGAAACCCAGACAGGAACTGACAGGGTAGCATGGGTGGCAACAAAGCTCCCACAGCAGACATTGAGTCCTCTTGTTCCCCATCCTCCAGCCAGCATCTCCTTTAATCAGTTGCATGTCAGCTCATGAGGCCAAGACGGCTGTGCAATACTCACCTACGTTGCTTTGCAAAGTGAGGTGATCAGTGGGATGAGCATTGAGTGTTATGACCCAGCTTGTGTAACATCAGTGTGACACCTAATCTGTGGGTGGTGGGCAGACCTCACAATGGGACAAAGAATCAAACAGGAAAAGCAAAATAGATGTGCCCATAAAAAAACAGTTACATAAGCACCCTTGAATAAATTAGTAATATTTATTTGTGGTGTACTGCAAGTTGCTCAATTATGTCCTATTTATTTCTGATTGCTGTGCAAGTTGCTCAGTTATGTTTTTAATCCCTTCATCCTCAGTAAGGTTTTGACTTCCATTCATTTTGTTTGGGGGAGAGTATTGTGGGAAAATGTGGCTTTTTATTATTCCACTGAAGCCCACTTTGTCAGGGATCCAAGTGGCCATAGCAACTAAATCTCCTGTTGACTCTTCCTCTAGACTCAATCCCTGAAAATTAGTCGGAATGGATTATGGTGAGCCTCGTGAAATGCATCTTTCGGTTTCAGAGGGGCAGAGAGCTGGAAGGCTCATCCGTTCTTTGATCCTCCATGACTTCTCTGATCCTGCGAGTCTGAGTGACTCATCTCATCCGAGGTCTTGTTGTTTCACCGCCTTGGAAACTGTGGGCTGTTAAAAATAAGATCCATTCCTGGCCGCCTTGGCCTTCAGCCTCAAGGCTGGATTCTGCAGACCCCAGAGCCCCCAGAACTCTGGACCAATGCTTGAGGGCTCTTTCCACATGTGCAAGACCGTGTCTGTAAAAATAAACCACTTTAACACTTTGGGGTTAAATTGACTGTTTATTGTATGAATTAAGCTTCATCCACACCCACGCCTCCTCCCTGCCCCCCTAAGTAAATGGGATCAAAGAGTTTAGTGGGTAGACACAGCCTGAGCTTCTGTCACTTCCCGGGGACGTTCTCCATCCCTTTTTTCCATTGTGTACATCCACTTGGGTGCTCTAAGGAGACCAGAGATCATGAGGTCATGGAGAACCAGGGCAGGAGGAGGTGTCTGGTGGAGCCCCAGCCCAAGGCCATGTTGTTATCAGCATATTTTGAGTGCGCACTACTTGCCAGGCATCGGGCTCTGGGTGTCAGTTTAGCCCTATGAAGTAGGTCTTCTCATGTGTTTTTGCATCTGGGGAAATCAAGGCTTAGAGATTTAGATGTTGCGCTCAGTCTATACTGTTAATAAATTGTACACTCAGGATTCAAACTCAAGTGATCTGACCCCAAATCATATGTTCTTAGCCACTTCTCTATATGGTGAAATAAATTTGCTACTTCCACCTCTCTTTACTTCTTGACAGAGGAGCTGGGGTCACGGGGAGTGGTGGGCTTGGGGCAGGCGGGAGTAGCGGGGTAGAAGGCACAGGGCAGAAAGGAAAAGGATCTGATAAACTTTTCCACAAATGGGTTAGTGAGGTAATGTTAGAGCTGCCTCTAGCATTTCAATTTTAGAAGAGGATGAAGTGAGAGAGCGTTCTTTAAAGCACTGCTCCTTGAGAGCTTGGGCAGAGTGGGAGAACACTGGAGAGCAGGGAGGTCCGTCCTGTTCACTCTCACTTGGAGGGCTGGGGTTTGTGAGGCTGTCTCTGAAGTTCGCTTGTTTCTTCTTAGAGGCTATGTCATTTCTTGAGCCCCTCGGAAGTGCTGGACCTGAGCCAAGGATTGTGAAGACCACACAATGATCATAAAATGGTTCCTGCTCGTGGAACTAGAGGGCCCCTGCAGGTAAAGGACGGTGCTAGGTGTGCTAAATGCCAAGCTGGGTGAGGGATCCCTTCTGGCCTGGAGGAGGTCAGCTAGGGCATCACACAGGCCCTGGCATCCCAGCCTCAAGGGCTGAAGTGTTTTGATGGCTAGAGAAAAGAGGCTAAGCAGGTGCATGGAGGAGCAGCCCCAGGCCCAGGCCGCATTTGTCTTCTATTGTGGACACATATGCCTACAATCTGGTCATTTTTATTTTCTATGAAGACAAATATTTAGTAACTTACTAAACTGTAAATACTAATGTTGTATGGCTACTATAGGGCAAGGTTAAAAAATAAAAGTTTAAAAAATATTTAGTTATAAATGGCAAAATTCCAAGTTATTAAATGTTTCTTAACCTGGTTTCTTTGGCAGCTGAGTGAACAACTCATCCTGAACCACTTTTTTAAAAAAGATTAGCACTCAAGCTAACATCTGTTGCCAATCTTCTTTTTTTTCCTTCTTCTCCCCTAAAGACCCCCAGTACATAGTTGTATGTTCTAGTTGTGAGTGCCTCTGGTTGTGCTATGTGGGACGCCACCTCAGCATGGCCTGATGAGTGGTGCCATGTCTGCGCCCAGGATCTGAACTGGTGAAACCCTGGGCCACCGAAGTGGAGCGCGTGAATTTAACCACTCGCCACAGGGCCGGCCCCCGAAACACTTCTTAAGTTGGACTTTTCCTAGCTCTAAGCTCAGAGGTCTGGTGTATATAGGGCTTGAGGAGCATTCTGGAGCCACATTTGTTGCTTCAACCTGTTTCTCCTCTTTTCAGGTACTAAAGGCCTGGTTATTCTCACCGCCCTAGCAGTGGGACTGATGTGGAGAAGAGCCTTACTTTGTGTTTTGAAGCAAAACGGACTCTCCTAATGGAGTGTGAAGTGCTCTGATGATGCATCCGCCCCTCAAAGGAGAGGCACGTCTTCCTGCAGCAGGTTTGTGTGGCTTTGCAATTGCAAGTGAACAGTTTTGAAGACTCACCGTGTAGGATTGTTCCACAGAGTGAATCTCTCACAATTTTTGTTGTTGCTGCTGTTGCTTTTACGCGTTGTGTGTGTGTGTGTGTGTTAACCAATTAGGAAGGGTTGTTGTGGCAAGCATGCCACATGTGCTATCCCTTTTTCCAACAGCTTTACTAAGTGGTTTCCTCTCAGGTTCCTTCAAAAGTGCCTGGCAGATATTTCCTGGTAGGCTCAGACACCCTACATTTTCTTATCAATATAGGTTCTTGTCTGGATGTGGGATGCTTGAAAGGCAATTAGTCATGGCCTTATTTTTAGTTCCATTATTTTAAGTTCATAAAGTGAAGGCATTAATACTACAAAATCAGCATGGGTCAGTGCTTATCAAATTATCCGTTTGTAATAACTGTTGATCCCTAATAGACTAGCTTTCTAGCCTAGACCGCATGAAGGTTGAAATTTTGATTTACCATCTTGAGAACACTTTGAATACAGAAAGCCAAAAGTCCTTTGGATTCCTTTCATTCTTGGAGACATTGTTTGGTGTTTTATTCAGTGAGTACTTCCTAAATATGTTTACAAAGGAGACAGGCTCAGCATGTTGTCTGGAAGTGGTTGTGTGCACACAGGTTCATGATCCACTGTTAGAAATGTAAGCTGAGTGTGTGCACACGTGCATGTGTGTGTACTTTGGAATTGCATGGGATATTAAACTTGGGCTTTCGGTACCTATATCTCACGCTCACTCAGACTAGATCACCTCTAGTCTGATCAAGTTAAGATGATGTTTATCAGGCAGCTTGCAAGAGCAAGGTCTTTGACTTCATCATGCAAAGTTCCAGTAGAAGACTAAAGAGGGGCAAACAATTCATTCTACTACTAAGCAAACTGTTCATGGTGAGTTGATCAAAATAAAAGCAGGTCTATTTTGTTAGGCAACTACTGTATTTCACTGAATCTAAGATTTTCTCAGTATGATATGTGCCATTATTTTATATATCACTAAGCAAGAAAAATAATTCTTCTAATTAAACTCTAACATACTGCTTTTATATCACTAGAATTTTTATTTCTACTTACTGAAAGCACTCTTTTAGGCTTATTTGGACATAGCTTTCTATCATTTAGAATTTTTGAACATTCATAGAAAGGAAAATATAAATTCAATAAATTGGTTAAAATATTCCTAAATGGCTCCGTTTTCGTATCTGGTCCTTCTTATCATGTATCAATGTCATGTCTTTTTCACAGAATATAGGTCCTTGGGCCACTGAGATCATCAGTAATCACAATCAGAAAATGTAGCATTTCTTAAAAGATAGCTCCACTACTCTCTTCAAGAGTCTCTTCCAAGTGACTGGCACTCAATCTGCAAGTTTTGATGTGCACATATAGGCAATGACAATGACGTCATAATGGCCATATCCCAACTTCAGTGATGTTAATGTGTCAAGATGCATGTCTTAGATACAGTGACATATGCTCAAAAATTTGAAGTGCATAACAGAGTTAAAAATTCTAGGTCAATCCCTCAAAGACAGGCTTTTCCTATCAGAAATCTCCAGAGTAAAGATTAAGTACTAATTCTGCTAGCATGAAGTGATGTGACTGGGAGAAACCATTAGTCTAGAGGTTTCTCAAAGTTTTGAGTGTGTCAGAATCAAGCGGCTTACTTGTTAAAAATATTGATTCCCAGGGCCACTTCAGACCCATCAAATTGGAATCCCTGGCTGTGGCATTTTGACAAGCTCCCCAGGACACTCTGATGCAGGTGGTCTGGGGAACTGAGCTCTAATGCACAGTGCACTGAGCTCTGTCTGAGGCACCCTCAGTGTACATTTAGCTCTCAGATTATAGGCCTGGAGACTTCATGAAACCCATGACAGCCAAAAGAAAGCAAGACACTTTTTCAAAGAAAAGAAGGTCACCATGTGCCCTTCATTCAGAACATCCCAGAAAGAAAGGAGCCAAGATATTTTGACACCAGATTAGAGAGTGAGTCTGAAACTGCCAATTCCTTAAAAAAAATTCTTAATAAGGGGCTTGGAAATTATGCTTCTTATTTCTCTTCTTCTAGTGATTACCTTCAACTTTTTTTGTTTTTTTAACATTCAATCATTTATTCCACTCACATATCATGTAAAGGCCAAGGCTCTTCATCACTAGACAAACTCTGATGAGTCTGGCGAGGGTGGTCCTGATGAATGTTTTATGACATTGTGAAAGGGGTCAGTTTAAGGTTAGGCAAAGGAAGTGCCGTGTTATTAGAGAAGCAAAGTAGCAGAATCATTTCCTATGATTCTTGTATTAATCAGAAATCCCAGTCTTTCCAAAATTCCTAGTGAACATTCCAAATGTCTTAGCAATAACTTCTAACATGACTTTTTAAACCTATGTTCTCTCATGTCAGATAGTTCTAATGTCTAAATGACTTCCCAATGCCTAAGCTAATTCTCTAGTCATTTAGGAAACTGGTGATTAAAAAAAATTCTTTTGGCCTCCAAGAGCAGATTGTGAGCTGTTTAGTCATCCCACGCCAGGATGGGTGAGGCAGGCTGCGGAGGACGTGGTGGTCTTCCTCAGCGGGAATGTGGATGCTCAGCCATCATTCTGTGAATTAAGTGAATGAAAAATTACCCCGTCTTGCAGAAGGTGAGTGGAATGGAGGAATGGGTGAGGTCTGAGATAGAGAGCCACAGGCTTATTTTCTTTCATGATAGATAATTTGTCTCATGGAATAAGTAATAATGTTTTACACCTGTATGGTAATTTAGAGTTGACATGTTTTCACATCTACGTTATCCTTTGATCTTCACAACATCTCTTTGAGAAAGGGACGATGTTTCTATCCTTTATATTTTGCTGAAAAAATGAGTTCATGTCAATCAGGAAGGCTGGTTGGTGTCTTAGCCCAGGACCATCGATGCAGCTGGGACTCAAACTCGTGTCTTCTGGTTCCAAGTTCAGAGCTACTTTTGTTACTCATGTTGCTTGTGGTCTTGTATCAGGGCAGCACCTGGTGCTTCTGAACGTGGCTTCATTTTTGGAGGCCGAAGGATACCGTATGACTGGAATCTCTTGCAGATGGGTTCATCGACTCAGAACCCTGATGTGAGAAAAAGCTAGCTGTTAGAAAAACTTGACTGACACCTCACTCTAGAACCTGCCAGAATTGGGAGCAAAGAGGAGAAGGAGTCAGCTAGGTAGTGAGGACTCCTCACATGCTCTCAGGTCTAGACTTTCTCCCTCTAAAGAATTCTAAAGAATTCCTGGAGGTGGGAACCCAAAGTTGAAGTTTCTAGATTTGGCCAAACTTAAAAAACACCCGATTCTGTGTCTGCTTCCTCAGGGGACTCCACTGTAGCCAGAGCTCTGGATATGGTGGCAAAGTTCTTTGAGGGGCGCCCAGAGATGCAGGGTCGAGGTCTGTAGCAGACACTGTGGATGTCGTGTCTATCTTCTCAACTCCCCTGTGCTCACGGTTCTTATACGGCTGTTTGCTATAAGCTACTGTGGTTGCCCCCCAGCTGCCTACAGCTGTGATCTGCTCATTCAGACAAATCTGAGGGCCCGGTGCAGGCAAGAAGCCAAATTAAAACAGCGGCACTTCGCTTTACTCTCCTGAGCAGGTGTAGTTTTTGAAAATTGCCTGTAACATCGAATCGTCCTTTACTATTAAAATTGTCTTTATTAAGAATTGAAACTTAGAAAACTGGAGAGAGATTTCTTTGGGCAAAATATTTGCTCCAAGATAGAAGATCACTTTTAAAGAATGAAGTAAATCTTTATAAATTTGGACTCTTGATAATGATAGTAATAAGGCCTCTTTTAACTCATTATTAAGGTAGAGAGGAGAGATGGAGTGGCCTAGGGTGTGTGTCATGTGACTTGCCTAAGATCACATAACTTGGTAGTGGCAGAGCTGTTTCTAGAAATTCTGCAAGTTGTTCCTAGGGCAGGAGGCTCTGGGAGGAGTCCCCAGGGCATGTGACAGCTGACCAGCGACTGCTGTAAAGCTCAGTCAGTTTGGCAGATATGTTTCCTCAGGGTCCATTGGCCATGAGGAGCTTCCATGACCTTCTTCTCAGGGTAGGTGTGGTGCTGCCAGACTCAAGGCTGGAAGGTCGAGGACGAAGTTGGTTAGCTGTGCAGGAGCTGACATGACCAGCCTTACGTGCCTGCTCAGACCCCATTCCATCTCAGCTGCTTCTGCTGTCTCTGGAAACCTCTACCTTACTCCTACAAAGAATCACTCAGGGTCTGCAGCTCAGTCCAACCTGTCCAAGAACCTGGGCCTCACTTTGCTCTCCCTGGGGAACACATCGGTGCCCATTTTAACTTACTGCTCTCTGAAAATGACTCTGGGAAACTATTGGTTACATTTACATGCTTATGAAGTAGTAAGTTCTTATTATGCGCTAGACTTTGCTCTAGGTGCATGCAAAATTGCCATCAGCTGGTGTCGAAGCAGGAGAACTTTCAGATGGTACTAAAAACAAAATCAAAACTGAAAACAAAGTCTTATACACCTAAATTTCTCCACTTGCCCCTTGGAAATTTTCACCTTCAAGGCTGGCTTCAGAATTCAATTTAAATCAAATCTCTCTGGTAAAGAGTTTTGTGAGGAAGGCACAGTAAGCATCGGACAATTTGACTTGACATGAGGGTTTGGAACCTTTCCAGAGCCTTTCCCACTTTGCCTATCCAGAAAAAATTCTTGTTATTTGGTTACTAGCAATGGTAATGTGCAAAATAAAGCAAAAAATCCAATGCACATTACCTAGGCTTATTTTCTGTCTTGACAGAATATGAAGTTTAAGCACAATTCATCACAATGGTGTTTGAAATGAACAGGGTGTCCTGGGCTAGTATTTACTTTTATCATTTCTCTGGGCCCCACTGCAGAGGCTGCATACTGTCCTTTGGATCCCGAGATGGTGTGGTTTGACCTACTACAGCCTGAACTCGCATTTTCAGAGTTGAGAAATGCCTTATGTGATTCCCCTAGGCCTTTCTCACTCTTTGATTTGACGAATGATGCACCGGCAGAGCAAGGTTAGAGATTGCCAGCCCCAGCACAAAGCAAACCAATCAGGGTGGACCTCATGTCCTCATCATTAACAGCTTTAACTTTGCCTTATTCTTTTTTGCTGTCGGCCCCTTGCTGACTCATGCTCTGATTTCCTAACCCTTTGTGGTCATTGCTAATTTTCCTCATAAAATTGGTTGATCTGGGCTTAAGGTTGGGAAAGACAGAAATACAACTATGTAAAAGTCCCATAGGTATTGTGCTGAGACAGAGTTTTTGTCGGGCCTTGGAAGAAATTGAAGATTCCCCAAGAATGAGTAGTTAGGTACCATGTATTGAGATAGTTCCACCATTTATGAACTCTGTTGAGCATATTTTCTTCACTCTTCCGTGTGTTGTGTTTTGGTTTACTCTTGTTGGGATTTGATACCTTCGACTTCCATCTTCTTTCTATTTAGCTGTCATTTGCTAAAGGTGTCATCCATTTTTGGAAATGCAGAAGGTGGTTGTCCACCAGCGCCTCTTCTCCTTCTTCCACTCACCACTTACAATGTTGACATTCAAGGGCTTTTATTATTTCTATCTTAGGTTCCTATAAAAGATCAGAAAGTTCTTACCCTTTTACTATGTTTTTATTCACTGCCAACTTTATGATGATTATATTTTTAAAATGAAGAATAGCCACCATTTATTGAATGAATGATAGACACTTTCCATCACTTATTTTATCAGTCCTAACAATAGCCCTGTAAAGAAGGTGTTATTAACCTCACTGTACATCATGATGAAATGGAGGCTTAGAGACATTAAAATAAGTTTCCAAGTCCCTTAGGTGGTAAGTGGCAGAGCAGAGATTCGAATCCAGCACTGTCAGAATCCAAAATTTTTAGCAGGACTGAACAGGTGCACAGACTGCATCTAGTCCACAAGAAATGAGGGCACATAGAAACTTTTCTAGTTTGAATGAAATACTGGTCAACATTTAGAAATTAAGGTATTACATTAAAACGTTTGTATTCCAGCTTCTCTTTAAAAAAATTAGATTGGGCACAGTGGGCTCATAATCTTGCATGGCAGCAGTCACTGGCCCTAAGGAGTGGATGCTTCCCTTAGTGGAGTCACGTACTCTCAGGTGGACAAAATCCACTCTTTTCCACTACACTATACCTGGCATAGGTTACTGCCTCACTCACTTGGGTCACCTGTTGGGCACCTACCTGCGTTTCACTTTGTGATCCCTGTTCTAGTCTTTAAAGACAGTCTGTCTCAGAGTTGGAGTCCTGGCTTCACCATTTGCTAACTGTGTGGCCTTGGACAAGTTACTTAACCCCCCTAGGCCTCCATTTTCTCATCACTAAGATGGGAATAAGGATAATGCCTAGCTCTTGAGGCTGTTTTGAAGGTTAAATGCAATAATCCATATCAAGTGCTCAGCATGGTGTTTGGCATATAGCAAGATATCTATAATGGTTAGGTGTTATTATTAACCACTATTACAGTTAACCACTCTCTCCCCAGAAAGTGGTGTTCAGCAAAGTTTGAACAAGAAACCTTTCCCAGGGTCAGCCTAAACTGTGAACTAGGCCATCAGAACCATTGGCCATTGGAGGCATGATTGTGTTGTAATAGGCGAAAGAGTGTGTGTCTTTGACATTAGACTGACGTGGTTCAAGTTTGATCTCTGAAATTATGGGGACCTTGGGAAAGTTATTTAACCTCTTTCTGACTCAGTTTCCTCATTTGCAAAATGAGCATGATAATAGTGTCTATTTCATAAGGTTGTGGTGAGGAGCAAGTGAGTTAATACATGTAAAATGCTTCAGAATGGCGCTTGGCACATATTATGCACCGAGTGAACATTCCCCACTATTGAAAACGATAAATCAGAGTGTGCCGTTTGCTAAGTATGTGTTTCCTTCTGGGGAGATGCAGCTAGAATATTTCAAATTGGATTGTCATGGAAACTGGGAAATTTCCAAGCTAAAACTCTTGCCTTCATTTCCCACCTCCTCAATTTCCTGCGGTCTGGATTCTGTTCCCTCCATCCTCCTAAAATTGCACTTTTGAAGGCTAATCATCAAGTCACATCCCATGGCCTCTGCCTCGTCTTCTAGAAGGGACAGGAATTTTAGGGATCAACTAGCCTACATCATCACTTCTCAGAAGAGGAGGCTGAGGCTAAGAGGTCCTGGCGTTTGCCCATCACTAATTTGCAACAGATCAAGAGTTCTGAACTTTATTGGGATGTGAATTTATTAGATAACAGTGGGTTTATATCTATTTTGACAAGTGGGTCGGGGGGGCTTGGAATCCAACCTGTGGCCGCTGTAAGAATTCTCCTCTCTCCTCTTTCACCTTGCTCTTTCTGCCCCACTAACCTTGCTTAACAAGGCACTGGTCCAGCTAATATTTTTAGAGGGCTGCTCTGTCTTCCCCAGTGGGACCTAGGCCCTGTGACCCTCTATAGCATGAAGACCTTGTTTCTTGACGGGTAATGTTTTCCCTGCTCTGTGACTTGCCTCTATGGGCCACGTTCTGATTTCCCTGCTGGCTCATTTGTTTCCTTGGGCTGCCTGCCTTGTTTGGCGGTTTTTAGTGAGGCCTCTGATAGATGCCAGGAGGTGAGGGGAAGGGCTCTGAATGGGCTCAATCATTGGACAAGCAGACTCGGTGATGGATGAGCCTCCTCTCCAGGGAGTTTTTGGTCAGCAGAAGTCCAACTGATAAGTTTTTCCAGAACTGAGTAACCCAGGAACAGTGCCAGCAACATCTTACCTCTTTTGTGGGTTTTGTATTGATTTTAAAGGAAATTCTCAGCGGCAGTTCCACTCTTACTAGAAATACAGCTACAGCCACGATAAACTTAGATATATGTGATGTGAATTATTTTAGAAATAACATTTGAGGAGATGGATGGGAGGAAGGAAGAGAGGATCTTTAAAAAAATCCCTTTCAAAATATTTTCTTTCTTCTAAGTATTGAAAAGGCACAATATAACCCTTTCTTCTTTCAAATGATCTCATAGCTATTTATTGAGGGGAAATACCAAATGTTTATTTATTTTTTTAAAGAAGCTTCTTCAGTCCTGATGATTCATGTTGATATCATTTTCCTCCGGACTGCAGAGGCTCTGAGACAAAGCGACACCCCAAGTGATATGCCAGTGTCAGAACAATTCCTGTCCTGAAGGAGGTATGCAATCTTCTTTATTCTCCCTTCACAGATGTCCTTGAGCCCTTGAGACGGATGTGAGCGAGTTTTTTAGTCCTCATGCAAAACAACCATCTAAACATAACAGATGACATCAGCTTGGGCTTTTCAATTCCTGGATGGCAGCAGCGTGTTAATCCAGCCTTCATCCTGGATTTCATAAACTAAAACAAGAGAGCCTGGCAGGAGGACAGCGCTGCTGCTGGGTTGAGGAAATTGATGACGGGGAAGCATGCGGGCAACCCAGTGTACTATAAAACTCATAAACGTGTAGGCAGGGGCTCAGCTACCACTTTGGACGGCTGCTTCCTGCCAGCAAAGACCACGCCACTGGAAGCTGAGCCCAAGCCCGAGCCCACGGGGAAACATGAAGAGCCTGTTGCTGCTGACCACACTCCTTGTACCTGCGCACCTGGCGACGGCCTGGAGTACCAAGTATGCGGTGGATTGCCCTGAACGCTGTGACAGTAACGTGTGCAAAAGCAGCCTGCGCTGTAAGAGGACAGTGCTCGACGACTGTGGCTGCTGCCGGGTGTGCGCCGCGGGGCTGGGAGAAACTTGCTACCGAACAGTCTCGGGCATGGATGGCGTGAAGTGTGGCCCGGGGCTGAGGTGTCAGTTTTACAGTGAGGAGGATGATTTTGGTGACGAGTTTGGTATCTGCAAAGGTAACGAGTGACCCCCTTGCTTTTCCCCACCCAGGGCACACTGAGGGCTTTCAGCCAGGGTGGGAAGTGACGAGCCTTTCCTCCTCATGAGGAAGAGGGAACATGCAGGTGGGTTAGGGACAAGCCCCCACACAGGTGTCATAGGGAGAGAGAGGGATAACTGCAAATAGCAACTGAACCCAGTGTGCAGGAAAGCACAGAAGGAAATGCAGTGTTTCACTCAAGTTTAAGAGATTTAAGAAAAAAGTTGCAATGGAAGATTGTTTTGCCTCCTTTTCTAGAAAACTTTAGAAACTTGACAGGTAATCTGTTGTGGATGGTTTAGATGCTGTCTTCTGCAAGGCAGTGATTACAGAGGTCTGCACTAGATAACCTCTTGGAGGGGTATCTAGCCACAGGGTTTAGTGATTCTTTGATCTTGAAAGGGTCCACAGACCAGAGGGCATCTCTCAAGATCGAATATTTCTGATGAACGCTAATGCACTTTGTGAAATAGGGTGGGCTTAAGTCATCTAACAAAATGACTGTCATTCTTGCAAGAGGTTTCCCTGAGGTATGAAACAAACTTCATTCCACTTTATAAAGGTTTCTGGTCATCTAGAAAAATAGCAGATGGTGTAAGACAAACAAAATAACAGTAAAGAGGAATAAAAATTGGAAGTCTATACAGAATGAGGTTGGCAGTCTTACAGACTTAAAAACTTCATTAGGTTGAAATTATAGCTAAACAACGTAGGTAAGCATTTATAGAATTTATTTTAAACTTAGTGACTATAGTTTAAAATGATTAAAATGTTTAGGATCAAAAGAATGGCGATTTTAAAATACTCTCTATATGGATACCTCATGATCTCATCATTAAGAGCTATTATTAAGATGCAACACATATGATATAGCCCTATTTGTCAGTTTTACAACACAAAGAACCTTTTTATTAAAGGGACTGGGAAATTTTAAAATAATTCTTATATTTTATGTATTTAATACAATTGTATGCTTTTATGAATGATAATCATCCAGTATTGAGCTAATGTCGTTAATTCTCCTACCTTTTAGACAAATATTTTATAAATTAATCACATTTTAATCCATAAAACAAACTAAAGGTTAGGAAATAAATACTTGAACTATTTGGAGAATTTTACTTTTTGCTTAGTTTATTTTTGTTTATAGCCAATAAAAGGTAGAATATTGAGCAAATATTTTCTTTGGTGAACATTCACATGTATTTCTTTCAGCTGAATAAGATCTGTATTTTCTGTAAATTACAGGGCTTATCAGCCAAGAAAACAGTACTTCACATAAGGAAATTAGGGAGGAAGTGGTTAACACAATCATTCTTATGATATAGCAAGTATATGCAGTGGATTGCTTTTTCTCTTGGCATAACAATCTCCTCTGTAAATGTGATTGTAAGTGCACAGTCACACATGGGTAAAGAAACAAAATGTAAGGCTTGCGAAGTCTTTAGTACTCTAGTATTCTACTGAATGATTGAGGTAGCTGTCAATGAGATATATTTTAAAAAGATATCTAGGATTGCTCTTTTTGGCATCCTTAAGATTGCAAGCAATTTCAGTTTCGAACATTCTTCTCTCTGCTGGGAATAGAGAGCCTGTGTGAACCTCAGAAACACTAGATAGAGACATTATATTTTGCTATAGGCGAACTCCCTCCTTCAGCTTTTTTACAGAACGTTCCTATGAAAACTGTATACTCTAGCTGCATATCCAGATGTTTTCTAAATATTCAGATGTTCGGCGTTGTGTTGCCAGATATCAGCCAGCCAACACATGTTTATTGAACACCTACCATCTGCCCAGCACTATTCAATACATGGGGAGACAATAGAAGTAGAACTGAGATTTTGACTAAGATTTAGTTTTCAATATCACTGGAGACACAGTCAAATCCCTGTCTTGTGTGCCCTTGTGCAAGAGGCTTTTCCAGGATCCCTTTCAAGGACTGTTCTCCCAGCAGAGAGGTCAGTGTTTAAAACCAGACTCTTCTGCAATCTGAAGGATGCCGAAAAAAGCAATCCTAAACCTCATTTAGAAATAGATTTCATTCATGTCTATCTTGATCGTTCTGTGAAATACTAGATTTGTGAAGGTTCTGACGCCTCACAACTTGTTTCTTTACCCGTGTGTGCTTGTACATTTACAAGAACATTCTCATGCCGAGACAATAAATATTCTACATCTAGTCTGCTTGCCTGTTCAAGACTGTCTAGTCTATTGAGATGCTGTTTATGTCATAAAAACCATGCATTTTTGATAAATAAGTTTATCTTCTTTTTCTCAATATAGTATGTTTTAGTCTAAGTATGAAAACATTGAAGCTCTAAAAGCTTCCAGATTTGGGTAGGTATACAAATAAATTCTCAACTTTCTTGTTCATTTAGCATGTTGCATCTTAGCTTTCCAGGGGGTTTAACCAGCGAATCCTCCTAACATCTGGGGAAGTTAGGTAAATTGTGCTGCCATTTTGACAGATAAGGAAGTTGATAAGTGATGGAGCAGATTGAAGATTGATTGCTTGCTTCATGGAGAGCTGCGATGACAGCCCTCTTAGCTCCTGCTTAATTTGAAGCTCTTTCTATACATTTAAAGCAGTAAATTGTCTTGTGAATACTGCAAGGGATTAAAACACAGCATCATATCTTTTAAACTCTTTGAGGAGCTGATGCCTGCGTCTGTTCAATTGCCCACCTTCACTGAGCTGTCACAGAGATAAGCTATGAGAATTGGTCTGTTGCTCTCTCAGCAGAGTAAACAGAATTAAGATACGTTCAAGGATATTGGTTATGCCGTCAACTAAACTTCACGGTGGGGCGCTACAACTGAGGTGCCTATTTTCTGGTCTTTGTGTGGGATTTCACATTTGCGAATTAAAGTTTCAACTTTTAAAGCCTGGGGTTTTTTGAGAATTGGGTTTTATCTAACAGTAAAGATTCATGAGGTTTGTTCAAACCCTGAGGCTATAAGGATGGAGGCTTATGCACAACCAGCAGCTCCCTCTAAACCTTCCCTTTGTCCTCAGACTGCCCCTACGGCACCTTCGGGATGGAATGCAAAGAGACCTGCAACTGTCAGTCAGGCATATGCGACAGGGTGACCGGCAAATGTCTGAAATTTCCCTTCTTCCAATTTTCCGTAGCCAAGTCGTCCAACAGGAGATTTGTTTCTCACACAGGTAAGAATTGATTCCAGCATAGACATTGGAACAATAGTTTCATTTTCAGTTTGAATGACTTAAAAAATACTGATGAGTGGAATAAGATGTTGATTTGAATGATTTTGTTTCCTCTATTTTAGTCAGGGGAGAGGTGAGTGGTTGTTGAGTTGGTTGCTGTAGCTGTTTTTTAAAAAGATCTCGTTAGTAATCTTGAAGATGATATAATTTCTCATAAAGTTACCAGTTTATACGGAGGACAAATATGATTGATTACCAAAAAACCTGTAATAAAAAAATAATCAAGATATACAAAGTTCTTTAAATTCTTTAGGGATCTGTTTTATATACGTAACTAGACAAAACTACTTCTTTCCCAACTTCACATAGAAAAAGCACTCTGCAGAATTTACTGGATGAGGTTTAAGAGCCAAGATAGAAAATATAGAACATTTATTTTTAACCAAGTGGAAGTATTTAAATGGAATAATTCCAAGCATGTATTTTTATGGATTTTGGAAAGGATAAGAACTAGTATCTGTGATTGAAATTTGGGAATTTTGAGTAAAATTGTAGTAATAGTCACATGCTGCTTGTTAGTGCTCGCGTGCTTTCTACACAGTTGTTAGTATATGGGGAATACAGCCTATGAGATGGTGCTATGCATCTATTCGGCTATCTTTTTGGATAAATGGCCAGTATAGTAAAGCTTCATTAAACTGAAAGTAGCTCATTTAAGACAACATGTAGCCACAGCAACTACTGGTATTAACAAATCATACACTTTTCTCCCTTAAATATAAATAGTTGGCAATCCAAACCCATTTTATTTAGTTTTTGTTTCTGGTTCTTTGCTCTTCAAATTAATTACAATTTGAAATATTTGGCAAATGTGCTTATTTTCCAGCTTTACCTGCTTCTTACACATGGGTACAAATAAGTACATTAAGATAAAGGGGGAAATACTGCACTTTTAAGTGAATTATTATTTTTAAGTGTGGCTATACCACGAAGCATTAATTTAAAATGGAAACCTCTCTCTTTTTTTAACCTATTAGGTGAATATCTTTGTGAATATTTGATCTGGAACTTGAGACTGTTATTAACATTTTAAATACTTGTGACTTGTCTTTATAGTCCTTGAAAAGAAAAATGGAAGAAGATTGAGGTTTAAGTCCTGAAAAAAACTTTTTTATTGAGGTGATATTCACATCACATAAAATTAGCCATTTTAAAGTAAACAATTCAGTGGCAGTTAATACATTCACAATGTTATGTAGCTACAACCTCTATCTAGTTCCAGAACGTTTTCACTAGCCCAAAAGAAAACCTCTGTACCCATTAAGCAGTTACCCCCATTACTCACCCCTCCATCCCCTGGCACCACCAATATACCTTTTTTTTTTTGAGGAAGATTAGCCCTGAGCTAATTGCTGTCAATCCTCCTCTTTTTGCTGAGGAAGACTGGCCCTGAGCTGACATCCATGTCCATCTTCCTCCACTTTATATGTGGGATGCCTGCCACAGCATGGCTTGCCAAATGGTGCCATGTCTGCACCTGGGGATCCGAACTGGTGAATCCCGGGCCGCCAGAGTGGAACATGAGCACTTAACTGCTGAGCCACTGAGCCGGCCCCCCAATGTACTTTTTGAGACCTAAAACTGTTTTGAATGATTTGATCGCTTTTTGTATAGATTTGAAACCTATTGTCTCAGCTAGCTGCCTCAAACTCTTGCCACTTCTTTTGTCTTACTTTGCTTTCTTAAAACCGCAGGCTGAAAAGAGCTTTGAAGGAACAGCTTGCACATTCCCCTTCACTTCTTTAAGGTTACACCTAAACCTTTTCCACCGAGAGAGAACTGAATCCCTTGTGAATCTTTGTTCGTGTGTGGCCTGAATGTCTGGGAGGCCGTGAACGCTCCTTTGGAATAATCCTCAATGACAGAACCCTCGGCGTCTCACCTCCGTCCGTCTTGCTGCACACACAGCAGCGGGTCCCTTCTCCCCTGGACCAGTGTGCAGTCTCTTTCCCTCAGGCCTGGCCCCCTTTCTCATTTGCTTGCAGGTTCTGCAAATATCTTGACTACTATGGGGATGCCTTGAAAACAGATACTTTGCTATGTTATAGGTCACACAGAAAATATTTCTATATCCAAATGAGGTATCAAGATCCTTATTAGAAATTTACGGAAAAAGCATTTTCTTTCCTTGGCTAAAGGAGCAACAAAAGACGATTATGAGTGTAATCTTGGTAATCTTAGCTAGGTTCAGGATGGAGAGCAGAGCATCCTAAAGACCTTGTGGAGAGGCTGCCCTGGATCTCTTCCAGACAGTTGTGTGTTGTCTACATGGGCCCTCCTGGGCTTCAGGCCTGACAGTTTACAAGAGGGGGCTTGGGGCCTCAGTCCTGCCCTGGGCTTCATATCAACTTTGCACAAACCTGTTTTGGCCCACCCTTTGGAAATGGCGCCATGGTTCAACAGCATAGGGACTTCCGGAGGTCCCTTTCATGCCCTGGTTGCATGAGGTTGTCTTCTCTGTCTACCTGTTGACTACAATACTCTTGGCAAGTCGCCTTCCTGTCTTCATCTGTTGTTCTTTTTTTTTTTTTTGTAGTGAACTTCCACACTTTCCAAGACTTGGAATTCACAAACAACTTTTTTTTGGGAAAGGTGTGGTAAAATCTGGAATGTTTCATGAATTTCCAGGCATTCATCTGCTGGGCTGTGTTAATCTTCCTATAGCATTCCATTTCAGGATGTGCACTGCAGAAGCGAACACACCTCACTACTTTGAGAAGCAGAAAAATTTCATTTTAAAAAATTCTAAATCTTGCAAACTCTTCTCTTATGTGGAGCAAGAATAATCTTTCTGCCCTTTGGTCTGCCTTCTGCCTTCTGGAGCCACACCAATAAGCTAACCTCTTTTCCATACCACATGGTATAAAAATCTTACTTAGAGATCTGTTCCAGCAGCATTGGCTCTTTCCATAAGTATTTATTACGTGCCTACCATGTTTCTGGCGCTGTTGTAACAGTGAACGAAACAAAGCCCCTGCCTTCATGGAGCTGATATTCTAGTGGTGGAGTGAGATAAGACAGAAAAAAAAGACAAATGCATGTGTAAGATAATGTCAGGTGATGAGAGATGTATGAAGAGAAATAATTCAAGAAGGTCCTATCTTTGATGGGAGGTGCTAATTGATAGAGAGTGGGTAAGCACAGGCTCTTTACATCTATTAAAGATTTCATTGTAAATCCATTGTAATACAAAAATAAGACAAAACTGTACTTGATCGTGGAGTTATAAACGTTAGGACATGATTTGTATCCCTTCTCATTTCAGAGCATGACATGGCATCTGGAGACGGCAATGCTGTGAGAGAAGAACTTGTGAAAGAGAATGCTGCCCGGGCTCCTGTAATGAAATGGTTAAATCCCCGCTGATCCTGGGTGGGATGTCCAAGAGAAGACTCTATTTTAATGTTCATTCAACACACAGCCGACATTTTAGGAATTGTCTAGATTATAGCATATGGACATGTAATTTTTGGAGACCAAGTGTGATTCAGGGTGGGTCCAGAAAACAAAAAAGTAGGCTACTAACAATCCATAAAATGCATATGACTGAACACTTTTAGATATTTGTTAAATATTTGAATGCATAGAGATTTGTTAAATATGTGTTTATAGCAATACTGAAGAACTCGAAATGCAATTTAGACAATCTTGACCTGGAGACAGGTGAGCCAAAGGGAAAGCTAGCCAAAGCTGAAGACCACAGTGAGTGCCCAGTTCTTCGACTTGGATGACTGTCAATATCGGGATACCACATGGAGGAAGAGTTAGGAGCAAGAGAAGGTGGGGGTGGGGTGGGAGAGTGTGATATTTAGGTCTTCCTTGTGGTAGCTTTAACAGAATTTAATTGTGCTCTTTTTTTTCACTTTGGGAAAAGTCAAAACAAAACAATCCCTGAAAGAAGTGGGATGTTTGAAGCTTGTGGGAGTTTGAGTAGCAGCCTTGAATTGAGGCAGGTTTCAAAGGGCTGCTGATGTGGTTCCCAGGTTACCGTCTCTGAAGGATGGTTCTGGAGCAGAGGGCAAGCATACGCTTCGATAAATGGCTTTAAAGAACGCCACCTCAGAGAGAGAGCTAGGAAGTATTTTGCCCACTGGAGGAGGTTTGAAGGTAAATATTTATATATTTTTGTAAACAATTATGTTAGTACGAGTCATCCTCCATACCCGTATTTATCACCCTCTTGAGAAAATGAACATAATATTGTTTGTCTAAAATGATTAGAATACAAGTGTAACTCTATAAGGTTTGAAAACATCCAAGGCATGGTAAATTTATCATTAATAATTATAGTAATATTAACAGTAATTAACATAAGAGAAACTTAGAAAAATTTAGTCACTATGGATTTATAAAATGTCAAAAAATGAGCAAGAGAGGGAATTTACTTAAAAGTAAGTGCAGTGACTTGGATGAGTTTTAAATTTAAAGTAGAAAATGCTTTTTAGGAGGTTTGGAAAAGAGTCAATTTTCACCAGGAAACATCAGCTTTAAAATGTAGTTCATTTTCATATTTTTTCCCTTTAAACTTGGTTTATAAGTGGAATGATGAATACACTTGGGAGGATCTTAGCATAAACAAGATTGTTTTACTAGATTTTGTTAGGAAATATTTACAGAAGTATTTTATTTGGAGTGAAGAATTATTTAAGAATTATTTCACTATTTACCTATATTTTATTCTCAAAGTTTTGCCAACAGAGTTGTGAATGTGTGTGTGGGAGGGTCTTTGAATGTAAGCTGAATAAGCTGTTAGGATTTGTTTTAAAAGGACAAGTTTATGATTGTTCAATAAAAAAAACCAGACAGCTGCTGTGAGTCCACTCATGACTTTGTTAAATTGTTGAAAGTTGTTTAAATGATTTGTTCAATGAATAAGAACTCTTCTATGCATATTAAAGGGCAGGTTCTTCACCTGAATTTTCTGCTACAGATAAGTATCTTTAGCCAAAACATGACGCCAGAAAATTACATTTTTTGGTCTACCTGTGCCTACTTCCTAAAAAGTTGGTCCCTATGTGTTAACCCATTCTACAGAGGCCAATACACACACACACATATATATATGTATATGTTATGTCTGTATTAGGAAAAACATCCAGTTTGCCTGAATTAATCTTTTTTTAGGATGAAAAAAATTGGATTTGAATGAGATAAAAAGCCATGATAATGCAAGATATTAACATTGTTATTAAATAAAAACAGAAAGCACTGAAAATCGTTACTTTCACCAGTGTGCAATGAAGTTTCAGGATACTCTCTCAGTGAGTGAGGTTGCTTAAAGATCTGCCTTCTTGGCCTGAAGCCCGGGCTGCAGTCCAATTGCCCTTTGGGGCAGCGTGGACAGGGGAACAAGAGCTAGCCTGGGTAGGACTTGCCTCTGCTCCGGGCTCTGCAGCAACAACTTGTGTGACCATGGGCAATAAAATCAAACTTGGGCAGGCTCATCCACTCTCAGTTGCAGGCTTGTCTTCTAGCTGCCCAGCTTCGTGCTGCTAGGGCCTCTTTGTGCTCTTCACTCCAAATGCTAATGCCATTCTACTCTGAATTGCTCTGTAGTCTTCTCACTCTATTCTTCATAGCAGTGGTCTCCAAAATCTTGGATTTTGCACACTTTTTGATTGCAATATTTTTGAGTGTGCAATTTTAAACTGTACACACGGCATAGTACTAGCGCATTGTGTTCATTCTAAAACATACGCTCAAAATAGAAATTTTGTGTGTATGTGTGTGTGTGTGAGGAAGATTGGCCCTGAGCTAACATCTGTTGCCAATCCTCTTCTTTTTGCTTGAGGAAGATTGTTGCTGAGCTAACATCTGTGCCAGTCTTCCTCTGTTTTATGTGGGATGCCGCCACAGCGGGGCTTGATGAGCCATACTAGGTCTGCACCTGGGATCTGAACCTGCAAACCCCAGGCCACCAAAGCAGAGCATGCAAACTTAACCACTATGCCACTGGGCCGGCCCCTAGAAATTTTTAAAAGGAAAAGAAATAAATATAGATCTGAGATTTTCTCCCTTGCACCCCAGTGGACCATCCTGGGAAACACTGGAGAAGCAAAAGAAAATGCCATGGGTCAGTGGTCTCCTTTGAGGTGCAACTTCACTTGATATTGAAGAGAAGCTAAGCTGGCACATATTTCACACAATAAATATTTGTGGAATGAATGAATGGGTGGATGGATGAGTGAAAGGGTGGATGAGGAGATAGGTGGATAGAAGGATGGATGGGAGGAGGGAGGGAATGGGTGAATGGATGACTGGAGGAATGAATGAGTGGATGGATGAAGCAGGTGACAGGCCTTCTGTCTTCCAGCAGAGCACAGCTACTGAGGGAGCAGATGGCCTCTTTCATCTGCCAGCTCCCCTGTCTCCCTGATGGCTACTTACCTTGCTTATTGGGACATGAGGGGATTGATAAAACTGGGGACGTACGTTAGAGTCAGTGGATCTGACAGAGCTGTCCAGGGCAATAGAGACAGGGAGCACTTCTCCCTTAGGTTCTGGAGATGTCACCAGTGGTAGCAAAATGCATAAAGCAATTTCTGTGGTAGCCAGACTGTGTTGTCATTTTCTGTGAGAGGCAATTTGGGAGGACTGTTGTTTCCATCCTGCATTTTGTTCCTTTCCTTTACCCTAAGCTCCCTACAAGTGAAGCATTTACAGATGTAATTGAACATCACACAGATATTTAAAGGGAGAATTGCTTATTTCTGGTTACCCATCAGTTAACACGAGTCATTAAACTAAAGCCTGGCTGTAAAAGGATGCATGTCATAGAGCAGTGGTTTGCAAACTTTAGTATGCAGCAGAGTCACCTGGAGGCCTTGCTAGAACACAAGTTGTTGATTCAGTATGTCTGAGGGGAGACCCAAGGATTTTCCATTTTAACAAGTACCCACGTGATACAGATGCTGCTGGTCCAGGGGCCCACTTTGAGAATCACTGATATAAGGAAATGTAGACTTGCCTAGAAGGGAGATAAACTAAGAGATGATTGAAACCAAACGTTGCTGGCCTAATGAAAAAATACACTGCAATATTTCCTAACCAGTTGGTTCATTCAATTTTTTTGTTTGAGGATGTTTAACTATTTAAGCAGCTGAGAGAGGTGAGAAACGTCAGAGACACTTTAAGCTAAACTGTGGGGACCTGTCAGAGACAAGTAGAAGACCATTAAATGAGGATGGAGGTGGAAGAACCAGAGACTTAGGAAGTAATCAAGGAGCCTGTGGTCTCATAGAAGGAAAGGCATTCAAGGGGCCAGCCCAGTGGCATAGTGGTTAAATTCGCATGCTCTGCTTCAGTGGCCCCAGGTTCACGGGTTCAGATCCTGGGTGCAGACCTACACACTGTTCATCAAGCCATGCTGTGGCAGCATCCCACATACAAAATGAGGAAGACTGGCACACTTGTTAGCTTAGCAACAATCTTCCTTGAGCAAAAAGAGGAAGACTGGCGACAGATTTTAGCTCAGGGCCAATCTTCCTCATACACACAAAAAGACATTCGAGAAGAGTGACCAGTGGTGCCTTGTGTCATGGAGAGATCAGGAAGACCTGAAGAGTCCTCAGGAGGTTCCTGGTAACCACAGTGGAGCTGTGTCTATGGAGAGGTCAGGACAGAAGCCTGAGTGAAGGGTGCCGAAAACTGCATGGCAGGTGAGCACTTTTCTAGAAGTCATCCAGGAAGGACAGAAGGGCAGTTAGTCTACAACTAGAGAAGGGAGACCCTAGTCACTAGAAGAGTTTTTGTTTCTTTCTGTCTACCTTCCCCCTGCCCCTCAAAGATTAGGGAGGCACCATTCTAAGCTCAGGGTTGTCAGTCATAAATGGAGATAAAGACTTCCTGAAGCAATGACATAGTTTGATGTGGTTATATGAATCTGGTTTATAAAGTTCCACTTACATAGGTTTTTGAGACATAACTCTTACAAAGTAAATACATTTTCCAGCCCCCTAGAAAATATAGCAGTGCAGGGAATCTGAGATATTGGACTTGAGAGGAGGGGCCTAAAGAATTTAGTCTAAACCATTTATTTTACAGATGAAAACACCTGGATCCAAGGAAATTCGGTGATAAAATGCTGTGTGTGGTGGTGAAAACTCTACTACTTATCATTGTACCACTTTTAGCCATTCAATTTTTAAAAACATTAGACTCTTTAGTTTACCTACCCCGTATTAAAACAAAATGCACATATATATCTATATGAAGGCTTAAAAAAGTATACATCATTTCATGCAAAAATTCTACTTTTATGAATTTATTCCAAGGAAATAATTTTTTAAAATGTATAATAAACATATATACAAAAAACATTGCAAAGTTATTTCAGTATTGAAAAGTGATAAGCAAACTGAAAAGGTCATTGATAGGTTATTGATTAAAGAAATGGCAGTGTAGCCAAGAACTGACTATGATTTAGATATTGAAAATGATGAGGTGCGTATAGAGTGGTTGACACAAGCATGTTCACTCAAAGCAGAGGGTGACAATGTAACTGGTGCTGGGAGCTGGTCAGGTAGTGTGGCTGCTGCTGAGTGCACACGGTCTTCCTCGCTTAAACCACAATCAGGGAGCAGACTCCTAGATTTTCATGACACCTTCTCCCCAGTCTGAGAGCAGCTGTTTTTTAAAGTGATACCTTTATATCAGGTTTCCCTCAAACATTTACCTTAGTTTTTGTAGAAACGACAATCCTCTTTTTGCATTGCCAGCTTATTGATCTACATAATATTTAATTATGTTATATAACAGTGGTAACTGTTGCAAATGGATTTGGGAACAAATGCAAAAGACTCTTGGTACGTTTTTATTTCAACAGTGGAAATGCAAGTGTGTGGGTGCATCCCAGAGGGAGGCCTGCCTGCCTGCATCCTTCAGTACACCATGGATGCCAGTAGTCATATGGTACCCAGGGAGAGTAGAGATGCAGTGAACTCAAGTGAGATGATTGAGTGAAGGGTGCTTAAGAGCACTTCTACTCTTAGTATTTAGTGAGAAAAAGCATGCCACAATGCTATAGGGAGATTCTAATTTTTGTGAAAAAAATATATAAATGGATATAAATTGAGATATTAAGAGTGATGCTTATCTTGTTCTTTATATTTTTAACTATTTTCTGAAAGTTTTGCAGTTAGTTTTATGATTGGGAAAAACAATAAAGCTCTCTCCATTTTTGAAAATTTAAATTGCAGCAAATTTAAACAAATGAAAACAAACAAGTGGGTTACTACATAAATGGTGACTTAAGAACATAATCCTATATTTCAGTAGTTTTGGGATGTACTTTGTCATCTTGGCACTTAGATATGAAAATAGGATTTCAAACCAAGTAAATGTAGAGAATTGTAGTTTTTCTGTAAATACTTGAAAGGCTACAAAGCACATTAGCATAATGGCAACTCCTTTCTGGAACAGATGTTTGGTCTGACAGAAGCAAAGCTGGGAATCCTTAGAAAGTGTAGATGAAGGGCTCTGGACCATAAGGACACGTTTTAAATGACAATATACCTTCTGCACCTATGCACAGGAATGCTTTCTGCTTAAGCGGGTGGTCAGCCACCAGGGTTTCTAAAGTATTTCCTGACACCTGTGAAGTTGGTAAATATTTCCTGTTTTTGTTTTGTCTAGAGAAAACAGGAATTAACAACTTGGAAGTGATTATTAAACAAATGTCGTGAATGACCTCTACATAGGCAGTTCCCAGTATGAGGTTTCATTTTCTTAAAATCTATCATAACATATTTCTCTTAAGGGAAAAAAGTAATTGTCATAATAATCTGACAACTGATTGGATGGTGGAAGATAAACCTTATACCCAGGAGGAATGGTACCTATCTTAGTCATGGGATGTGTACGATGCATTTTCAGATTTAAAAATAAATCCAATTGTAAGTCTTCAAAAGTATGCAAAACTGAGAAAGTGAGCAGTTAATGTCCTATTGATGGCTCCGTGCTCACTATGCGTACTTAGCCTATGTGAAAAATATTTTTGACTATCTTAAGTACTGTGGAAGGACCCTAGAGTTTTTGAGTCAGAGGAAGCCAGGATTAACTCACTGTAATAGTCACTAGTTATTGACTTCAGGAGTGTTACTTAACCGCAATGCCCCTTAGTGTCCTCTGTATAAAGTGTGGGTAGTGGCTTATGTGCAAAGTTGTGAGGTCCTCTCCACATGTTCTTTTTATGCCATTTTATCCTATCACTGGGTTTGGCATACACCAAGCTTTCCAATAAATGGCAGATAATTAAAGTGTTATCATATAAGCCAAAACTCATTATTTTGGTATTTCAAGAGTCCATTAATTGCAGCAAGACTGAAATAATTGCAATATTTTATATGTTCTGTTAAAGATGAAAAAAATGAAGAGATTAAAGAAAATTGGCTGACTCCTTAACAAATTTGAAGATATCTGTAAAAGATAAATAGCAATGAGTGAAGTTCAATTAATAGCATTTGAAACTCTCTCACAATTCTACAAAAGAAGTGACTATTTTTAAAGAACAAATAATAGTGTTCTATTTAAATCTCCAAACAATCATTAGCATGCTCCAGAAAAAAAGAAAGGTACAATGCTTCAGGAGAATTCGAGGGAGCCCTACAGATGCGGCACACTTCCCCGTGTGCTATTTTTAGTTTTCTATTCCTGTCTTTTATTTTGGGACTTGGCCCGCTTCCTTTGTAGTTTCCCCTTAACGTGTTCATACCTTTCTTTCTGATATAATGCATTTCAGCTGCCTTTTTTTTCCATCTCTCAAAGGAAACTCAAGGAATGTTGGCCAGTTCAGAAACCCCTGCTAGTCTTGGCAGCAGCAAAGTTCCTGGTTTGAAAACAACCTTGGAAATCAGGATCACTGTTGACTTTCTAGTTATTAATGAATCAGAGCTACGGAGGGATCTGCGGCCAGAGATGAGTAGATTTCAAAAACCACTTTCATGAAATTGTTCATGGCTTATAGAAACTGGAGGAATTTGAAAATGGACTGTTTCAGTAGATTTATACAAAAGCAAAATCCAGTTTAAAAAGTAAGGAGAAAGTCCAGTAAGTCTAGTTTAGGGCTATTTCACTTTTTATTTATGAGTAGTCAGGTAGTCTGGTTGGAGAGCATTCATTCTGCACAATGTCACCGGAAACAGAGTGAGGAGATGAAAAGTTATGGTTCCTGTCTTTAAAGAGCCTGTGGAGATGGGACAAACAAAACTGAAGCACACAAGTGTGCAACTTAATCATGTGTGGTAGTTTATGATTCTCTGTTGCAAGCAAAACAAAACAAAAAAATGAACAAAACTGACTTTGGCCAATTTCGACAAAAGGGTAATTTATTTGTAGAATATGGGGTGCTTCACAAAATGAAAAAACAAAACACCTGCTCAGTCAGTTGCTTTGGAGGATGCAGGGCAGCTTGGGAGGTGCAGGTGACAGGAGCAAACTGACATTCTTGCTGGAGTGCTGCTGCTGGGACAAAGGGCTCCCATTGTTTGTTCATATTTTAGTGCTACTCCATTGTTCTAAGCCTCTTTGAAACTCCTTTTTGGGGTATTACCCTCAGACCTTGTGGCCCATTTTAATGAATAGCTCAATTGTGACCAATATTCTTCCTTTGTAGGTGGATTGCATTTTTGGATGTAACCAAAGCCATTCAGAGCCCAGTGTGGTCAATGAGATGTTGATCTATTGGGGCAGTACTGTTTTGGCGCAAACCCAGTTGTGTAAGATAACAAGATAAGATAATAAGAAGGAGTAGGATCTGGTCAGGAAGGCGTGCCTTGGGGAACAAAGAACCTCACCCTGTGGTTGTGGGAAGTTAGGAAGTAGGAGTCTGCCCTACATCATTTGTGTTATTGGTACTTTTGGGGGAAACATGGGATGTGTTACTCTAGTGTCTTTGTGGGTTGGTTGAAGCTTCTTGATGGCTGGAACAGAGGCATGGCCAGGTTCTGATGGGACCAGCATCGGGGCAAGGGCTGTGGTGTTGGTGGCGGGAAGCAGTACCCATTTGACTGCCTCCTTTACCTCATGAAGTCAAAGGTCAGTCTCATGGTCTGACTTGATTTCTTTTCTTAAATGACTTTATTTGGTGTTAAAGACAAAAAATTATTATTCACAATTGCTTTAAGGCAAAATTGTTTTTAAAAAAAATCTAGTTATTTAACATCAATGACTTTTTGTTCTTCATCTTGAAGTATATTGTTAAAAATCTTCTTCTTTTCAATTCTACCTAAATGGCTGCAATTTATGCTCAAACAGGAAAAACATATAATATGTATACATAGCAAGAGAGAGAATGATAAAGTAAACATGATAAAATGTTAACATCTGGGGAATCCGGATAAAGCATAATATGGCAATTTTTCTCTATTCTTGAGACTTTTCTGTAAGTCTGAAATTAGATCAAAGTAAATGCTAAAAAAGTGGTCTTTGATATTTTGACTAGACTTTCCATACTGCTTCCTTTACTATCTTTTCCTTATTGTCCTTAGAAGAATTAGGTCAACACAACACCTGTTAGAAATCTTGACATGCTGCCTCTCTTAGGAAATGTGCTCAGGATGGTGACCACCTCCTTGCTTCTGAGGCCCTGAAAAGCACTACTTCTCCATCCGAGTCCACATGGGGACCATGACACCCAGAAGGAACAGGAAAGGCCAAGACTGCATCATTGAGGGACCAGAACATTTGCTTTTTGCAGGCGGAAGTGCAGCAGTGCTGGCAAGGGCCAAGTCATGACTGACTCTGTCACCTGCAGCAAGTGAAGGCCATGATTAGAGGGAGGAGTCTATGCCCAAATGAGATGATATGTCAGGGAGGCTGAGGAGGAATTTCCCAGGGTAGGTGCAAAGTTCCTCTTAACCCTATGATCATTGTCACTTCTTGTAAAGCACCACGTCTGGTCAACATTGTCTTCATTTGTTTGTGCAATTATTTTCCAAGAAATAAAGAACTAATGGATCCAGCAATTCCACTTCTGGGTATTTATCCAAAGAAAACAAAAACACTAACTTGAAAAGATATCTACACCTCTGTGTTCATTGTAGCATTATTGACAATAGCCAAGACATGGAAGCAACCCAAGTGTCCATTGACACATGAATGGATAAAGAAAACGTGGTACAATGGACTATTATTCAGCCATAAAAAAGAAGCAAATCTTGCCATTTGTGACAATATGAATGGACCTTAGGGCGTTATGCTAAGTGAAATAAGTCAGACAGAGAAAGACAAATACCATATGATCTCACTTAAATGTGGAATCTAAAAACAAAACAAAAAACCAACTTCATAGATATAGAGAACAGCTTGGTGGTTGCCAGAGGTGGGGGGCAGGGAGTGGGCAAAATGGGTCAAGTGATCAAAAGATACAAACTTCCAGTTATAAAATAAATCTCATGTGGATGTAATGCACAGCATGGTGACTATAATTAATAATACTGTGTTGCATATTTGAAAGTTGCTAAGAGAGTAGCTCTTAAAGGTACTCAGAAGAAAAAAATTTTTGTAACTATGTCTGGTGATGGATGTTAGCTGGACTTATTGTGGTGACTGTTTTGCAATGTATGTAAGTATCAAATCATGTCATACACCTGAAACTAACATAATGTTATATGTCAATTATACCTCAATAAAAAAAGGGTCAATGAACTATGTGTATCTATTTGTTCTTATTCAAGCAAGATTAATATTCCATCTTCAGAGAAATATTCTAATTGGTAGAGAGATTATTACTATATTTACATATTTCCATCTTCATGGGGTGATGGCTGTTGTAGAGTATGTCAGGGTGGTAAATCTAAAATTCTCAAATTCAGGACGAGTGTGGATTTTGACTGATTGATGGGTGAAAACTCAGAAGGGAAAAACTGGGCCAGATGTTTTCTCCTCTTCCAGTATCTGTGTTCTTTCCCTTGTGGGCTGACTCATCTGCCCTCATTTAGTTTTCTATGTGTTTTGAAGTAGGAAGAAAAGGTATGAGAGGGAGTCGGTTTCCTGGGGAAGAATATGTGTGAGGGCACTGGGGTAAATCTTCTCAGACACATTGTTTACTAACTGACAAGGGAGCTGGAATGTGTGTGGCTTTGGGATTTCTTCTTTGGGGACATTTTATTTGTGTCTTTGGAATGACACACCTTGGGTGTGATGAAGTGAACTCCGCTCATTATGCTGTGGGAAAAGTTTTTCCCTTAATGACTCGAAAACATGGGCTTGTTATTCTGAAAAAGCAGAGTACATCCTCAT
Source organism: Equus quagga (assembly GCF_021613505.1). Classification (NCBI taxonomy): domain Eukaryota; kingdom Metazoa; phylum Chordata; class Mammalia; order Perissodactyla; family Equidae; genus Equus; species Equus quagga. The sequence goes on from NC_060275.1 coordinate 80,864,854, forward strand.
TCCACACAAACAATGTGATACGCACCTGGAGTCAGGCCAAGGTTTTCTATGAATAGAACTCAGCAAAGAGTGTTAGAAACGCTTTGGATTCACATGGCAGTCCTGGATGCCTGATCCCAACAAAGGAAATGATTTACCTGCTCGTCAAAGGTGGAAATTAAGAGGATTCCCTCTTGTCCTCCTATGCATCAGTGGACCAGGGCTTCCTGGTTAGCATAACATGCTGTCCACACAACTGAGATGACATTGGCGCCTGCCATGGAGAGGCTTTTGCTTCTGAGTTGTTTTTTCAGAGTAAGATGGATTTTCAGGAGAGTACACATAAATGAAATGCCCCAGGAGCAGTCGACGGTGTCGAACCATGAAGTGCCATTTGGTCTGCCCTGCACTGGGCTCTGCAAATGCTATGCATTTGTCTAGGCTTGTTTGATTACAAGGAACAGAAATGCAATGAAAGGGGCTCAAGTTAAAAAAAAAGGGTGGGTGGGTGGCTATTTTAAGGACATAGAAATCTTATGAAGTATGGCTGGCCCTATGGGAACTGGGGAGGCGTCTGGAACAGAGACAGCTCCTCTCTCCCTCCGTGGTCAGTAATCTTGTGACTTTGTTTCTGATCTTGCTTGACTCTTTATGCCTGGTGCACTCTCCTTTCTATCAATTGGCTTCTTCTGCTTAACTATAACATTAACGATGCTAATATAATACCAGTAGTGGCTAACACTGTTTATTCTGTACAAGCCTGTTCTAAGAGCTTTACATGGATTAGCTTGTTAGTCCTCACAACAACCCTACAAGGCAGGTACAATTTTTATACCCATTTTTCAGATAAGTACACTGAGGCAGAGCGAGATAGAGTAACTTTCCCAGGATCGCATACCTAGTATGTGGCAGAGCCGGGTCTCAAACTCAGTCAGTCTGGCTCCATTTTATCTCCTCCATTTCTTTGACTTGCAGAAGACATTGCCATATTTTGGCAGTAATCCCTTCCCCAACCCTACATAATCTTTTTATTTCTAGAGCTTCATCACACTGGTTGACTACAGGACAGTCTCTGGGTATATTAGTACAAATTTTTGAAAGAAAAGTTCTGCTTGGTCACAGGCCAACCAGTTTATCTTTTTTTAAAAGATGAATCTATCATAGTTCTTTCACTATGTATTCAAATTCTTTTTTTGGTGGCAAGTTATAGAAACTCAGTATAAAATTATTTAAATAAAAAACGGACTGTATTTGTTCTCCTAACTGGGAAGCCCAGAAAGTGAGTCTTGCTAGTTTCAGGTCTGGCTGAATCCAGTGGCTACATTTATTTCATCAGGGTTCTGTCTCACTCCCCATCTTTTAGGGGCGGGGGGTCTGGGGTGGCCAATCTAATGTAGTGACTGCGGGACTTCCCCAATAGCTACAGCAGAAAAGTCCTAGGAAGAGCCCTGGGGGGATAGTCTGAATGACCAGGGCGGGGTTGGGAATGAGGATGGAAGAATCTTCCATAGGAAAGAAAGTTTCAGATACCAAAAACAGATGGAAAAGGTGATGGAATGCAGAGCAGCAGACATAATACCTGTTAATTCTAGAGGGGGCCAACTCTGTCACAACTGGCTGTACCTGGGGGTGAGATGGGGCACAGTTCACATGCTACCAAATGAATTTAGGATCTAAAGGGCTGTAGCCAGGAGGAAAAGTCTCTGATAAGACGGCATGGGTGGAGCAAATGTGGTAAAGCATGCCTAACATGGCTGGCCTTGGCATATCCAAGTAGGTAAGTTCTGGGAAGTATACTGTAGCACCTGACCTTAGGAGAAGGAAACACTTAGGTGCCAGGAGACATGAATTTGGGCCGTGCTGTGCAACTAACTAGGGTTATGACATTGGGCAAGAAACTCAATCTCCTTGGGCCACAGTTTTCTCCATCTGTAAAATAAGGGACTTGTTTAATTGATCTCTATGGACTCCTTCCAGTTTTAAAATTCTATTATTTTATCTTAAAGGTCTTGAGTTCTACTTTGTTCCTCTGAGTTATAATGATCATCTCATTACTCGAGATAATTCAGAGTAGAAAGATGAGTCCAGGGAGGATGTGCGTGTGTGCAGATAGACTCATGAGCATGCTGCAAAGTTGGCTTCCCATGTGAAGCGGTTTGAAGACAACAGAACTGTCACTTGCCCTCAAATTTCTCCCGCCATCTGGCACAGTGCCTGAAACTCCAGCATTGATCCATTTTTAGGTTTTGGTCAGAGACCTGAGTTACTTCCCACTATGCTTGTTTGGCACTCCCTGAGCACACTGGCTTCAGGGCCTCCTGTTCTCTTGCCTATAATGTTCCCTCGACCCCCATCCTTTGCTGAGTTAACTCAGTCATTCTTCAAATTTCAGTTTAACTGTCCCCTTTTTAGGGAAACCTTCTCTGGATCCCTAGACTGGGCTAAATTCCTCTCTGATATGCTCTCCCAGCACCATGCAGTTTCCCTGCAGGCATCCATGACAGCTGCAGGTAGCTATCTGTTAGGCACACATTAGGCTTTTTGGTGAGACTATAAGCTCCATGAAGATAGAAACTGTGTCTAACTGTTTTTGTTTATCACTTATCTCCAGGAAGTAGCACAGTGCATGGCATATAGTAGAGACTCAATAAGTATTTGTTAAATTTTTAGTTTTAAGATGGCTTGCTTCATCAGGGAAAATTGTATATAGCAAGGTTTCCCTTCCGTGCATTTCTTTTCAACTTACGTTTCACAAGTGTGGTCTATGATTGGCTAAGATTAGTGACAAATGAGGGAAGAATGTCCCAGAACTCCCATCCTTTTACTTAGTCAAGAGATAGCTGATGTGATTAGGCTTTTCTTCCTTGGCATTTACCCTCTCAGTATAAACTCTTAACACCAAGCATCATGTAGGACCCAAAGATCGTCTTAAGGGACCCCACATCCAACCCTCATTTGGCAAGATATGAAAACCAACCTGCCTCTCCCGGGGAAGGCTGGATGTGTTTCTGTGTTAGCTAGTGTTCCACGATCAAAGTAGAGCCTGGTTGTTGCTAATAGTGGCAATGTGGGGCAGAGCAGAGCTATCTTTTAATCCACATATCTTTTCACTAAGCAAAGAAGAATTGTAACCTCTGTGGATCCTTGACACTTGGGCTGTGCCATCTAAAGAACAGCCACAAAAGCAGAATAGTATGGTGACATTTGGATTTGCCTCACTTCCTTCCATTGTCCTCAGGATCCTGGAGGACATCAGGTCTGATTCTATGGTGCTGACAATTCTGCGAGAGAGTCATGGCTCTGGGAGGCAAGGAGGGTGCTAATGTGGAGAGCATTGACCGGCAGCGCTGGAGGGCCATCCAAAGCTAAAAAGGTGAAGACAGTTGTGCAGGTCTGGGGTGGAAACTCCAGCATGCTGCCCAGAGACTCCTTCAGGAATGAAAGACTTACTCACCCTTTTGCTAGGAGTGCTGCCCTCAGCTCTCAGCTTCCTGCCAGGATTGTCTCTGCTAAAGAGAGTCTTTCTAGGGGGCTACCTGAATCCATAGATGAACCAACGTGGGGATGTAAAGGCCCAGTCCCCTTGCCCTAACTTGGTACAGCTCTGAACCGTCTTCCCAGATTCAAAACTCCCGGCAAGGTCCTCTGAGGTTTCCCTGGAGACTGCATCACAGCTCAGCTTCTCTTTCTGTCCAATCCTGTTTCTTTCCCCTCTATTCCTCTCCCCTCCGAGCCCTTCTGCAGGTGTTGCTCCAAGAGTGTTCCCTAATAAACCACCTGCACACGTTCATCTCCATCTCAGAGTTGGCTTTCCGGGGAACAAAACCTGTGACAAGCACCCAGCCTAGAAAGCCAGTGCGGGTTTCCACACAGCCCAGGTTTGCTCACCAAATTGTAGCCAATGGGGCTGCAACAGCTGCCTTTTGGTGATCATTTGCCCTCAGTGGGTGCCTTTTTTGCAATTCCTCTGCCTTGGGGGGGGGGGGGTGCCTTTGTGTAATTCATCAGCTGGGAGGAACCACCTTTGTAATTTATCTGCCTGGTGGGTCTTCTTTTGCAATTCACATTAAACCACCAGAAAGTGTCTTTTGTCGACCCAAGCTCCATATCACCAGGGCGCAGGCCTATTACTTAAGTTTGGATAAACTATAAAAAAGACAAAACTATTTCTGGGAAAAAAAATCAAGAAGGAAGTGAAATATAGTGTCTTGAATTTGAGGAAAAAAATAAACTAAAAGGAAATTCCATAGGTAGGTCATCAGAGCTCAGGTCCTTGGGATTTTTATTAATCTGAAGGAGGAAAATGCCAAACGGAAATCGCTCTTCAGATTTAAAGGCAACTCCTGAGGTGGCAGGAAAATGGCTGAGGAGTCCATTGCTGTTTGCTATTTAGGCACAATCAAAAAATATTTTTTCAGTGTCGTGTGGCATCTCCTGGGTATTGCGATAGCTCACCACTATACCCATGGGCTCTTGGCGAACAATAGACAGGAACCAGAGAAAAGGCACCACAATTCCATCAGGACTACTTAAATTTAATTTTAGGCCAAGTAAAAGAAACTGTAGATGGAACATCCAAAGTGTCCAAAAAGTAAAAATAGAAAAATTCCTTTGTACAGAAGACTTGGGAAAGTGAGATAGGTCTGCAGATTTGCCCTGAATTGTTATTTATATGTGTCACCACCCTGACCAGAATGTAAGCTCCTTAAAGATAGGGGAGGGGGTGTGGGAGGTGTGGGGGGTCATTTTGTATCCTTGATAAACCTGGTCCAATAATTCACACATGTTCGAAGAGCAATAGGTGCTTAGTTATGAATGAATCTGGCCTCTACTGATCAACCTTGGTCTTTTCACAAGATGCCTTTGCACTGATTTATTCATTTAATAAATTTACCAACTGCCTTCTATGGATCAAAAGGGAGCTCACAGTTCAGGAGAAAGACACGCTATTATACAGAGAGGACAATACAGTGGGCCAAGCTCTGAAGTGAGGTGTATCCAGAGACCAGGGAAGCATCTCAGAGAAGGTGAGCAGACATTTGTAGGGACTTGGTCAGGAACAATGTAGATGAAGGAAGTTTGAGGCAGAGGGAACAGCATATGCAAAGGCATGGAGATTTGTGAGATCACGGCACATATGGGAATTTGAAATCATTCTGTAGGACTGATGGGTCTACGGGATGGAGCAATTTAAGATGAAGTTGTAGAAGCAGGCTCAAGAGAGACTGTGCAATGTCTTCAGTGCTATGCCCAACAGGTTGATTTTCTCCTACAGCAAACAAGTAGAAGCTGTATGTGGTTCTGTGCCCAATTCTATGCACGTCTGTACGATGATGAATTCAATTGTATATGTGTACACTAGTGTAATGGACACAGAACAACAGGTGAAGAAGTGTTCTTGTAGCTTTGCTGAGGTAGATAGAGTCCAGGAATGAAACAGGGATGATGATGAGTAGTAGGGACAGTAAATCTGAGTTGTAGGGATATTTAGTATGCGATGGAATGACCTCATATCCAAAGCTGGATAAACACAACTGAATAATACCCTTACATGCAGAGAGAATTTTCAGTCCTCAAATGTCTTCTAAATATAACACCTTTTGGACCCTTACACAAGGCTGTGAGATGGGCAGGGGCAGAGATATCCCAGACTCCCCACTGTGGAGTTAGATGGCATATCTAAAATCGCACAGCGATTTGTGGCAGATACCTTCTTTCTGTAAATTTATGATTGCCAGAAGTGATCCATGTACTGGGGAGACAGAACTCCTCAGATGGGCCTTTCCGCACGATGAGTTAACTAACTCTGTGGAAAGGTGGCCCTGGGCTAGCAGACCGACTGTGGAACAAACTCAAACTGGAGATACGTCAGGGTGTCATGGCCTGACATTCAGAGCGTTGACGCGTGTGGCTTGAGGGAGCCTCATGACTGCAGGTGTGCCTGTTACTGATACCCTAGTTAATCATCTGCATCCCATGTTAAATTTTACTGGATCTGGGCAAAGCAGCACAGAGTCTTCTTAGCGAGACTCCAGAATAGGCAGAAGGAGAGTATGTAGCTAGTCATAGTAAAGAAAACAGCAATCCTGGGGAAGAATACGATTCTTCATGAAAAAGGAAGCAGGTGCCGTTGGCTCCAAATTCTGCTGTCAGATTTAGAGTTTGTTTGTTTGTTTTAGTACTTTGCACAAATGTGAAAGTAAGCAAAGCAAAAAAACCCAGAAAGTAAAAATTTTAAATATGTTTGGGATCAAATATCGGGATAAATAAAAACTTTTCCTATTACTTATGAGTGCTTTTTATTTTGTTTTTTCAAATGGAGTATTTGCCAAAGGCAGGATTGTACTTTAAGGAGTTTGGCCAAAAGATCCATAAACATATTTCAAATTTCCTATCCTACAACTTAAATGGAGAATCTTGGCCTATATTTTAGAGGCTCTTCAAACCAGCCATTAACTTTACACTTACTGTGATCAGTATTTAGTTCATAAAGAGTGTATTGCCAGGATAGTTTTCTAATTTTACGTTGGATGTTTGTTCTTTCAAAAACAGAACATAGTTATAACTTAATAGTGAAGAACGAAAATGACTGTAAAACCACATTGCCACCAACATTTTTAAAATGTCTCCAGAGATAACAAAAGCTCTAACAGAAGAAAGAAAAACACATTGAAAAATGTAAATTACAAAGTTATCTTTTGCAACTTAAAATGAGTTCCCATTTCATAGTTTTTTTAAATAGAGCTAAGATTTAAAAGGAATACGTTACTTAAAAAATTTCTTTCTTCTTGTTCTTGAATGTGAAAGTAATAAAAGACTTCTGTCAAAATGGCTCGATAAGTCATGTTTGAGTAATCCCTCCTGTGCCAAACACACATACAGTCACACATTGCTCAACAGTGGAGACACGTTCTGAGAAATGCGTCGTAAGGTGATTTCATTGTTGTGCGAACATCACAGAGTGTACTTGCACAAACCTAGATGGTATAGCCTGCTACACACCTAGGCTACGGTACTGATCTTATGGGACCATCACTGTATATGTGGTTGGTCATTGACCAAAATGTTGTGATGTGGTGCATGTGTTGAGAAAATAAAAAAGACGTAGCCAGACTAAAAAACAAGATAAATATCCTCATGAACAATCCTCATGAAATGGAAGACACTGGAACGTGGTAAGCAGGGCTAAAGCCACTAGCCTGCTGAGCTCTGAGCTGGAGCTGGAGGTTTAGCTTCTGCAAGGATAGTGGGGACAAGCATTTTGAAAGACAGAGGACAAGAACCAGACTCACTTGAAGTGAAAGGATAGGGTGGGCTTTCACAGATGTGAAAGGAGGTGGAAGCCTCTGCGGGGGGCTATGGTTCAAGGAAGCTTCTGAACTAGGAAAACCTGCCACCGTACGCCTAGAAACGAAGATACCCTTTGACTGGGTAGATGGATCTGCAGTCTCTCTCCAAAACCATCCCTGTGCAAGCTCTCTGACCTGTTAGGCTCTGTACAGGGCCAGTGACACCTGATGGAGTCAACTCAAAACCGCTAAATAGGGAAGGGAGCGTGGAGGAGGAACAGCGAAAAACCTCACAAAAACAAAATCCTAAAGCTTTCCACTCAAAAATACACCTGCACGTCAGACTTCCAAAATCCACCCAAGGAAGTCATCCAATAAGATCAACAATTGGAACATACATTTTCTAAAAATAAAATTAACTTTATAAAACCTGAGGACTCTAAACAGACATTTAAATTTTTACGCAGAAATACGTACATGCATGAAAATAGAACAGAAAAAAATGTGTTAAGAATAGTTGGTTATGAAAGAGGACCAGTTAGAAAACTTGGAAATATAAAATTTAATTATTAAATAAAATATTCAGTAAATGAAGTAAAGCCTGGACTGGCTACAGAGATAGAATTATGAATTAGTAGAAGGTACTGAGCAATTCAGCCAAATGAAACACAAGGAAACACACAAAAACCTCAACGAGCAGTGAAGAGCCCACTTTGAAGGTTCTCAGCCTCTCCTTCCTTGGCATCCCAGAAGGAGAGCTCCAGGCGAATCACAGAGAATCAGTAAATGAAGAGTCAAATGCTGAATAGAAAAAGAACTGGAGTTCTCATATTGAAAATGTACTCCAAAGGGTCAAAACAAAAATAAATAAATCCACACTGAGATTCATTATAGTGATACTGCAGAACATTAGGAATAAAGAGAAAATAATTTAAAGTTTCCAGAGTGAAAAGACAGATTACTCTCAAAAGAATAGCTGTCTGGCGGCAGATTTCCTATTGGCAATGATAGATGCCACCAGAAACTGGGATAATATTTTCAGTGTTCTAGGAAAAATGCTTATCAACAAGACTTTTTGTAGCCAAATAAACTCTCTTTCAAGGACAAGGGCAAAATAATGGCATTTTCTGACATACAAGACTAAAAGAGTGAACCATCCATAGGTCCTCAGTGGAAGAATTGCTATTGTATTTATTTCAGCAAGAGGAAAAGTGAACCCAAAGAAAACACAGAGAATTAAAGACATAACTGTGAACAGAGAAATCAATTTTTTAAAAGTTGGTAAATTGGATTAAAAATTGACACGAAAATGATCATTTTGTGTGTGTGTCTGTGTGCACATGCATTTAAAAAAGGTAAAACTAAATTTTGACATTACAAATAGGAGGCAACGTTGAAAAGGTAGTTAAAGCACGTTCAGATCTTTCATTTGTTCAGAAGAGGATAGAATAACTTCAGACTTAGTCGGAAAAATTCAATTACTTTTAAAAACATGCATATTTAAGAGTAATCACAAAAAATAAAAATACAGCCATTAACTTTGAAACTAAGTAAAAAAGAGAATGAGTAAAGGAAACTTAACCATCCTTTTAAAAAAGTTGTTTCTGCCTTCTGTTGAATTTATGAGTAGAAAAATTTTAAAAAGATAATGGAAGAAATAAATTCAAATATATCCATAATTTTGATAAATGTAAGTGGATTTCCTCTTTGTCCATTAAAAAAATAGAGTTTATTAGATTGGATGAAAAAAAGCCAAATCCCATAGCTTGCAAAAGTCATACTTTAAAACAAAATGGTATAAAAAGAGAAAGTAAAGGAATGGAAAAAAGGTATCTTAGGCAACTATGGAAATTAATACTTACATATTCATATACTTTAGGATTATTTAAAAACTTTAATGTGAAAATGAAAGTACCTCTGTAATCCCCTCTCCTCACACCACCTATGATAGTCTTATGTATAAAATAATACAGTTTTTGATTCACCAAAAAACCACAAATATCATACCTTGCATCATACCACGCGAGAATGAAGATGCAGTTTATTCACATTGTCTCTGAACTATTCAGCTTTTAATGGACTGTTACCTAATGACTTCAATTTTGAGTGATCAGTTGACAGCAGGAGTACTGGGTTCTGAGCACCTGTCAGTGACCACCACAAATCCATTCATGGAGGAGAACATCATACATGTGAAATCTTAACACTAAGGAAGACAAAGTTCTTATCCTAAAAACAAATAGTTATTGGGTATTGTGTTTTGCCTTACAATAGATGTCTCCCCATAAGCACAGCCTGAGATAAAGTCTTGCATGTATTCTCAGGGAGTAGGAGAGACGCGGAGAGAAGAAAACAATATAAGCAAACAGAAAAACACAATTTAGGAGGAGAATGGAGGATTCAAACTGGGGCAAGGGAAGGAAGGTAATCAGCATGGATAGATATTACCAAAATTAAATTAAATCATTTCCGAACATTCAGTTTCTCTTGGTTGATTCTAGCATTTGATCACCTGAAGAAAGGGTTGGATTGAGATAATGTGTCACCATTCAAAACGTAGGGCCCTCATTGTTCAGAGATAGTGCAAATCACCCCTGGGAGGCTGGCTTTCTCCTGCCCAGTCCATTCAGCCTTGCCTTTCATTTAGCTCAGGCCCTCACCTCTGGTCAAATGAGCTGTGGCAAGAGTAGATGGTTTGGTTTCACTCAGTGGCAGTGGTAAAACTCGTAGCAACTTGGGCAGAAAAATGCCATTTGGAGCCTCTTTACCTAAAAGAGAGCATGTAACTGACAGGCATGTATAGGCTTTGTGATGTTTCTAGTAAACTGTGGCTTCTCTCTCAAGTTCTTGCCATGGCCAGAGCACAGCCTGCACTGGAGGGTTGCCCCCGGTAGCCCTGGAGTAAGCCTGACTAGGATGACAGAGTGGCAAGAGGTAGTAAATAGGAGTGATGATGTAGAACAGAATATTACTGTTGCAACATCTGACACCAGAGTTTCCCTTAAGGGAAGGATCAATCAGTGCAAAAAGATGGGATCCCCATGGCCTGGAAATGCTGATAGCTTTAGGGCAGAGAGAAGACTTCCTCTGCATGAAGAAGGAAAGGAATTTATTTGTTTCGCTAGGCGGGGAGAGAGAGGTTTATTTAATGTCGTTCAGTGATACTGGGCTACTTCTCCAACTGTCAACAAAGCCTGCTACCTCCCATTTTGGAAATGGAGACGTTAGTAAGTTGATCTAAGTGATTGAAATTGTATTCCATTTCTCAGATTGGACAGGATTGGAGAGATGAGAGAACAGAAGGAAGAGAGGAGCCAATAAGATGGAGAGAGGCTGAGAACAGGTAAGGTGAAGGTGCATGAAGCTCAAATTCACGGGTGGGTTAGCTGGGGGACATTTCAAGGACAGTGATGGCCATGATTTAATTGGCAATTATTTGTGCTGCTTCATTGTAAATCACCTCTAAACAAACCCAAAATCTTCTGGAAAGTCTACCATGCTCTCAGATCCCTAGGATGAGTGAAGCTTTATGACTGGGTTAATCCAGTAAAACTAGAATCAGTATCCAAAAAAGCAGAGGAGACCATAAAAACATAAGCCGTCTGTCTACAAAATCGAAACTATCTTGAGGATGGTTTTAGAATTCTACAAGCTGGGAAATTTAGAGGTTCTAGCCACCTCCCTAACCTTGGTAACCTGAAGCCCTGGAGAACTCCTCTTCTGCTTTTGAGAAATGAAGCAAAAACCCTGTGTATTTAAGACTCATGCCACTCAACTATGGCACCATTTCTCCCTCCTACTGGTCACCTACCAGCGTCCGGTTCTCTTCCCCTTGAGCGTTGATGACTTGGGCTCTTGGCTCCTAGGCTTACATGAAATTGTCCTCCTGGGCCACTTCACAGCCATGTGAATAAGCCATCCAACATCAGGGCCTCTCAGCTCCACCACATCCCCATCTACAATGCCTTCTCTTTACCCAATAAATCCACAGTCTACTTCAGACCATAAGTGCTCATAACTGCTCTACTTTCAAAATCACTAATTCAGACCTCCTGCTCTCGGACTAGGCCACCCTCCTTTCAACCTGTTTGTCCAGTTACTCACACCATCAACATTCGCAGGAGAACTTCAGCCTCAAATACGTCAGCCTTTCCATGCCTCTACTTCCTTTCACCTTCATCTGGGATTTCGTGGTACTTCAGCTGAAAGGAAAACAAAAAAACTCATGCCAATTCCCCAGATTGGACCTCTGACTTTTTGCTTCACTCATCTGACAAAACCCTGAAACAGGAAAAGCCCAATTGCTCCCTCAGACCATCACTTGAGGAATCACTGCTACTTCAGATCTTTAAGTACATAGACTTAGGTATTCATTTTACTGATACAGTGTTCAGAATAGATTCAATTGTGTGGTCTATAGTAGATGTGTAAATATCCCAGCATATATCACTCATTAATTACATGCAAACTGATCTTTTTCTCTCTCTTCCCAAGCTGGGTGTCTCTTATATTTTCCATCACTTTTTTCTTACTTCTCTTTCTCCCTCACTCTCCACATCAAATTAATTGTCAAGATTTGTTGATTCTAAGTCTAAAATCACTCTCAACTTTATGCTTTCCTTCCTTCCCACTGCTACCGTCATGGTTGAGTTTCCACATCTTTGATATGGGCAATGGAAATAGCTCCAACTGGTTTTACTGCCTCCGATCTCTAGTCCATCCATTTGTTCTTTATTTTTACAAAACGTGTATCAGATGATGTTATTTCTACTGTTAATGACTGCAAGGTCATTCTGCAAGGACTCACCAGTATGTAAAGAATTCTTAGCAAAGCTTTTAAAGTCTTCTTCCTTTGGTCCCAAAAAACCTTTCCAGACTGACCTCCTACCTCTCTTCCTCATATATTTTTCACTCTGGCCTCAACAAATGATTTTGTCTTCTTGGAATACACACTGTGCTTTGCCACCTCCTTGTCACTGCTTACATTGTTTTCTTGATAATGAAGTCTCCTGTCTTATATCCTCTCATCTGTTATTACCCTACTTAACCTTCAAAACATATATATGTCTATATGTCTAGATATACACATGCTCATATATATTTATTGCATAAACTTATACATATAGATATACATGTACACTCAGTGTGTGCTGGCAAATACTTAACTGGCTTTCTGGGGCATTAGGAGAGGATGTCCCAATTTGTAGTGTTTGCTGATTTCCATGGTATAAAGATTCCTCCATGGCCGATTTCAAGCTACCAACTCGATGTCACTGAACTAGGGGTTGGGAAGAGATACACCCTCCCAGCTTTCTTGAGCCAGTGGGAGCTGCTTCCAGCACATCATCCTTACATACATTTATAGAGACATATGTGTACATACATACATACACGTTTATGTGTTCGTATTTTTTTTTTTAAGATTTTATTTTTTCCTTTTTCTCCCCAAAGCCCCTCTGGTACATAGTCGTATATTCTTCATCGTGGGTCCTTCTAGTTGTAGTATGTGGGACGCTGCCTCAGCATGGTTTGATGAGCAGTGCCATGTCCGCGCCCAGGATTCGAACCAACAAAACACTGGGCTGCCTGCAGCGGAGCGCATAAACTTAACCACTCGACCACGGGGCCAGCCCCTATGTGTTTGTATTTTTATCAAGCATGTATTAGGATATTTGTTGAAATAAGTTGACAACCCATAGTCCCTCTTTTTCTACCATTTACAATTATCTTTATTTTATTGATTTATTTTTTTGAAGAAGATCAGCCCTGAGCTAACATCTGCTGCCAATCCTCCTCTTTTTGCTGAGGAAGACTGGCCCTGAGCAACATCCGTGCCCATCTTCCTCTACTTTATATGTGGGATGCCTACCACAGCATGGCTTGACAAGGGGTGCCATGTCCGCACCCAGGATCCGAACCAGCGAACCCTGGGCAGCCGAAGCAGACGTGTGCACTTAACTACTGTGCCACCAGGCCAGCCCCTACAATCATCTTTGACTTTTGAGATAAAACAATGAAAGTCAGCATCATCTAAGAAGGAATTTAATTTCCTTCCCCCGAAATAAAAGAGGGAAAGAGAGGGAGGAGAGATTATCATATATACATTTTTATCGTTCTGCATTAAAATATTTTAATTTAGTTTTCACCATCTTCATTAAAGATTACATATAGACAAACATAAAATACGAATGCCTGCTTTAATTCTGGGGTCTGACTCTATTTTCCTCTTTTACTCATTAGATTTATGTGTGTCAGGCTTTCCTGTAAGATGCCAGTGCAGCACGACAGAAAGCAAAAGTAAAATGACTGAATATTCATAGGAATTCTGGAAAACCTTTGAACAGCCTATCTAGACACAAGAGTTACTCAACACTTAAATAGTTCAAAAAGTAAAGCTTGTATATTTCTTTCTGGCTGGAGACAAGGATTTTCCCTTATAATTTTCAGTTTTGTTGTACATATACAAAGTTTCCCTAAAGAGAAGTGTCAGAAAAAATGAGAATATATGTTACAGCCAATGAACCAAACTTAAGCAAAGGTTTGCAGTAGAAAAACAACTACCAAGTTTATTTCTCTCACCTTCCTATTCTGGAAGGCTGACGTGTTGATTTAGGCCATTCAGGCATGAACATGTTTTAATTTCATAAGTCTTACATTTCCCATTAGCAAACTGGGTATAAATGATACTTCTATGTGTTAAGACATAGTATTAAAAGTCAGGCACCCTTAATTAAACCATCAGATTTTCAGATAGAAGGCTAAACAGAAGGCCAATGTACAATGATTTCTTTTCCCTTGCAGACATTCCCCACTTTCTGGACTTCAGCCATGACATATGTACCTACAATTTGGAATGCTGACCATTGGATAGGAAGTTCTGGTGCTGTAACATCCCTGTCCAGAAAGCCTCCCTAGTCCCCATTTATTGAGAGCAGAGATTGCCCTTGATCTCCCTCCCGTCCATGTGCCATGTGACCCAGCTGTACCACAAATAAATTATAGATGTGTTAAGGTATTGATCCCCCTGGGCTTTGGGGAGCTCCAGGCTATGGCATCCAGCCAAAGACGGTCTCATCCATTTACTCCAGTATGCTGTACAAACATGGTTATTTTCTATATGTGCCATGACAGGGAAGAGGCTGACAGGCCCCAGCACTAGTTACAAGGTCTAAACCCTTTGTATGGCATTCAAGGTCTTACAGTCTTGCCTGTGCCCTTCCCTTCCAGCCTGACCTCTCACAGATCCCCTCATGCACAGCCCTTGGCATATTCCCTGGACTACCCATCCTTTGCTAAAACCCTTCACTTTTGCCTCCCATGCTTTGCTCTTTCTGTTTCCTCCACTTGGAATGCCCTTCTTCCTCATCTGCACAATGGATCTCTTATGATCCTTTCAAAGACAGAGCCAATGTCACCTCCTCCTTGAAATCACAAGAAATCTCCGCAGCCTGAATCCTGTTCTCCTTCCTCTGTCTTTCCTTAGAAGTTTGCTTGTTACCTTCTCAGGCATTTGTTATATTTTTTCCTTGTTTTACAGTCATTTGTGTGCTTGTTTTATCACCCTTCCTGGAGTGTAAACAGCTCGAGAGTGGAGACCATGTTGTTTATCATTGCTTCCCTCCCAGTGCCAGCTGGGTCTTGCCCTTTCAGTAAACGCTTGTTAAATTGAATTGACTACGCAAATACAACAGGGAGGAGAAGATCGACTTATATTTATTGTGTCTCCCATGTGCCATGCACTGTGCTAGCATGTTAAATGGGATAATGTGTGCAGTCTTCACAATACCCCTTGTGAGGCAGGCAATTTGCAGATGAAGAAACTGAAGAAGAGCAAGGTTAATTATCTCCAAATGGTAAATTTTACACTGCAAAAGAAAAAATGTTGAAACTGTAGATGAATGCCCTGTTCAGGTGTCCAGCAGAGAACTCGGCTCTGTGATCATTTCAGGATTTTAACATCATTGACCACGTAAATCCCCAGACCTGGTGGGGAGAAGCAGCAGGGGCTTGCTGGAAGCCTGCTCAGAGATTGTTGCACGAACTGCCGTGGCTGGTGGAGTCCTGGCAAGAGTTCCGTTTTGTGAACTTAAAAATCAATCATTGTTTCATCAACAAGGAAATCCTCCCTAGAATCAAATCTGAGATGACTAGGTACAAAAGGGATAGAACAAAAGTTATTTTCTCTTTGCTTGGAAAAGAATCTTCTAGTGAAGTTTAAGTGGAAAAATAGAACAGACTATCTACAAATTGTAAATCCTCTATTCAGATAAATGTTTGCCCTTCATTCTCATTTTACTGTGATTTTGTTTTATTTGTTATGTTTACATTTACATTACCTCTTATTGAGTAGAGTTTTGAAAACAATACCCACATTAGATGACATAAATAATTAGGTTATATAAATTAGATTACATTAGTTTTCAATAAGGAACTTCAGTACAAGTTCTCTGACTGGCCAAGACTTGTGCATTCTTGGACAGGCATTTTAATGTTGAGCATTGATTTCCTCATCTCTAAAACAAGGTGAAAAATACTGATACAGGATCCTAGAGTTAACAATGAGTTGACAAGTCCAGTTCTCCTGGAGCTTTCTGTACGTTATGAGAATCAATGATTCGATTTCTCTTTGCACGAGACTCCCGGGCACTGTGGCATTCAGAACCTCACATAGAGTCAGTAAAGTGAAATAACTGGTGAGAGCAGCCACTTGCATTTGTGTCGTGCTCTACTACTCACATGGTGCCATCACATCTGTCCTCCCATAGGGGCTTCACAGCAACCTTGTGGAATAGTTATTCTTGGCAGCATCCTTCAGTTTGTAGAAGTGAGGAGTTATCACTCAGAAAGAAGTAGCTTGCCCAAAGTCATGAGGCTCAAGATAAACGGCAGATCTAGGAGTTAAAATCTGAGCTGAGATTTTTTCTCAGTTCATCTCTTCAGCATATTTAAGGGATCAATAAGCTAGAAGTGACTCTTGGGGTGGGGAGACGGCTAACAAAATTTGAGAGGTTATAGAAGGAAGGAGTTTGATGCTAAGGGCAAACAGAACATAGAGAGAATTTTCAAACTACTGGTCTCCTATACATACATGCTTTGATGTCCTCCTAAACCTGCACTTGAGTTTGACATTTTAAAGGAGGAGAGAAGGAAAACAAGTAAGCATCAGGCAAATTGTCAGTTGGCCATGGTGATACTATTGTCCTAAGACACAATATTGCTCCACAATCCTTTTTATATTTCTGATTCTTTTTTCAGGTTTACCAGATCTGTATATTTTATTAACTTGTTTCTGAAATGAACAAAATCTGGGGGGGCCGGAGAAATGTAGACAGGAGATTTTAGGTTTAAGAGGATCACCTTCATTGTAGAAAATTTAGAAATGGAAAATTTTCAAACCTAAGAAAATTTCAGTGACATTTCCATCAGTAAATGCTCATTTCAAAAGGTATTAACTTTCTACTTATTGAATCAATGCTTGTTGAGTGCCATTCTAGAACATTACTATCTAATCGAACTTTGTGCAATGATAGAAATGTTTACTAATCCATGCTGTCCATACAACGACCTCAAGCTACATGTGACTATTGAGTAGTTGAAATATGGCTAGTGTAACAAAGAAACTGGATTTTTACTGCTATTTAATTTTAATTAATTAAAATTTAAATTTAAATAGCCATATGTGGCTAGCGGTCATCGTTTTGGACAGTACAGTTTTAGAAGGTCATTTGCTGATGTCAGTTTTCAGCTTATGTTTTATAAGCATATTGATATAGAAGAGAGGACTTATAGAAACAGCTATGTTTTCCTGAATGTTTTTGAGGGTAAAGATTCTCGTTTTTCAATTAAAATGGACACTGAAAATCATGACAAATGTATATTTAAGTAACGATAAAGCAAGACTGAAAAACTTGGGTACATTCCATATCTTTCCAAGTTTTGTACAGTCCCAATTCAGTAATCAAGTAATACAGTTCTACTTTAATTGGCATACATACCTCAGCTCATGAGGGTCCTAATCTATATTGATTAGACTATACTATTTGGCAGTGGAAAAGTCAAGCTTTGGATTTCTGTGTTTCAGAGCTCAGAAAAATCAATTATTTCTTATCGGTAAATCTCTTGTGTGGTTTTCTATTTTAGTATAGGCTTTTCCTAGTCTGTGGAATTTCTCCTCCATAATGTAATACACATTCGCTAAGATAGCTATCTGAAGCACATGGGAAAACCAAGAGAACAAATGAATGATAACCAATTGTCTGTCTACACAATTCCACAGCGTTTGGCCTTGCCAGAGGGCCCAGTCCCTGATGAAAACACGTTTGTGAGGTCCCCAGATGATATCCCAGGACTGTGATAATTGTCACGTGCCTGTTTATTTTTCCCTTGAGAAGCTGAATGAGTAAAAAAAAAAAAAAGATCACAACTAAACAAAAGCATATCAATAACAGGAAACTGTTGGTGAGAAATACCCTGATGTTCCTGTAAATTCACGTCACCAGATTCCCTAGGGACAAAGGTGCATGAACTGCATGGGTAAATAATTATGATTTAATACAGAGACCTTGCAGTGCTGTTTACAGTAAAACAACAAAAAAGAATTGTTTCTGGAGGCGCAAATAAGCAAATAATAGAAACACATATCAATATAATCAGGAAGTGGTGATGTTATGTCTAGGTCAGCTACTGAAAACAATTTGTAATCTATCAAAGTATCTCCTTTGCAATTGCAAGCAGTACAAGGTGAGACCTTAGAAAGAAGGGGATCCCACATGCACAGGGTGATTAAAAATGGAGGAGAAAGTGGGATTTTCATTCTGGAGAATTTCAGAAAAGATTTCTGCATCATGACACCTGTCTGTTTGCAGAGTTTTATTCCCACAGATGATGAGAGAAAATAACAACAGATTCTCCCTCCTTCTTTAAAAGGATTTCCAATTGGAGAGCAATGTCAGCTTGTGAATGGACGCCTGTGGGTACATGCATGTCCCAGCTAAGAAAAGAAACGAGTGGTCATGCTTCAACTGCTCAACTGTGTTCACATGTTTAGAACCTTTTCCTCTCTTTTTATTATAAATGATATTTTTCCTGATAAAAGTGGGAAAACTGTAATTTTCTATTTTTCCCCAGAATTGACTTACTGTAAAAAAGCACTAAGGCCTTTGTCTAGTAGCCTGCAGAGAAACCGAAAGTTTTTTTGGGGAGTCGGGTTGGGGGCAAGAAGGGAAAGGGTGCACAGCAGTGAGAGTCGACACAGAATTCTGACCTGAAATCTCTCCACTTTTTTCTGGGTGATAGGATAAAACTCTGGAAGTCATTCTCAGGATCTAGGCAGTTTTTAAAATTTACCCAGCTCTGCAGCCAAAGGTAATCTTACTTTGATTGTCCCTACTACCATGTCTCTAGTTCTTTAAAGATCTGTGGCAGGCAGAATAACGAAGCCCCAAAGATGGTTACACCTTAATCCCCAGAACGTGTCAAAATATTATCTTATATGACAAAATATACTTTGCAAATGTGACTAAATTAAAGAATTTGAGGTGGAGAGATGATCCTGGATTGTCCAGATGGATCCAATGTAGTTACAAAGGTCCTTATAAGTGTCAGAGAAGAAATGTGACAGTAGAAGCAGAGAGACAGAGAGATTTGAAGATGCCATTTGCTGCTGGTTTTGAAGATGGAGGAAGGGACCAGGAGCCAAATTCAGGTGCTTTATAGACATCAGAAAAGCCAAACAGATTCTCCTCTACAGCTTCCAGAAGGAACACAGCCTTGCCCATACCTTGATTTTAGTTCAGTAAGACCCATTTTGAACTTCTGACCTCCAGAACTATAAGATAATAAATTTGTGTTGTCACTAAACTTGTGATAATTTTTTACAACAGCAGTAGGAAACTAACATAGATTCAAAATGTGCTTTTATGTTCAATGGCAGTATTAGGTCTATAAAATTTTTTCTCAATTATGCAATCCTAATATTAGACTATTGGGCTGCACGGTGGAATCATCTGGGATACTTAAGAAATACTGAGGCCAGAGCTCCATTCCCAGTGATTTGGATTTCGTAAGCCTTGAGTGGAGGAGGTGTACTGGCATTTTACAAAGCTGCCAGGTGATTCTAATGTTCACCTAAGGACGAGAACCCCCTTGTTGGAGGACTACCTTCTTTGTATGTTCTGTTGGCTGTTTGAGCTCAGAGAATGTGCTTTGGATCAATATAAATGAAAGGATCATTTCACTATTGTTGGGGAAGTAAAAAGTCTAGTCTAATTTCTGTGGTCTTTAACGCTGTGTTTGATTTTCATCTCCATCTGAACGTAGTACATCCCCCGGGAGTAGATGCCTGGGAAGCAGAGCCTCCTCTGTCTCCATTTCTTCCATTTCCTCTGGGTCTCAGTTTCTATTCAGAGGCAGCCAAGGATGACTCCCCCAGCCAGGACCTCTTACAACAATAGTTCTGACACTTGTGTAAAAGATGTGCGGAGTGACATACAGTATAGAGCAGGGATGGTGTCTCAGGGTCAAGGGAGTGACATACAGAAGAGATCTCACTCTCCCCTGAGCCTGTGTAGTCTGTGAGAGAAAGAAGGAATTACTGTGGTATATCCTTGCTGGCCCTGTTTCCGGTGAATACCGTAGTGGACAGAGACTTGAACTGGTGCCAGGAAAACTGTGCTCTAATCCTGGCTCTGCCGCTTATTTTAATAGTAACAGCTCCCCCTCATTGTGGCAGCACACTCCTCCTGAACTCCCAGAGTCTTATGTTTTAGGTATCTCTTTTTGCCTCTGCCTGTAAGCCACCCTGTATCTTCACTGCCTAAAAGGGGTCCTATTCCCTAAGACCCTAAGTCAGCCCTTGTCATGGGTTGAATTGTGTCCCCACAAATTCATATGTTGAAGCCCTAACCCCCAGTAACTCAGAATTTGACAGTATATAAAGATAGGGACTTTAAAGAGATGACTAATTTAAAATGAGACCAACAGTATGGGTTCTAATCCCATTTGGCTAGTGTCCTTAGAAGAAGAGGAATTTGGAACACACAAAGAGACACTAAGGATGTGCACACAGAGAAAGGACCATGTGAGGACACTGCGAGAAGATGGCCATCTGCAACCAGGGAGAGAGGCCTCAGAAGAAACTAAATCTTAATCTTGGACTTTTACCCTCCATAACCGTGAGACAATAAATTTCTATTGTTTAAGCCACCCAGTTTGTGCCAGTTTGTTATGGCAGCCCTAGGAAGCTACTACAGCCCTCCTGCACTGTCCCGTACATACACTAGAAGCATAAGCAGCAAAGTGGAAGCTGCTCAGCCATGACCTTCCCAGAGCAGCAACAGGTTCCAGCTCACTCGCAGCCTAGGAAACCTCTGGGTACATTGTCACTAACCAACTTTCAAGCAGGTTAGGAGTAGATTTGCCAGTTTGAGTCAAAGAAAGTGAGATGCCTCCAAAAGGAAACCTGAACCCAGTGCACCAAAGATAGCTCTGAAAGGACAATAGACACACAGAGAGAAAGGCATGGGCATGAATCCATCTTATCATTTGAAACATGACCAGTACCATGAACAATAAAACAAACAAAAGCAGGGTGACCGATCCATCTCTTTGTCTAACGTTTGAACCTGCTGGTTAGGCACGACCTGAGTTGAGTTAGACAAATTGAGGTTCTCGTTGTTTTAGTGTTCACTTCCTGAGAACATTGCTCATAACTTCATGGCTCACTGCCTTATCGAATTAAAACAATTCAGGCTTTTCATCATCTCTATATTTAGAAATTATTTGATGTTAAAATATGATCACTTGCCTGCTGAATTTCTAAGAATGTGGGGTGAGGGGATAGAGCTAACTTCTTTTTTATTGTTTACCGCATATCAGGTACTTTGCAAATACATCATATTATTCTCATGGCCATTCTGCTGTCAGCGTTATGCTTGTTACAGATAAAGAAAATGAGACTCAGAAAGATTACTAACTTGAATTAGGTCATTATTTGGTAAATGATAGTACTAGGTCCCTTTTTGGGCTCCTTTACCAGATCCTTCTCTTAATGTTGGAGGGTCCACGGCTCAGTCCTTGGAAGTCTTCTTGATCAGCACTCACTCTCTCATCATCTCATCCACTCTCATGACTTCAAATACTGCCAAGGTGCAACAAAAGTATATTTCAAACCTACACTTCTTTCCCAAGAAAAGAGGACAATCTCGCCTTTCCAGAATCATACATCTAACTGCCTACCTGGCATCAACTACTGGATTTCTAACAGACTTCTTGAACTTAGCATGTCCAAAACTGAACTCCTGGTCTTTCCCCATGTCAGTCAGGTCCAATCAGGAAAACAGAAACAACACTGTGCACTTTTCAATACAGGGAAGTTTCCTAGGCATGGGAAGGGCTAGAAGTGCAAAAGGGAGATGGCGGAGGTCTGGAGGCAATAAAAGAAGAAGGGGTGATACTGCTTGCTCTCCCATGCTGGAGCTCACGAGCCTGCGCTGTGGAGAGGCTATTTTGTCAGGGCTGTTGGATCAGTGCGGAAGCTGTCCCTGCATGGGCTCCTCGCTTTTGCAATCACCTCTACCCACTCTCATTTCAGCAACTGCCAGCAACTACCACATTGTCCCAGAGCAGGGAGATTCTTTCTTCCTTCTACCTTCTCATTTCCTACTGGGGCTTTCTAATAGGGAGACTGGAAAATGTAGTTTGCAGACTCCTAGCCCCAGAAGTACTAAGCAGAGTATAGATAGGCAAGTATGGGGCTGAGAGACAACAGTTAATAACCAATACACCATTCAAACCTGCTCCATTCTCCATCTGCTCCATTTCCGTTGAGGGTAATTCCTTTAAGTTGCTCACACCCAATCCTTGGTGATATCCTTGACTGCTTTTTCTTGAACACATTATATCCAACGCATCAGGAAAACTTGTTGATTCCACTTTTAAAATATGTCCATATCTGATCACTTCTTGTCACCTCCATTGCTACTGCTACCCTCATCTCATAGTCTACTAACTGGTCTCCTTGCTTCTCTTGACCCCTAGTCTTCTCAACATGGCAGGCATAAATCAGACTACAGCATTACCCTACCCAAAACATTCCAAGTGCTCCCCCTTTCTCTCTGAATAAAAGCCAAAGTTAAAAAATTACCTGTAGGGTTCTATCATCTGCCTCTTCCCCTCACTCTATTATTCTCCTAACTGCAGGGTGAATATGCGACTTAAAATTTCAGCCTGCTCCCTCTCAGCATTCCTAGTCCCCTTTCCTTTTTCTACAACACTTATGATTTTCTAACAAACTTACATAGGTTACTTATTAATTATGTTTGTTGGTTGTTATTTATCTCCTCCTGACAGAAGCTAAGCTCACTGTGGAAAAGCTGTTGTTTATTTTGTTCATGGATGTATCAAGCACTAAGAAGAGTGCCAGGCACCACATGGGGGCATTCAATAAGTATTTTCTAAGATCAATATCAATTGTTACATAGAAACACACACAAATATAATTTAGAACTTACATTATGATATATAGATATACATTACAAAATATTTTTATAATATGGTATAAAATATATTTATTTATGTCTATCCCAAGACCTGTCACTGAATTAAAGAGGAAAAAGGAGAAGAGGAGGAGGGGGGAAGGAAACCAGAGAGGGAGAGAGTAAGACAGCGAGAAAGAAGGGGAGATGAAGAGGAGGAACAACCCTCTTAAAGATGACTATTTGACCTAAGGAATGTTACAATCTAATAGCACTTGCCTTTCAAACCAGATCTCCCTTTCCCATAACTACCCACCCTGGTCTCCTGTCTTTGAACATTTTGGACTTTCATATCTCCATTTGGTTGGTTCAGATCTTCAAAAAATGGACACGATTGGTGTCTGGGGCTCCCTGGACATGTTTATCATAACTAGGAGCCATAATTTCAAATTTTAAATGTTCATGACGAACTCTCACAGACAATAGAGTTTTCTATGCTCTGGCATCCTCTGAATTCTCTATCAGTCACTGCCTGACCCCTTATAAAAGTTACTGATTTCTGTTGGATCTTGGAGTTGTTTGGGAATATGTCCTATCTCCCTGGCTGGGGAGGAAGAAGTTGAAGCTGCCGGCCTATGATCCATTTTTTCTCCCCATTGTGGGAGATGATCCCAAGGGAAAGAAAGGAAAGGAGGTGTCTTGACTCAATCTCCTTGTTAACATAGTAACTAGGTAGCTGGGAAATAGACTAATGATATTTCCTAGGAGGAGAGTCTTTGCCTGTGGATTGCTCTTCACAGGATATCTTTGGTTTGCTTAGGGAAACATATCTGGTACCTATGGATTTATGAAGCATAGTTCCCTGGGGAGTGTTTTGTGTGCTATACAATTTCCTTGGGTATAAAATGGAAATATTTCATAACTTTTGTGCTCCCTGATATGTAAGGTGACCCATGACTCTTGCTGAGAGACTTTATTGATGTTGGGCCGGAAAGCACATGTCTAGAATGAGAGCAAGGACCTGGGGAGCCACATGGGAGAGCCCAGACGTCCACCACCCCGGCTTTGTCTGTGCTTCCTGAATGTTGTATCCTTGAATTATTAACAAAGCTTGACATTGGGTAAGATCTCTGATTCATGGAAGTTTGATTTGAAAATGTAATCCTTTGTGTTAGCTCCCTCTCCTATTAGATCATGAGCTTGTGGAAAGCCAGAACTACAGTACATAGTTCATCTCTGTGTGCCTGGCATCACGTCTTTAGTAAGGTAGCTGCTCAACAAATAAATTTGACACAATATATTAAAGGACTGATGGCTTATAAAAAATCCAGAAGGTGAAAAGCTGATGGAAAATGTAGGAATATAAATTTACACAAAGAGAAACAACACATTGCCAATAGTCTGACCATTACTGTACCATTCTCCCTGCTCTGGGTATAATGTATTTTAAATGTAAATGTAGTTTATTTCCACATTAAACTTGACATTTTTTTATATGAGTGCAATGAAAGACTGTGAAATGGTTTGGGCTTTTAAAAATTTTCCCATTTAAATAAATCATGGGGCTTGTAGACATCTTTTGAATGCTCCTTGACCATTCGGTTCATAGCAGGTCATTAATCAATGGTTGTATTTAGTAGTGCCAATTTTGACTTCCCTCAGCCTCTACCACATTCATCACTTACAGTTCAAATTGATCTCCATGGAGAAAAAGCAGTTTATATCTTTCTCTAATGAACAAAGCAGCTTGTCCAGTCATGGAACCACAACTTGTTCCACTGTGGTTGTAAATGTAAGTATGGGAGGCATGTTCTCATCTTCATATGGGGCAAAATCCTGTAAGTAGAGTTTAGGTGGTGTGTTTTGGGGGTATTTACAGGCGCCATGTGCCTCAAAGTGTCTCCTCTATGGTCTATGTTTGTGTCCCAAATCACCAATTCTGCTGTCACTCCTTTATATTAAGAGATTCTTTTTTTTTTATTTCTCTAGTGGGGGTATCTATAAGAACTCAAGTGTGATCTAAAAAGGGCAACCTAATAACACAATGACCTGTTGACAGATTGAATAGGTAACGTCTGAGTGACCTGTCAAGGCAGACCCTGAGACAAGGACTCTGATGCAGGCAGTTTATGTGGGGAGTGATTCCAGGAAGGTGGGAGGAGGTAGAGGAGCAAGTCAGACGGTGAAGGGAGAAAACCAAGAAAAGTTGTGTTAAAGAGAGAATTACTACTGTTGGCCACTGGGCCTCCCTCCAGCTGAAGATCCCCTACGGAAATGTGAGAAATGCACTTCAGGACTATACCTCAGAAAACCAGGTACTTATCCCACGACATTCATCAATCAGTGGTTGAAGGTTGTCCATGGGGGTGTTTAATCCCTGGACCACCCAGGACCCTGCGATATGCATGGGCTGAGCCAGCTCCCAAGGCACAGGAGAAAGCCCCAGGCAGAGGACAGCAGGATGGCCGTACCTGATGTAAGCCTGATGGACAGAGCTGCCCACTGCAGCTGCAGACGAACTCATAGGTAGAGTGAGACAGTATGAGGTGTAGCATCAGCAGTGCATTACTTGGTTTATCCTGTGATCTAGAACAAAAGTGTGAAAGAACAGAGCAAAGGGATGAGTTGTTTTGAGGAGAGAGGAGAGGAAGGAGGAAAAGAAAAGTCAACAGAAGTTGGAATAACAGTCTTTGAAGATAGAGAGTTGAGGTGAGATTTCAATGTTGGAAGCTCTGGCCTGAGAATCCTGGGAGATAGAAGGAAACCGGAGGACACACTTTGTAGCTGGTCTGGAACCTGCCCTAGTCCTTTTGGTCCTTCTGAACTTTGGGGATTCCATTAACATAAGGAGAGAGTTGGGTGATGCATAAGGCAGAGTTTTATGAAGTCTCTCCCAGCCCAATATGATTGACTTCTCAAATGGGTCACCCTTTGGCAGTCCTTTGCCTTATCATCATTAGCTTGCCTGGTTCCTTAGAGCTCTCTTCCGTGAGCTATTTGCTATGTGTGTGTGTGGGGTGGAGTGTATGAAACCCATGTTTCCACAGGGTGGCTGGGCGGGGGGCACAGCTCCAAAACTGGCTAGCATTCACATCCCACTTGTTTTTTCTCACCCAGATCTTAAACTTTCAGGATGACTTGGGCCCTATGAATGTTTTTTTCCAGCAAGAGTGTAGTGTTTTATTTGTACTGATATATCTACGTTTTATTCTGCCTGACACCTCCTTTCTGTTGAATGCCTCTTTTAAGTTTTTACCCAAATCCTACCCAGGTCTTCATGATCTCCCACCTAAAGTATAGCTGTAGCCTCATAAGTCATCTCCCTGCCTTCTGCTTCCTGTCTATTCTCTACTCCATCATCGGATTCATCTTCTTCTAGCAGGGCTCCTATCACTCCACTTTCCTGCTCAAAACTATTCAGTAGTTTTCCAGTGCAAAATAATTTAAGCACAATTTCCAAGGCTAGAAATCCATTTTTTCGTAATGTGGCCCTAGCCCAACCTTATTAAATGTTTCGCATTATGTCCCACTGTTACATCACATTAGAGGTGGCAACCAGCCTGCAGACTGGTTATTCCCAATCTGCAGATTTTGTTGTTAGCAGACTACTTTTCTTAAATTATTAATTAGTTGTTCACATTTAGGCATTGAGACATTTCATACACACAAAAAAACGTGGATTTCTGGTTTCTTCTGAAACATTGAAAGATGTGGCAACACTGGGTCTATATCTCCCCAATGTCACGATCAGCTAGATATGAGTAGTGGCTACCACTTTTGATCATCATGAGAACCCCAGTGTGCCCCAGCCCCCTACCCACTCACATCACTTCTTTAGGTAACCTACTCAGCCCCTACAGGCACTTGTGGCCCCAGCTCTAAACACGCCGCAATTCCTGCCCAACTCTTTAATTCCTTGTTCTCCAAGTAAACGCTAACTTTTTGAGCAGATGTTGTTAGTGCCCAGCCCGTATCCCCTTGGCACTCACCATTCCCTTAAATGTCAGTGACTTTCTACTGAAATCATCTGTGACTCTGCCGGAGGGATTCTCTAACCAGGAGCATGATCGGCCTACACGGAGGATAGGCCAGAAAACCAGAGAAGTGATGCCCTCAAGCAATGACAATGGAGGTAAAAAGAAAATGCTCCAAATTCTGCACCCTCAAGTGACTGAGCCTCTGTGGCTTGCTCTACATGCTCTTCCAGACGTCTCCAGTGGCAGTGGGCACCAGCTGCCTGCAGAGGAATCTGCTCGAGTGACATATCCTGAATTGACTTCTTTCCCTTCCTTCTCTCTCTTCCTCACTCCTCTGCTGAGCTTCTCAGGATCATCTCCCAAACTATTGCATTTAAATCCTTGTCTCAGGATCTGCTGAGGGAACCCAGCTAAGGCACTTTTCTGCTGCTAAACCACTGATCACCCTGTTCCTAGCTAGAATGCCCCGTTGTTTTCCCTTACCCCACAACCTCCACTCCATTTCCACAGTCCTCCTATCCCTCTGAGTTGGGCTCAAATGTTTCCTCAGTCATGAAAGTTTTCCTGACCCCTCCCATGCCCGGATTTACTTCCCTGCTTCCTTCTCTGAATCCCACAAAGCATTCAGCTTAATATCTTTCTTATGGCTCTTTATATTTTCCAAATTTTGATCTATGTCTTTGTAACTTGCATCAATATCCTATTTATTCACCTTGTCAGCCACTCATTAGGTACCATTTCAGATCCCAGTCTGCATAACTGTCTCTTGTTCTACCTTTCAGTGAGAAGTCAGCTCTTTGAGGGCTGGAGTGGCTTTCATACTGGGACAAGCCAACTGGGCCTTTCCTCAAGATCATTCCAATTTGGTATCCCCCCTGGCCTACCTCCCCCGCCCCCATCTTCTTCCATGGGCTTCCCTGTGGATACTGAGCATGGAATGCTGATGAACCTTGCTTAATTATGATGCATACACAACCTAGCAGTGAGGAAAGTGGACTTTTGGCAAATGGAATATGAAAGCTAGTAGATCAACTACCTTTCTTCCTAGGATTAACTTTTCTGTGATGTTATAAAGCTCCTCAGAGGATGGTTCAGTCGTGTTGCCTGCAGCTGCAAAAGGCAAGGAATGACAGGTACCGCCAAGGCTATTTGGTTGTTTAAGCAATCAAAGTTTATTGATAAAGGGAAACAGAACGAGGAGCAGGGATAAAGGGGAACAACAAATAGGTACTTACAACATCCACACCACAATCAGTCAGGGAAGTCCTAATAGTTTCTACAGCGGGTGGGAGTGCTGTTTGTCCGGATCTGAGGCATAGCATCCTTTCCTCAGTGAGACTTCCAATTGTTCTATGGCTGTGACTCCCTTTTATCCTAGGGTTTCTCTGGGTTCTGAGTCAGGGTTTTAGACATTTGGATACTTTGAGTTATTTCTTCTTGTTCCCACGGATGGGGTGCTTCTATGCTTTTTGTTCCCACGGGTGGGATGTTTCTAAAGTCCAATCAGGTGCCCGGCGGGGTGGCCAGCCCAGACAAGGAACATGACGCAGAACATATTCTTTGTAACTTGTGCCTTATAGTCAGGGCCGAAGTGGCCATCTTTGGCCCCGAGCCCAGACACATTCCTTTGTGTAGGGCCCAGACCCAGTGTCCTTGGAAGGCGGGGAAGTCAATGAACTCTGTACAAATGGGATTGCTCATCAGTGGCATTTAACAGCAGCTAACACATACTGTGCACTGACTCTTCTTTCTTCCCTGCAAGCTCCTCTTGTTTATATTCTTTGGCTTGGACCTCATGAATTTGAATGTAGTGAAAGGCATCATTGATTGCAATGGAATTAGTGTAAGTCTCCTTCTGACCTAAACACCAACAATAATATCTCCAATTTAATAAGATCAGTATAGGGGTATATTGTCACAGGGGGACTACATAATTGATATGTTTTTAATGTCTATGTTTCTTCATATTATCCTGAAAGGAACATGAGATTTCTAGAGCAGGGATAGCAAAAACCACATCACAGGGGAATGTCAGCAAAAATGACAGAGTTCGGACCTCTGAAAATTTGCCCCTCCAGAAAGGCAACAAAAAAATTGGGAAAAAATGGTCAGAATCAACTTTTTTAAAAAAAAGCCAATTTTTTTAAAGAGCAGTTTTAGGTTAACAACAAACTTGAGAGGAAGGTACAGAGATTTCCCATATACCCTGCCCCAGCACATGCAGAACCTCCTCCATTATCAACATCACGCAACAGAATTGGTTCATTTTTTACCAAGGATGAACCTACGTTGCCACATTGTAATTGCCTGAAGTCCATAGCTTACCTTAGGGTTCACTCTTGATGCTTACTAAGTGATAAAATATTATCACTTGGTAATATTGAAATTTAATGATGCTGTACATTCCACGGGTTTGGACAAATGTATAATGATTATAATATCATACAGATTATTTTCATTGCCTTAAAAATCCTCTGTACTCTGCTTATTCATCTTTTCCCCACCCCCACCCATATACTCCTAGCAACCACTGATCTTTTTACTGTCTCCATAGTTTTGCCTTTTCCGGAACATCATATAGTTGGAATCATACAGTGTGCAACCTTTTCAGATTGGCTTCTTTCACTTAGTAATATGCATTTAAGGTTCCTCTGCATCTATTCATGGCCTGATAGCCCTTTTCTAGTTAGTGCTGAAAAATGTTTTCTTGTCTGGATGTACCACAGTTTATTTATCCATTCACTCTAATGGAGGACATCTTGGCTGCTTCCAAGTTTTTGCAGTTATGAATAAAGCTGCTATAAACATCCGTGTGCTGGTTTTTGTGTGGACATAAGTTTTCAATTCCTTTGGTTAAATACCAAGGAGCATGACTGCCGTATGGTAGGGTAAGAGTATGTCTAGTTTCATAAGAGACTGCAAAAGAGAAAGCCACTTTGCCTTACAAAGTGGCTGTACCATTTTGCATTCCCACCAGCAATGTGTGAGAGTTCCTGTTGATCCATATCCTTACCAGCATTTGGTGAGGTCAGTGTTCTGAATTTTGACCATTCTAAGAGATGTGTAGTGGTATCTCATTGTTGTTTTAATTTGCACAACCCTGATGACACATAAGCTGTGGAGTATCTTTTCAAATGCTTATTTGCCATCTGTATGCCTTCTTTGGTGAGATGCCTTTTATGACCTGTGGTCCATTTTTTAATCAGGTTATTTGTTTTCCTATTGTTGAGTTTTAAGAGTTCTTTGTGTATTTTGGATAACAGTCCTTTATCGGACGTCTCTTTTGCAAATACTTTCTCCCAGTCTGTGGCCTGTCTGTAAGTTTCTTGATATTGTTTATCACAGAACAGAGCTTTTTAATTTTAATGAAGTCCAAATTGTTAATTATTTCATTCATGGATCGCATTTTTGGTGTTGTATCTAAAAAAGCATTACCATACCTAAGGTCATCTAGGTTTTCTCTTGTTATCTTCAAGGAGTTTTATAGTTTTGCATTTTACATTTAGGTCTATGATCCATCTTGAGTTAGTTTTTGTGGAAGATGTAAGGTCTGTGTCTAGATTCATTTTTTCTGCATGTGGATGTCGAGTTGTTTTAGTACCATTTGTTAACAAGACTTTCTTTGCTCCATTGTATTGCTTAGCTCCTTTGTCAAAGATCAGTTGACTATATTTATGTAGGTCTGTTTCTGGGCTCTCTATTCTGTTCCATTGATCTATTTGTCTATTCTTTTGCCAATACCACATCATCTTAATTACTGTAGCTTAACAATAAACTTTGAAGTTGAGTAGTATCAGTCCTCCAACTTTTTTCTTCTCCTCCAATGTCATGTTGGCTATTCTGGGTCTTTTGCTTCTCTATATAAACTTTAGAATCAGCTTGTTTATACTCATAAAATAACTTGCTTGGATTTTACTGGGATAAAATCAACTTTTTCAGAAATCTAGAAATTAATAAAAAACTTACAGAAAACTGAGGAGTGTTTAGTAGAGAAAAATTACTGAATCTCATTAAAAAAAATGAGATTTATGGCATTTTAACATGCTCTAGTCTCATCTCCTGCTCTCCAGCTCAGTGGTAGCCTTGAAAAAATCAGTCTGCATGCCTGGTACCTGAAAGAGCAGAATGGAGTCTGAGTTCTTTCAAAGCCTCATTCCCAAAGAACTATTATTACTTGATTTTTTTAGTGCTTCCCCAGAAGACTTCAATCAAAAGATCTTTTTTTATTTAACCTAACTTGAGCTCACCCAAGGCTAAAACCCTTTTCCTGGGGTCATATGTGGAACGACTGCCTGAGGTGATGGATAACAATGGGGCAAACAATTAAACAAAAATTTAAAAGGAGACGCTGAAGAAGGAATTAGCCATAGGTGCTTTGAAAACTTCCAACATATTCCTGAAAATCTAGATGACCACATGTGTATGTAGAGCTGTGTGCATGCTCACGGAAGACTTTGGAAGGCCCTGAGCTCTCACTCTGGTTAACCTTGAGGCTCCATGGAAGTAAGAAGTGAAGGCTAAGGCAGAGCTAGCTAAACTTCCTGATTGAATGTTGCAGGCATGCCCCTACACGCACAGAGAGCCCCTTGGCAAAAGCTGGAAGATTGATTATTTCCAGGCACTTAAGAAAATCTCTTTCTAATCATTAGCTGATTATAAAACTAACTGAGTAGACTTCTGTGGTAATCTATGACAAAGAATATGTATTTTACAGAATTAGTTCAGAAAAGTCACTGAACAAACAATGACAACCACAATAAGCAGCGACAACAAACACTGGGGAGAGAGGAGAATCTAATTTCCAGAGCTGCCAGCTTACATTATATGAAATGTCCAGATTTCAACAAAATTTATGAGACTTGCAGAGAAATAAGAAAGTAGGACCTACTACAGGAAAAAAGCAATTAATTGAAACTCTCCTCAGAGAGAGAGAAAGGCTTTCCTCCCCTATCATGTACAATCTTTTGAATGTAAACCAATTCTCTCAGGAAGAGAAAGGGGAAATTCCCTACATTGGAGTGCAAACAAGCATTTGGCTCCTGGGGAGATAAGTTTTGTTGCCCCGTGTGTGAGAGCCATGGCTTCAGGTCTAACATCCTTTAACTTCCAAGGTTTGTTCTTTAACCCAGCTTGTAATTTCCTTTGTTTGGAAAGCCCTAACTGTGCAGAAAATGGAGAATATTTTCCCTACTGTCCCACAGTCATCAGGCTGACTGGCCAGGATGATGCCCACCACAAGAATGCCTTAGTAGACGTAATAATTGGATGGTTTTATCTCTTGGTTTGCCCAGGACTACCCCAATTTATACCTGATGTAGCTCAATCTTATTAATGCTTATTAATAATTTTTAGTGCCTTCTTTCACTTTTAAGTACCCCAATGTGATGATTAGTTATGCCCACAAAACACTAATAGTGCCTGTCTACACCCATAAAGGGGAAGGAAAGCAGGAAGGCAGAGGATGGAGCCTGGGCCCTGACTAATTTGTCAGCTAGAGTGAGTCACATTTTCATAGAGCCTGAAGTTTCATTTTATGCAGGCAATATTTCAAACTTGATCCTATACTTCTATAGCAATTAATAAAATGAGCTGCTTATGAGATAGCTGTGCCATTTTGACTTGAATAAGTCACATAACAGGGGAAGTCTAGACTTCAGGAGATTATAGAAGGTAGATAAGCTTCAGCCAAAGAGAATAACAAAGGAAATGCATGAAATAGCAAAGAAATGAATCAGCACTGAATCACAGGTAAAAAGAAAAAATAGCCCTTGGTCCATTTCAGAGATGTGAAACAGAGGAGAAAAAAGAAGGAAATGGTCCCAGAATAGCTTGGCTTTCAGAGAAGCCCAAGAATCAGTGAGTATTGCCTCTGATCTGTATCTTTCCTCAGGAAACACTTTGATATGAATCATGCATCTGAGGGATATTAGATGCTTCCT
This sequence comes from Equus quagga, assembly GCF_021613505.1. NCBI lineage: Eukaryota > Metazoa > Chordata > Mammalia > Perissodactyla > Equidae > Equus > Equus quagga. The sequence continues at coordinate 80,897,511 of NC_060275.1, forward strand.
ATTATCTGAGCTAAGCTCCGGTGTTGTTGAATCCAAGGGAGTAAGCCTTTTGCTATTTGGTAGTGGAATGGCGAGATGCTGAGCTGCTTATCCTAAGGCTTTCTTGTCCACGGATTTCCTTCACAGATCCATGAAATGGCTTATTAGTGGCAACATCTCTGTGAGGCTCTCATTACTCTCATTTGCCTCAAGCATTTTACCCAGGCGCATACCGTAGATTTCTCACATTTACTTGTTTAGATATAGCATCTACCTTATGCTCTCACAGGGCAGGGGCCAGGCCTTGTTCACCATGGTAATAAGTACTTCAGGATCTGGCCACATAGTATGTTCAGTGAAAGGTCGCAGAATGAGTCTCCCTGGAATGCGCCACTTTGGCAGGCAGATTATTTTGAATTGAAGACTTGAGGTCAAGACCCAGAAAAGCTTTTTACTTCACCCTTAACTGACTAAAAGAATTTAGAAGGGGGCCAGCCCAGTGGCTGAGTGGTTAAGTTTTTGCTACGCTTAGGTGGCCTGAGGTTCATTGATTCGGATCCTGGGTGTGGACCTAGCATGGCTTATCAGGCCATGCTGTGGCAGCATCCCATGTAGAAGAACTGGAATGACTCACAACTATGCAGTGGGGCTTTGGGGAGAAAACAAAAGAGTAAGATTGGCAACAGATGTTAGCTCAGGGCCAATCCTCCTCACCAAAAAAATAAAAAAATAAAAAATAAAGAATTTAGATAGAAGGCCTGGTCCATGAAGAGAGCTATCACCAGAGATAACTGCAAAGAGTATGGGCTAGGGGTGGTAAACTGGGAGGAGCTTGGCAGGGCTTGTTTGTTCAAATTTCTCTCTGTGTATCATTGTCTCAAAATATTTGGTTACCAAGTGTTTGCTCTTTCCATCCTCTTGTGAATTATTTTCCCTCCCTTGAAGCCCCAGAGCCCTACTCATTTCTCTTTAGCTCAGGGTGGCATATAAGCCTCAATTTCCTAACTGTCTTTGAACCCTTCATGTCTATGTAAGGTTCCTGTATGTATGACATTAAATTTGTTTTTCTCCTGTTAATCTGTTTTATGTCAGTTTAATTAAAAGACCAGCCTGGAAGAGTAGAGGAGAAATTTTTCCTCCCCTATATCAGCACAGTGTATTAAAATGAAATGAAAGTATGGAAATTATTTGTGTGCCTTGGTTTCCAAAAAGCCAGAATCACCTATCTAGGCCTTTAATTTAGAAATGCCTGCCTCACCACCTGCCTCCATTAGCACCCAATGCTAGAAGATAGTGGCCTGAATTTGAGAGCAATGGGAGAGCTAGAGAACAGTTGTAAAGACAAAGAATGCCCAGCTGTTAACTCCTCTCTCTTTGACATTAGCCATTTCTTTAGACATCCTTTGTGTGATAATAGGATAATGGAGAACTCTAAGTCCTACTTTTGGATTCTCTACCAACACTTCCGTTGTCTTTTATTCAACCACACATCTGAACTAAATCTAAAAGTGCCAGGTGGCATGCCACAACAGAAAGCCATCCAGCCTTTTCAGTATCAAAAAGATGGAAAATAGATCACAGAGTTGATGCTTGGAGGTGAGCTGTTCAATCAAGATTACTGGTGTCAGACTGTTGTGAGATCCCCAAATAAACTTATTTGGATTGTTTGTTATAATAAGTAGCCTTCCTGACCAGCACACCTGTATGAGACCTTCATTCTGTACACAGTTTTTTCTGTCTGGTCAATGAAAGTGGTTGTCACTAGCTCCTGGCTGACCTGGTTCCAACAGAAAGGAAGCTTCCTTCTCTCTGTCCACATGTCAATACCAAAACAGCTCTAATTATCACTGACCTATGGCCCTATTCCTTGACCAATTATGATGTCTGAAGACATGGTCTGACTTAGTGGTTATGAGCATGAATTCTGAGGCCAGACTGCCTGGATTAGAATCCAGGCTCTATCATTTTCTGCCTGGGAGACATTGGACTGGCTACTTAACTTCCCCATGTCTCAGTTCCCCCATATGTAAAATGGGAATAATAATAATACGTTCTAGCATTATTGTGAGGAGAAAATGAGTTAATATGTAAAGAGTTTAGAAAAGTGACTGGTGCTTAGGACAGCAAGCATTTACATAACATTGGTGCATCTGGGTCATCTGTCTACTCCTGTGGCTAAGAGCGTGTACATGCCAGGAGATGTTGTAATTGAAAGAAATACCAGATATAGCAGTGTTTTGCAGTTTACAAAGTACTTTTTACGTCTATTTTCTTGTTTGATTCTTGCCTGAATCCTGCAAGGAGGTCATAAAGGACACAGAGGCTCAACTAGCCTTAGACCACACAATTAGTAAAAGCAGTGATGAATCTTGAACCCAGGGCTTAGGAGATTTCCAAGACACCCTGAGCGGTGTGGATATTGCCAGAGAGGTAGTGATTGCAGGCCCAGGCTGGCCTGAGCAGCTTGATAATGCCACTGGATAACATGGCAATTTGCATTTGGTGATTAGAAGTAATCCTCAGGAAATGATCCACTGGGCGCTGTTAGGCACTGTCCTCTGTACTTCAGGGACCTGGCACGTAGAGGCACACAGGACCATGTTCTGCTTCCATCTCTTTAGGTGCTTATGGCTTGATGTTTGGGATGGTCATGGCACTTGATCTCTGGGGGTATTACCCAGTGTTCAGAAGTCTATATAAAGAGTCATTAACTAAGTAGCATAAACAGATTGGAAATATACTATGATCTAGATATAGAGCACAATCCCTAATTCAAATACAACTTTTCACTCTTCTTTTTTTTTTTTTCAAGAATCTGAACCCAGCTTATTACTGTCAATCAATTTACATTTGGTATAGTGAGAGTTTAAACCAGGCTGGTGTAACTAGAAGTTAGAGGCAGGAACTTGGGCATTTGACTCAGAATATTTTGAGTATCAGATTGATTTTCTTTCAAGATACATGAAGGCAAATAGACAGAAAACACAAAAAAGTTAGTATGTTCAGATTGGGCATTAAATTTGGGGATGAGGGAAAAGGAAAGTTGCTTGTAAAGAATGTCTTAGAGATGTTTGACAACGTGGAAAATGGCGGAGTATGGTCAAGCCTCCACATAGGGTGGCTGTTGCTTCCTTCTTTCCTTGTATACACATGCTGCTCCATCCTTTGAGAGGTGGAGTCTGTTTCCTTACCCCTTAAATCAGAGCTGACCTTGTGACTTACTTTGACCAATCGAATGGAGAAAAATGACTCAGCCAATTCTAGGCCTACGCTTTAAGAAGGTAGGCAGCCTTTACTTTCCCTCAGGAAGCCAGACACCATGCTGTAAAGAAGTGGAGTCTAGACTGCCATAGGAGGAGTGACTATGAGGAAAGAGAGAAACCACATGGAGAAAAACTGAGATATAGACATGTTGAGTGATGCCTTTTTGGACCTTCTACCCAAGCCTGGCTGTCAGCTAAAGGCAGCCGAGCCAGGGACCTCAGCCAATGCCTTGTAGACCAGAACTGCCCAACCAAATCCAAACTCAATATCTGACTTGCAGAATTGTGAGAAAGAACAAATAATTGCTCTTTTAGCCAGTAAGTGTTGGGGTGTTTTGTCACTGAGTGACAGATGTTCCTGAAACATGGATTATTCCTCAGGACCCTCTGAAGGGGAGTCAACCTGGTCTATATTCTTGACATTAATTCCAGAATGCTGACAACAGTGGAACATTAACCAAAGCAAGTAAAGTTTGCAGAAGAGTAGTAGTACTTTCAAAGATGGAGCTCTTAGGATTATAGCCTCTTTCCAGTGTTCTCTTCTGAAAAGCATCCTCTGATCATTGGATAATGGCATTTGCTGAGTCCATTCAAGTGAATCCCAAATCTTCATTCAATTCTATTAAAAAAATACTTACTGAGCCCCTTCTTTGTCCCAGGTTCTCTCCTAGGAGCTGGAGGCACAGCACTGGACATGAGAGACAGGGCCTCTGCTCTAATGGAACTTCAACTCCGGTGGCAGAGCCAGAGAAGAAATTCCAAATATGAGTCATAAAAGGGAAAGTACAGAGAGCAAAAAGTGGGAAAGTTTCTGGAAGGAAGTAAATTTTAGCTTAAGACTAGATGAGGAGTAGAACTTAGCTAGGGGAAAGGGGAAAGGAGGTGAAAGGGGGAGGGGAGAGCCAGGCAGAGGCCGTGAGAAGAGCAACAGAGACGGTTACTCAGGTGAGAGGGAGCAGGTCCAGCTCTCCAGAGCTGAGGGTCTGTTTCCACACAGTCTACCACAGGTCTCCTGGAGTATGTAGCCATTTCCAGGCACTCTGGTTCTCACTCTCCTTCCAGAATTAAGGCCCATTTAGGAGCTTAAAATGATTGTGTGATGTCTCCTTTCTTTCTAGTCCAACTCCCTTTCCCTTCCAGATATAGGTTCTGCTTTGATTCTCTCGGCTCCTCAAGTCACTTGATTTGCCCATTCAGTCAAAGTGCCACAGGCTTTGCTTACAGGATCCTATGACCAGCTTTTTCTTTGGTCCTGAGTACTTATACTTTTATTGTTTCCCTGAGCTCAGTCTCCTTTTTCAATCAGCACATGTGAATTAACTCTCATTTTCTGTCTCTCATTCTGTTTAACACACACACACACGCACACACACACTGGCGTCAACAATATCTTTTCAAGTCAAGAGTTCATGCTCTCTCATTTTCCTTTGAAACCAGTGGGGTCATCCTTTGAAAGGATTATGGCTCTTTGGGATTTTTTTCCCCTAGAGTCATCAAACATGGACTCTACCACCTATCCAGGATTATGAACCAACAAGAGACATACCTTATTTGAGATTGTTTCATCATTTACAAACTGGGGAAAATAATATGATATCTGCCCCCTCAAAGAGATATTATGGCAAATAAATTGGTTTATACTCATGAAAATACTGTTCAAATAGTTATCTTATTACTCTTGCTGGTCAGGGAATCCAAAGTAGCACCTGTCTGATAAAAGCATCAGTTCTGATATTGAAGAGGTTAAAGTAAGAACTGCAGCAAAGCAGCTCAGCCAGGTGGAATCTGGTCTCTGTGACAGGCAGCTTCAACCTTAGGCAACCATCGCAGATTACTTAGCGAACGTCTAAGGGCTGGGGCCACTGGATAATATGCCTGGTGGGTGGTCAGAACAGCATCAGACAGATGGTGGGAACTTAATGAATACATTCTGCTTCTGTGGATGTTGATGAAAGTGGTGATGGGGATGATCATACCAGAGGTCATTGCACATATGAAGGTTGGTGCATGAAGGCGCTGTTGACGATTGCAAAGATTTTGCCATTTTTCTAATGAAGCTCTCTCGAGGGCTTCCTCTGTCTAGATTCACTGATGCATGGGCAATTATTTTCCACTGATCTGTTTCTACTCTTTGGCTTTCCAATTTACTACCTGACCGTAGAGCTAATCAGCAGATATTTATAGTGGAATCTTGCTGGTTGGCTGAACACTGAGCCTGACAGCTGAGTCTGGAGGGCCACAGGCGCTTAACCACACAACTCTCTTTCAATGAACCAATTTTCCAGGGAATCAGTGATGGGTTGGTCTTATGAAATAATCTTGTGGGTTTGGACAGAGGACAATGGGCCACATTTAATAATTCAGGACACATGACTACCTTGACACGTACAGTCAAATTTTCAGGCAAATATCCAGAGGAGTTTTAAGGGAAAGCCAGGTGAAACAGAATAGTCACTACGTCATCAAGCAATACAGACTCATCGTCTTTCAGACATCTCTGGTGGCAGTCAAAGCTCCTGGAGAAAGTATATTGAGCTTTTCATGCTGCCAGGGTGCAATTTAGTAAGTTACCAATGTGTTTCAATAACTAATAACGTGTTTCAATTAATTAGTCTTCTGGCGACAATTCGCACCTGGGGGTTAGTTTAATTCCTGGCTTATTTTAAAGTAACCTTCGTTTCTGTAGGAGGTACAATAGGGCTACAGTGGTAATAAAGTAATCCCTGGTTCATTCTCCACAAGAAAAATCTCTGGATCTTTAGCGGACCCATTGCCACAGACTAAAAAGTAATCCTCTATTTTTTTCAAGGGCATCTGGGATCTGACATGTGGTCACTAATACCCCTTCCTTCTACCTCTGTCACCCTTATTGGGGCTTTCAGTCTCTGAGAGATGAGGCTGTTTGATGTCTTGGCCAAAGGCTGGTCTAGGAGTTAGAGGATGGGTTTATATTCTAGCTCATCTGTGTGGCTCTGGGTGACCACTTACCTAACTCCTCTGTGCCCAAGGCTGGTTCACAGTCCCCTCTCCTCTCCTTATATTCTTGACCTTGGCAATCTCACAGCTGCAGCTATTACTCTTCACAGGTTCAATAATTCAACATTCGTTCAACAAATATTTACTGACTGCTCATTATATGCCAAGCACTGTTCTTAATGCTTGCTAAAACACACACATACACACACACACACACACAACTTCTAATGGCAGGAGATGAACAACAAACAACTAAAGAAAATATGTAGAATGTCAGAGGGTGACAAGCACTGGAGAGAAAAATGAAGCAGAGAAAGGAGAATCAGTGCGGGTGGGGTTACTGTCATTTGAAATAGAGGTGTTGGTGGAGGCCTCAATGAGAAAATGATGTTTGAGCAAAGTCCCAAAGTAGGCAAGGGAGTGCACCATAAGGATCATTGGAAGGAGAGCACTCCAAGCAGAGGAAACAGCCAGGGCAAATGCCCCAGGGTGGGAGCGAGCCTGGAGGGCTTGTGGCACAGCCAGGAGGCTGATGTTGCTGGAGCTGAATGAACAGGGAAGAGAGCAAGGAAGATGAGTTCTGAGAATTATGTGGGTGGCTCAGAGACAGCGCCAGTACCCATCAGGTGGGGCCATGCAGGCCTTTGTGAGGACTTTGGTTTTTGCTCTGAGTAAGAAAGGAGGCCATTGCAGGGTTTTAGCTGAAGAGTGATGTAAATTATGTTTTAAAAGGATCACATTGCCTGCCATGTTGAGAGTAGATTGCGGGGAGGGTGGTGGCAAAAACAGAAACAGCCAAACCAGTTAAGAGACATCCACAAAGATCAGGACAAAAAGTGACAGTAGTGGCTTGGATCAGGGCAACAGTGTGAGAGAATGAAAAGTAGTCAAATTTTAGATGACTTTTAAGGCACAGCGACCAGGATGGGCAGGATGACACCCAAATATACACCTCTGGTTGGTTTCTCTCCCAAGCACCAGCCCCACAACTTTAGACTGCTTCTGGACAACTCCACCTGGATGTCTTTTTGGCTTTCCAAGTTTATTGTGCCCCTAATCCCCTCCAACTCTAACTACCTCTCCTCTTAATATTTTTTTTTTCCTGAACACAGAATCTTAGACTCCTGTGAAAGTCTTCCTCACTCTCACATGTAATAGTTGATCAATTCTAAAGATTCTTTCCGCATTGCCGTTTGAATGCACACTTTCTTTCTAGTCCTACTGCTATAGCTGTGGTTAGACTTCCCTTATCTCCCTCCAGAAGATTCAATTCCACAGATACTGAGTGTCTTTTATGGGCAAGGCTCTGCTGGCAATGCAAGGAGGGGTTGAATGCAATCCCAGCCCTCAAGGTGGCTCACTGATAATGAGCTGAGACCAGGGTGAGATAGGAAGCCTCCAGCTGGTTACACAGCAGCACCTGCAAGGCTTAGACCCCAGTTCCCTGACGACACTGGGGTGGGGGCTGGTGCTCAAACCACCCACGAACGCTGAGCTGGCAGAGGAAGGCTTGAGCCATATCATATCCCTATTCTATCCCAGCATTGCTGAGGTCTTCCTTGGCCTGCAGCTTAAAAGACCCACAGCCGTGATCCCAGAGAGACAGGACTTGTAGTAGTGGAAGGACTGTAATCTTTGGATTCACATAGCTCGGGAGCTTGAGTCTCAGTTCGACCACCCATTCACTCCAGGCCTTTGATGAGTTGCTTAATTCCCTCCAGGAAAGATTCTTGGAGTTTAAAGATAATAAATACAAAGTGGCTTGCACAGAGTCAGCATTTGATAACCAGTAATGAACATTGGATGCCAGTTTTTCCCGCTTCTGATTAACCTTTACAATACCACTAGATTTAGTCCTTAAACATAGCTCTTGGATTGTTACATTCTCTACATAGTAATTTACCTTAAAAAAAAAAAAGCCTCAGGGTAGAGAACGTAATGTATGTGTGTTTTTAAACTTTAATCCAGATTGCTTTTTAAGTCTTTGACAGCCTCAAGCCTTTTCACCAATAGAAATCACCTTGTCTTCCTTTAAAGACAAGCAAATGGAAGGAAACTTTTTTCGTCTTCTTATTTCTCTTTAGATAACTCAGTAAAGTCGAAAGTATTAATCACGTGCCTGAGATGGCCCTTGGTAAGGCAATAGGAGTTACAAAGATTGATATTTGTCCCTTGTTTCCAAGGGCCTTGCAGTCCAATAGGAGAGACTGGGTTCATATATGAATCAATGAGAGCACTCTAACCGCAGGAGAAAATCGAAGCCATGAGATGGGCATTTGGAAAAATAAAAGAAGGCTCTATGGAAACCACAGAACTGGCACTGAGTACCAGATTGAATAGACTGGCCTAGGTGGAAGGCGGAGAGAGGGAATTCCAATTTGGATCAATGATGCTCTGTTCTGTTATCTTTAACTCTCTGTTACAGTCTATTTTCCTACTGAATGTCTCATTCTGAAAATTCTGCAGCAACACTGAAATACTCTATTGAATTTGAAAATTCATTTTAGAGCCCTCACACACCCCCTCCTGCCTTCCGCACCCCCTAGCTTGGGAATCTCAGCTCCCGTCATTTTCTACTGTCCCCTGCTGAAATAGGACCTGCATCAGAGCCTGATAAAGAAGCTGGGGTCACAGATCAGCTTTTCTTTTCTCTGGGAGTTTTCAAACACCCAAGTAAAGCAAAGTTTTCCCCAGGGAACCCAAACAGCTTAGATTACCAGTTTAAAGTCAGAAGGCTCCTCTTATGCAATTTGTTCCCACTATTTTTCTCACTTCACGTTGGAATGTTGATCTTAAGTAACTGTCTGTTTTATAAAAATACACAGGGCATCTTTTAACACAATATCCCTTTTTATTTTGTTTGGCTGGGTAAAGGCTGCTTTGTAAATGGGAATTTAGAACTTGTCAACTGAATCTTGGTTAATCTCATTTGAGTTTAAAGAGACTAGATTACTGCTTCCCTTGCCTTTCCTAGAAGTGAGGCCTAACTCAGTCTTATTTCATAGAACTTGGTGAACATAGTCTGGGTCCAAAGACGGCACTTTAAAGTAGCAGAAAGCTCTTTTCTTCAAACCTAATGGCGCCCTCAAGTGGCACATCCCATTCCAAGATCCTGAATCTAACGTCAACCCTTTCAGAAGCTTTGTTCCTTAGAAATTAGAGAAATTACTTTTTCAATGATCAAAATTATTGATTAGGCTTATTATCTTTTAAGATGACTATCCAAATTCTTCTTTATTAGCCTTTGACCCCTGGAGCACTTGAGATGTTTCTTGCTACCTGTTGCCATGAGAAAAAAACTTGGACACATGCACTGATGCTATAGAGCATGGTTGACGGTTTCTCAGAACATTCTCATGGGAAGGGTGAGTTCATTCTTAGAATCAGAGATTCATCATGAGTTGATGTTGGGGCAACATATTTTAACTTGAGAAAATAGGTAAATGCTTTGAAACTAAGCATAGCGTGACCTTCTTCCTCCTACACATACAGTTTCAACAAGGCACAATGATTTATACTTCACAAGGTAGTCAATAGTGCTGAATTTTCTGGTTTCCTCTGAAGTGTCAGTGGTCAAGTTACTGGTGGGATGATTGAAACACTTTGGTCATTATTTTTCAAGGCTAACTCTGAACATAAAATCTTTGAAGCATTCTAAGTAGATGGAGTCAGAGCTTCCCACAGGCTGGCAAACCGTTCACTAACCTTCTCACATCCCCCAGTGTGATAGTGAGGCAGCTGATAGGAGAGATGGAAAGCCAAGGGCTGCGGCTGGACAGTCAAGTATCTGTTTCATGGGTTTTTATTAGTCACTTGGCCCAAAGCATCAGCTTCTTAGAGACTTAGAGCTCTGCACCTCCCCTCACTCAACCAGGCTGAGGGCTCTGGTTAAAAGTCAGCAGAGGTCTAGCTTGGCAAGTGCGCACATGGTCCGTGGTCTGGGAGGGCAAATTGCTTCACACATCAGTCAGGGGAAGAATCTAGAATGAGCCTCAGGCTTACACTTTCCCAATAATTTCTGCATTTTATACAGACCCCACATAGGGGTCAAAGCAATTATCTAAGAGCTTAAAAACCATAGGAATAAGAAAGAAAATCTTTAATAATGTCTCTTCATTGTTTTGAGAATGGAGGATCAGTTTCAATTGGGTGTCACGGAGATTTATGCACAAGTAAGGAGGGTCATGGGTTTCATTGACACCTGAAGGGTTTTGTTATTGTTGCTGAGCTCGTTATTATTCCCAGGAGAGCAGAGAAGCTACCACTCCCCTAGTTACAGGAGTAGAAGTCGCTACACTGACTTGGTAGATGAAAAGGTAGATGAAAGGAAGCTGAAAGAGCCAAGAAAGAGAAAACACAAGTTTAAGTGTGTTTAGTTGGCACAAAAGAGAAAGAGTTCCCTGGGTCTCATGATCTTTCTTCAGGGAAAGAAACTGTGTACCCTTCTCTTGCCACACAAAGTTGTTTCCATAAAGTTAACAGAGTGGAAGATAGGAGAGGTTTCATCATGAGGGGAGAAGGCTCCTGTTCCATTCTTTCACATAAATTTGTGTGCATGGGGGAGGGGACAGCACCTGTAAAGAATAGGACATCCCTTCTAGCTCTTCCAGGAAAAGCTAAGCAGACAGTAGGGAAGGGATTGAGACCCAGAGACACTCATTGGGATTTAGGCTCATGATTCACACTGGCCACTGGAGGGCACCCCTGTGCAGTCATCACTACCCAGAAGCCCAGTGATGATTGCTATTCATACAGATGCAGCTCCATATGTATTGCAGGGTTTCTCAACATCAGCACTCTTGATATTTTGGACCAGATAATCTTTTTGGGACGGGGCTGCCCTTTGCACTGTAGCATGTGTAGCAGCATATTTGGCCTCTAACCACTAAATGCCAATAGCCCCTGACTCCTTATTCTCTACCCCCAGTCATGACATAAAATGTCCCCCAATGTTGCCAAATATCCTTGGGGGGAAAATCACCCTTGACTGACAACCATTTGTGTATGGAGTGTTGGGTCTAGGCATCTGTCACTCCATTGTTCTAAGGCTCAATTCTCTTTTCCCAAACTCTTACTTAGCCTGGGGTCAATAGACAACTGCATCAAAAGACACAAAAATTGCTCCGACCAACATCTGCCATCCTTTCCCAGTTAAACTCCAGATAGGCTTCCAGTCTGATATGATACAGGTGTACATCCTGCCTTCTCCCTCTGCACCTGTCTGTGCCCTCTCTTCAGAGCCTCCTCCTCTAGCTCCGCCAAAGAGTGCAGACTACTAGGAGGTGAGATATTTTGTCAATTAATTTACACTACACTTTATTTTCATCTGGAATACTTCAGCCCATTATCAGGCTGAAGGATGCACATTTAAAATGAGAGAATTGCTTGAAAGAGGGTGTGCTTTAAATCTAGTAGATGAATTTCTAACAGCAGAATTTCAGGCACCATGAAATCAATAAAACGGGGATACTAATAGTCTTTATCTCATAAAGTTATCACATGGATTAAATGAATAAAGTACTTATAACAATGCCCGGCGAAAAGTAAACACTCTTAAAATACTAGTTTTGTTGTTGTTATTATTGCTATTATTATTCTCATTATCTATCCAAGAGACATGTTTGGGAAGATGTAGCCTAGCTTATTGCCTGAACTGATTTCCCATTAAACTAGCCTTGTCTCTAATATCCGACCTCCATGCTGTGTCTAGACACCCGGAACAGACCCTCCCACAGAGCAGAGCTCAAGGCTAAAAACTAATCCACCTTGAAATTCTCCTTTGAAGTCAACTTTGAATATTCCACTCATTGAACATTCAATGAGTCTAACAATCATTGAATAAATGAATGAGTGAGCCATAGAGAAAATGGAAACAAAGATTTGTGAAGCACCTACAACATGTAAGGTGCCATGAGGCTATCTAGAATATCAGACATAATTGTATAATTAATAAAGACATAGGCACTCAAATCATCAGGACACAGCAGGGCTGTGAAACCAGTGGACAGTTAGCCGCTAATGATTAGGTAGCTAGTAACTAAAGTTTTTTGGGCAGTTGTTAATTGTAGCCTTTAGTTATTCACTCGCCCATTGTCAGCTGTGCTGCTCGGGCAATATATTACCTGCCTCTCACTAGCTTCTGCATAGATAACATCCCTGATTCCTGGGTCACCATAGTAACTGATGCTTGAGCTGTTTTTCAGGAACTAAGAGTCGACCTCTGTCTGGTTCCAAGTGGGCCTGCACAGGTGTCTGATAGGTGACCTCCTGATGTCAGGGGGCTAAAATCTCCACCCTCAGATCATGTTAATGCCACCATACTTCATACCACCCTGCCCTTCTCCTCATAAGTGTTCCTAATCCTCATTTTCAGGGAGGCAGATCTGAGATTTGTTCTCCCATCTCCTCGCCTGGCTGCCTTGTGAATAAACCCTTTCTCTGCTGCAAACTCATTGTCTTGGTGATGGGCATCTTGTGCAATGATAAAATGAACCTGGCTTGGTAACAAAAGTAGAGGAAAGTATAAGCTGTATGGGAGTGATGAAGAGGGAGAGGCGACTTCCCCACACAGCACTTTGGTGGGGAAGGCACTTTGGGATTTGGGGGAAAGAGCATTCTGAGCCTTAATTTTGGGCCCTGGGGTGTTATTTTGAGATGTCTATTAGACATCCAAGAGAAGATGGCGAGTAGGCTTGTCTTAGTCAGCTCAGGCTGCTATAAGAAAATAGCATAGACTGGGTGGTTGAAATAACAAACATTTATTTCTCATGGTTCCAGAAGCTGGGAAGTCTAAGATCAGGGTGCTGGCAGATCCAGGGTCTGGTGAGAGCTCACTTTCTGATTTGCAGACAGCTGTCTCCTCACTGTATCCTCACATGGAAGAGAGAGGAGGACAAGCTCTCATGTCTCCTTAATATCAGCACTAGACCCATTTCTGAGGGCTCCACCCTCACGGCCTAACCACCTCCCAAAGACCCCACCTCCTAATACCATCATGTTGGGGGTTAGGATTTCAACATATGAATTTTGGGGGGACACAAACATTCAGTCCATAACGAGACTTTTGGAAAAACAAATAAGGCTGAAACCCAGGGGGGAGGAGAGGTATGATTTTGGGAGTAATTTCCATGTAGTACCATGTGGAAACCATGAGATGGGAAAACCATGGGATGAAAGAGTTTGTAGATGGAGAACAGAGGAGGCAGGGCTGAGCTCTGAGGCACTGCAGCACATGGAGACTGCTTAGAACACAAGGAGCCAACAAAGGAGGCTGCACAGGTGTGCTCACTGAAGGAGGAGGCTACCCAGGAGCCTGTGCCTCAGGGAGGCCAAGAAAGGAAGGGTTTCAAGGAGGATGGAGTCGACCTGAATGCCACTGAAGGTAGGACAAGATGAGAAGGGAGATGTGCCACTGGATGTAGGGATGGGTGACCCTGATGACCATGATAAGAACAGAGGAGCAGGGATGAGGAAGCCAGGTGAGACTCTACCAAAAGGGGTTTCCGAGGTGGGGAGGTGGAGAAAGCGAAAAGAGATACTCTTCCCGAAAGATGTCCTTTCTCTCTGTTACAGGAAGGAAGGCACATTGGGCCATAGAAACAAGGTGGAATTTGGAGTCAGGGGACTTGAATCCTAGGATGGAGATTCCTCAGCTGGACAATCTTGAGTAAATATGGTTCCACATCCCAGCATCAATTTCTTCATCTGCAATGTGGTTCCACAATATTGCCTGTTCCACAGGGTGTTTTGTCTTTGTTTTGGTTTTAAAATATTAATATACCTTTTAGGCCTTTGATCTCAGAAACTGAGCATAGCTTCCCTGCCCAACAGATTTTCCTGAGGAAGAAAGAGCCAACTCACGTACTCGTATCGTAGGAATCAAGATTTAGTTACCCTCTTAGAATATGTCCCCAATTTGATCATGAGGACTTCTTAAAATTCCATGAAAACAGACATTGCATTAAAACGCTTAGAAACCACTTATTCGGGGCCAGCCCTGGGGCCAAGTGTTTAAGTTTGCAAGCTTCACTTCAGTTGCCCAGGGTTTCATCGGTTCAGATTGTGGCCATAGACATGGCACGGCTCAACAAACCGTGCTGAGGCAGCATCCCACACAGCACAACCAGAAGGATCTACAACTAGAATATACAACTATGTAGTGGGGGCCTTTGGGGAGAAGAAGGAAAAAAAAAAAGAAAAAGATGGGCAACAGAGGTTAGCTCAGGTGCCAATCTTTAAAAAAAAAAAAAAGAAACCACTTATTCATTTATTCATTCATTCAACAAATAGTAGCTGAAAACCTACTATGGCCCAAGCACTCTTATTGGCACTGGGGTTACTGCGATGTCCACACCAAGTCCCCGTCACATGGAGTTCCCACATAGCATGGGAAGGCAGGCAATAAATAAGGACGCATATACATCAAGTAGAGACAAATCCTATGGAGAAAAATAAAACAGATTAAGTGAGAGGGAGGTGTTATTTCCCGTAGGTGACTGTGGAAGGCCTCGCCAATTAGAGGGTGTTTAAGCAGAGACCTGCAGGCAGTGAGAGAGGAGCAGCATAGGAGAGGAAACCGCAAGTGTCAAGACTCTGAGGAGGGAATGCACGCAGGGTGGTCAGTTAGTCTGGGGCTGACCTTTCCTTATGACTCATATTTGGTGTCTTGTGACCCTCAGAACTTCCAGTTTCACAAACTGTTATTTAGAGAAAGGAAGTAAAGTCTAGTAAAATGATAGGTTGCTATCATTTGACTAAGAAGCATTGCAATCTCTTTAAAAAGTATATAATTGCCACTCCTTCCATATGGCCCTTTGAAGTTTGCTAATGCAGGACTACAGTATTTCTCATTCTCTAGTAATCCCTAGATGTCCCCTCCCTGGCCTATCACAAGGTCCCTCCACCCCCATCAATGTATCACAAAGTCCACATCCCTCCTGATGCATAAGGCAGTTCTCAGATGCTGAGGGGGCATGTCTTAGGATATGTGGGGTATGTAAAAGAGAGGCTGTCATTTTGACATGTTAAGGATCTGGGCTGTGGTGTTCACCCAACTTCTAGACACTTCCTTCCCTCCTTCCTGCAGTGCAGACCTCATGGTAAATTCTGAGGCTGTCGTTTTTTTTCCACAGAGGAGTAAGCAAGAGGAAGGTGGTAGAGGGTTGGAGGTGGACACAGGTCACGTGACCTTGCAGGGCATTGGGAGGATGTTGGCTTTCCTCTGAGAGATGCCTAAAATTGCAACCTATTCTTGTCTTCTTACCTGTGTATCCCAGAAGCAGCACTGATAGAGGTCATTGTCCCTATGCTACCCAATTATCAAAGCTTTCAAATCTCTTGAATCCTAGTCTTCCACTTCACCTAACTAGAAAAATCCCAACCCTGGGTCAATACTATACTTTGCCTCCTCTGTGTCTGATGCAGTGGTCTGCACTGCAGGAGAACATGACACAATTGAGTAGGTTGAAGAAACACCAATCTGTCTCTCTATAAATATATAATATACAGTCACCATACAATTTATTGCTCCAACTGGGACATTGTTGAGAGTGAACGGATACTACGAATAATTATACCAGGACAATAGGCATAAACCAGGACTGTCTTGGACACACCAGGAGTAATGGGCAACCTGCTTATAAACAATTTTACATAACCAAAGGGAAGGGAAGGACAATTAGACCAAGAATAATTCCAAATCTTTAGGCCCATGTTGAACCCACCTATACTTAGCAGACACCTTTCATCCCATTTCACAGAGAAAATTGAGGCTCCCTGCGCTTTGCCCTATAAACTTGACACATGCCTAAGTTCATCCACCTTTCCTCTCCTCTTGTTCAGGACAAATCTCCTCTTGTGTCTGGACCCTGTTCTCTCCTGCCTCTTCCAGGACCCGCTTCTAGCATCGCCTCTCTCTCCTGTAATCGCCCATCTCTCCTTCTCTATTTTTCCCCACCTGAAAGCAAGTTGCAATCCTAAAAATCCCTTTCCTGATATTATGTTCCCTCGCCACGCAGTCTACCTTCATTCCTACTCTACCTAAACTCTTTGAAGCACCATCTGCACATGATGTCTCCTCTTCTTTGTGTCCCATTCATTCAGCGCAGTATAATTTCTGTTTCCTGCTGAGTTATTAGAGCCACTGTCATCAAGGTTACCTTTATCCAAGTGGCCAAAACCACTGGACGATTTTCATCTTTATCTTACTTGAACTCTCTTGATGCCTTTAGCATTCTTGAGCATTCCTGATGAATTCTCCTGTCTCCCTCAGCCTCCATGAAACTAGACTTCCCTGGTTCTCTTGGTGCCTCTCTGAGGCTGCTCATTTGTCCTCTCCTCCATGGTCAATTGCCACTACTACATTACGATGAACTAATACCGTATGAAGATATAAAATGCTTGGCTGTTCCTACTTCCTGCAGATGGCACCAGAGACACAGGATCATGAGGGAGTGGGCCAAGAAGGGGCTGTGGAAAAGCTGGTGATGCTCTTTACTTCTGACTTGAAAATCCTCGCTGCTCTTGATGAGGAGGAGCCACGTGGCCGTGGGGTCTTTCAGCCTACATTTTTTTCAAGTCTCACCCAGTTGTGGGGCAAAGGTAAGACTGAGTCGCATGTGTAAATTGCGTAAGGCGGATGCCAAATGCAGCAGTGAATGGTTCTTTGGAAAGCAGAGTTCAACAATTTAAAATCAATTTTCTGTTCTAAGATAGCCAAAAATAGTTTCTTGTGGCTTCTCGTATTTCTTTAACTAGGGTTACTAGAACGTGGCTTTGTGTTAGAAATGCAAGTTTGGCAGAAACGTGTCCTCCCCTAACGAGGCTTGGTGCCTGTTGGTATTGTGTCTGAGCCCCAGGGGCTGTCAGCGGGGAAGGGTGGCGGTGGCAATCTCTGAGTTTCTAGTTGCTGAGAAGTCCACAGGCGTCCTGTGAACACATTAAATGGCCACAAACTACCCTGGAGCTTTGGGGCTCAGCACAGGGCTTCCGTGTCGGGTGTGACTCCATGCGGGTCCTGTGGGTGGGCTTGTGGGGAGCAGCTTACCACTCAGAGCTGGCTGTGTGGACCCCTCATCACTTGGTGGGTGGCTCACGTCAAAGCCCATGGTCTGAAGAAGACTCTGTTCTGAGCACAAAGCAGGAGACGAGGCAGTCAAAGTGAAGGGTTTACCAGTGTGGGAAGGTTACAAGACTTCCCATTGTGGCTGCAGACAAGAGCCGCCTTTGTTGCTCTGTTACTGAAAGGCCTCTGTACAAGTTCGTTTGTCCAAGGCATTGTGGAATCTCAGAGCTGGCAGGGACCTCAGAGACCAGCTAGCCCAGCCTTCTCATTTTTTTTTAATATAGGGTTTGCAGTGCAGATGGTGGTTTGACCCTCACAATTACAACAACGTATGTGATTTCAAAATTTTTTACATTCCTTCAATGTTAAACTATTTGTCGCTGACAGCAAAATAAGACATGATAACACGAACGTCTTTTGAAGCTAAATTCCTCATGTGTGTATCACACCTTAAGCTTTCGGGTCATCCCCCGTTCCTTTATTAACCCTTTGCCAACTGACTCCTGTCCACACTGCCTGCAGGAACCGTTCTGCCGGCATTCCCAGAGCCCATTCTCACGCTGGAGCCAACAAGCTCTTCCCAGGCACACTCGTTCCTTGAAACTCTTCCCTCTTTTAACTTCAGAGACCTGCACTTTCCTGGTCCTTCTCTCTCTTTGACTATAAGCCAGACTTCCAGTGAATTTAGGTCCCATGACCAATCCCTGGATAAACTGAAATCAAGGTTCAGGATGCTCCTAAATTCCAAATCTCTGAGCTGAGGTCTAGATTCTAGAAGTAGGTGTAAGATAGGCCATCAGCCTGACCCACAATATTGTCCTATTACCAGGGTGGCTGAAGGAATAGTTTGAGATACTAATTTACAGTTTCTGTCTTTGTGGGCACCGTTTCATTTGCCGTTCAAGGAGGCAGTTATTTTTGTGCCTGTGAATGCCATTCCCATAAGGGTGTTGGCTTTTTGGAACACAAAAGCTACGGTGATGGGCAGGCTCTGTCCTCTTCCCCCTCCTGCCTCCCTCTGCAGAGCCCAAAGCAGAGCGGAGAGAGGAGATTCCTCTCCAGACTGAGAGATTATCTTAGACTGGAAAGATGGGGATGAGAGAGAAAAAAAGAGGGGGGACCACCAGGTGGGGGTGGGGTGGGGAGCCTGGCCAAGGATAGAGGAGCTGCATGGAGCTGAGCCTGTCCTTGGACCTCCCAGCCTCCACCTGAGAGGACCTGCCCAGTGCCTGTGCTCTCAGACCCAGTTCACTCTGTTTGTGTCAAGAGAGGACTTTGAATCACCAATGACATGATGAAGTGAGGTCCTCACTCGGCCCCCAATTTGTTTCCTCACAATTCCTAGGACACTCATTACTCAAGAAAGGGGTGGAGAACTAGACACAGAGTGAGGGTGCTGCTGGTGGGGAAAAGCCCACGTGTTCTTGATGGGGATAAACTAAACAACTTGAGAAGTTACACAGACTCCTGACATTCTGAGACACCACCCTCCTCCTTCTCCGAGCTCTTTCTTTTTCCTCTTATCCCTGGAACAGCAGTTGCCTCCAGAGGAGGAAAGAACAGAGCTGGAAGCACCAGGGCTTTGTGTCCTTTTTCCTCCTGGGCTCTTACACCACCTCCGTTGATTCATTCTTCAAAGTCCAGCTCAAATACCAAAAAGGGCTCTTCCTCTCCTCACGTTCATCACATGTGGCCTTTTGTTCTAGTTAAGGCCGTTTTAGTGAGGTGCTCTTCCTTGCAAACAAACTAGTGTGGTAGAGTAATATTTTTTTAAGAGAAACAAATCTCTGCCTCCCTCCATACCCAGCTATTTCCTTTTCCTCTTGGTCTTTGCGAATCTTTGAACAGCATTCTTCAAGGAAGGGATAGCTCCTTTGCTTAACGGCAACAGGAATAGTTAGCAGTCCAAAATGCTGCCAACCATCGTGTGCCAAGTGCATTACAGGGATGATCTCATTTAACTTTACAACATCCCTATGGAGGTAGGTACTATACCATGTCCATTTTTCAGGTAATAAAACTGAGGCACAAAGGTTAAGTGACCTGCCTTGCTGAATGGGGGAGCTGGGATTTGAACCTCTCACCACTCACCCAATAGGAGTTACAAAGCCTGTGTGAACAGCTACCTCCCTGAATGACGGGCTGTGACCTAAACTGCTCATTAGCTGTATTCTTCTTCCCTCCCTTCCTTACAGTTATTATTTGGGCCTTGGGGGCTCTTTGACCTACTAGGGGAAAGGGGACTGAAAGACCCTAGGCTCCTGCAGAGTCATACTGGCCCCACTCCAATCCTCCTCTGGTTCGCAAGTCCCCTCCGCTCCCCCACCAAATACACCCCGGCTTCAAAAGTATTAGGGGAGGGTTCTCTTTCGGGGTAGACTCTCCCATCAAGTGTATATCTTCCTATGAGTCAAGGGACAGCAGAAGACATTTGCACTTTCAGACTTGGAGAACACTTCCCCTTTTCCACTCTGAGTAGCCGTCTTGAAATAGTTGCACTGGGGCTAGATAGAGCTCTCCTCTGGCCCAGATGGAAGATGCTGCATGTGCTCCAGGCCACTGTACTCCTGTCAGTCTGGCACAAGCTTTGTGGGTCTTGCAGGGTAACAAGGGACCTCCTGGTTGCTGGAGGTAGTTGATTCAGCTGCTGTGATATTGTGACTTACAAGAAATATATATTTGATCACCACCCACAGTTCCTGGCTCAGAGCTCCCCAAACCCTTGAATTTTCCTAGGTGATAAGAGCCATAAAGGTGCCTTTGGTTAGGTTAATAGGTGACTTTTGCACCCCACCTAAGGATGGGGGCTGGTTGCCAGGGAAACCAACCAGGTGATTAGAGGCTGAGAACTTTCAGTCCCACACACCCGACTCTGAAGAGGGGAGGGAGCTGGAGGTTGGAATCAATTGCCAATGGCCAATGATTTAATCAATCGTGCCTATGTAATGAAGCCTCCATAAAAAGCCAAAGGACGGGGTTCAGGGACCTTCTGGGTTGGTAAACACATGGAGGTGCTGAGAGAGGTGTGCCTGGAGAGGGCCTAGCAGCTTCTTGCCCCTTCCCACATTCCTTGCCCTGTGCATCTCTTTCATCTGGCTATTCCTGAGTTATATCCTTTGAAATAAACTGGTGATCTAGTAACTAAAATGTTTCTCTGAGTTCTGTGAGCTGCTGTAAGCAAATAAATTAAACTCAAGAAGGAGGTTGTGAGAACCTCTGATTTATCGCCAACTGGTCAAAGTTCAGGTAACAGCCTGGCTTGAGACTGGCATCTGAAGCATAAGTGTGTGTGTGTTGGAGGTGGGGGCGGTCTTGTAGGACTGAACCGTTTACTTGTGGAAACTGATGCCACTCTGGGTAGATAGTATCAGAACTGAGTTGAGTTCTTGAGACACCATCCTGCTGGTGTCCGAGAATTGTTTGTTGGTGTTGGGAAGCAGCCCTCCGCCATCCCCCTGTCCCCCCACCCCCACACATATTGGAAATGGGAGCAGACACCTAAAAGAGCTGGAATTGCACTGCTCCCCTTACAAAGATGTTCAGCTTTTTAAGAAATTCAGAATCCTTGACAGACGCCCTAAAGAGATCCTGGACTCTTAGATAACTTCCTAGAACTCAGAGCTCTTAATCTCGGCAGGAAACTCTAACGAGTCTTTGTTTTCCCCTTCTTCCTTTGTTCTGTTGACTTCCCAGGAGACTTGAAGCATCCTGAGATATTCTTCTAACTACTGGTATTTCTGAAACTAGCAGTGACTTCTGAGAGTCTGCCTCATTTTTGAACTTCAACTCTTGCTGAGGTCACAGCCATTGCCTCAGAGAAATTGGCTCAAATTGAAACATCTTTAAACTAGTCTGGGAGTAGGGCAGGTTCCATGAGAATTCTTAGCACTCCTAGATAGCCCCCTTAACGTGGCCAATGCAAATCCCAGTCTATATCTCAGATTTGCAATAGTGGTAACTTTATTTTTGAACAATCAAACTCATGATTTCATATCCTATTTTGCTGAGTGGCTAAAACTCCATCTTGGTCTCTTCAGTGTCCCTCCCTTCTTACCACTCAGCAACGGACTTCCTGGGTTTGGGGACAGATAGCCAGGAGAAGTTGTCAGAGTGATAACACTGGTGGGTCCTAAAGAAAGGCAGGGCCCCATGGAAGCAGTACAATCCCCACATCTAGATTTATGGGCCCCAGAAAGACAGTAAGACCCCAGGAGAGAACATGTCTGTGTGGTTAGTCTTGGCAGCCAAGGCCCTACCCAGCCTCACAGAGAGTAGCTACACTAGGGGTGGGCTGAGAACATTCAAAGTGGCTTGGGAGAAACAGAAAAGGTTGCTGGCACCTGACAGGGCCATTCAGGTGGGAATGAGGCTGGCTGTATAGAGTCTGTGTGGACTGACATCCAAAGACCACATGGGGGGAGGAACGTCTCATAGGGCATCAAGAGCTGATAACTGCCACACTCTTTCTCCCAGTCATCTCTGTCTTGGCACTACATAAGTCCCATGGAACTTCAACACAACTTAGGGGTGGAAGATGCAGGGGAGAAAACCTCAGTTGACTGAGATACAGTTTTGCACCCACAGCAAATTGGGAGGTCAAAACAGAAACCAAGTTGAGTTTTGGAAAAATATAGAAAATTGTCATTTATGCACACCTGAATTCGTAGAGTTGTATACTAGCTGTAGTGAAGTGTGGATTTATCAAAAGAACCCAAAAGAATCTCATGGAAACAAAATTCAGGAAGTATACCTGGGCTTCATGGGAACAAGAAAGCCAATAGCCAGCTGCTGGCTATGGCTCTGACTGTCCCTTCTAATCAGATTTTCTCTGACACATGGTGCCAATCTCCATCTGCAAAGACTGAGACAGAAGCAGTTGCTTATCTGCTGACTCATGGTATCTCTTCCTCCATAACTTTGGCGGACATGGGTCTTTGACTGGTGCTCACTAAGGAACCATCTCCACATGACTTACGTGTCATGTGACTGCCACAAAATCATTGCATTCTTAATATCTCCTGGTTGATAGTTTGAGAAAGGATTAACTCTGACACTCTTATTCCCCAAGGTCACACCCTTTAGACCTAGAACGCACTCTGGTCCAAACACATGGGGTCGGACGGTGAGGGGTCACGTAAATCAGACGTGGCTGCTTAAGCTGGTCACATCATCAAAGACTTATGGGTCAGACAGTTTCAGAAAAGAGAGTTTTGGATCCAGCTTCTAATTCACCTTTACTAAAATTAGTGCTGTATATGTTTTATATGCCTCTCTATATTGTAACTTCCTTGAAAGCAGGGGCTCTAATTCATGTCTGTTTGCACCATGACATCTTTAGTGTGCCTTTTGCATTTGGAAGAGTGAAAGGAGCATTTGTTGAATGAAGGCACATCTCTATATTCAACTTCTGTTCTCTGTATCTTAATTTTTGAGTGAACAGTCTTCAGGTTAATACATGAATAGAATAATGTTGCTTGGCCCTGGCAAGTGAGTGCCAGTCAAAATGACTAGATTTGAGTGTGACCCTTATGTGGGCAGGTTTCCTGACCAGACACTGTGCAGAAACATCCTTAGAGTCATCATATTTAGAACTGGGCTTTCCCTAACTGAGGATCTTAATTTTTCATTATTCTAGAGCCATCTTAACTGCTACAGAAATTGGCTAGAAACCACATTCAGTCTTTGAAGCATTTAAGTGACACATAAGAACTAATTTAAAGTAGAGGAGTAAGTGGCATTCTACAGGGAGATAATTCCTGGTCTCTTTTTGACACTTCGAGCGATTTTTATAAATTAAAAGCTCCAAGTTTATTAGCAATCACCACCCTGATGTTAGTAAAGAAATTCAAACCTTTCGAGTTCCTCTGTGCGCTAATTAAAAGAGCTCTATTTAAAGGGCAGAGCTGTGCTGATGCCAACGATGACAAATTAGAATCATAAAATTTTGAGCCTGAAGGGAATTTACCGATCATTTAATCTAACCCTTTCACTTTATAGGGGAAGAAATTGAAGCTGGCACAGGGTAAGTGACTTGTCATATAGCTAGGGGCAGAGCCACAACTCCCACCCATCCAGTCCAGGGTTCTTCAGCCCCAAGAAAATCATCACTACTATGGGCAGTGGCAGGGTGCTGGAGATTACTAATAGGGATAACATGAGCCATTTTTAGCAGTATATATGGCTAAGCCCACAGAAGGAAAATAAGACAGTCTTCCATCCTGAAGGAAAAATAAAAGATGGCTCATTCTTAGGAGTCTGTGTCTAGCCAGGGATGCTCAGAGACTGACCAGAGAAGCCCAGTGGGCCTGGCTGGGCTCCCAGGTATAACAGTGAGTAGAAGAAGGCCTAACCTTATAGGAGACTTTTAGAACTTTCTCTGTTGGAGTTTGCTTTCAATGAATAAAGGAGGTTGGTCCTCCCAGGGCATGTTGGATGTTTGTGCTGACTTATTTCATACTTGTAAGTTTTCTTCTTTCTCGGAGTGCTCTGGATAAAGTTACTTATCTCTTGAATAAATGTTCAACTTCAGTTTGATAAAGTATGCACTGTTGATATCATAGTAAAACACTGTAGAGATTCTTAAGAATAGATTTGTACGGCAAAATGTGGCTTTCCTTTCCAGGTGAAGTTACTCCACTCAAATGATACAGCATGAGTAAGACAGAGTGAGTAGGAGCTGTTTTATAATGTTAGGCCTCTTCTCCGGACTTCATCTTAGGACTTTGTATAACGCAAATACTTTAGCAGAGAAGTTTTGTTTTTTACATTAATCTTAAAAATAAGCTTCTACACTTATGATATATCATCTGTAGAACACATTTGGAAGAAAGACAATACATAAAAAGGCACAATATAAAATTACCAAAAATATTACATTATGAAAAGGCAATTCCAATTTTCAGTGAAAGCAAACAGTTCTGAAATCTTTTTTGAAATACTTTCTTTGCACAGTTACCAGACTGGTCTTTATAAAACACAGAACTGATATGTCTCTTTCCAACTGAAAACCACTAATGCTTCTTCACTGCAGAACAAGGTTCAACCTTCCTAGGATGGTTTGTAAGGCCCCCCGTGGAATGGGTCCCTGCCCACGGGCATCCCGTTGATCAGTCAGCCACTTGCTCCCCAAATGTTTGTTGAGAATTTCTTGTCATCTATGCGCCCACAAAACAGAGTCAAATGAAACCAAAGCTTCCCTCCAGGGAGCCCCTCTGGATACCCAGCCAGAAATCTGGAAATTAATCTGGATTGCCCTTTGTCCTCCACTTTTCCCTCCTCGGATAGTCCTACTTTTAAAATGTCTCTTGAACCCACCCACTTCTCCCTCTTTGCTTCCCTGCACCCTGGCCATCCCTTTGAGTCCATTCTCTGCATTTCAGCCAGAATCATTTTCTAAATTGTCGTCTGATCATGTCATTTCTCTGTTTGATCTCTTTATGGCCCTTTTTGGATAGTCTGAACTCTTCAACTTGGCTTCCAAAGCCATCATTTATTCAGTGCCTACATGTGCCGGGCACTATTGCAGGCACTGAGAACTGAGCAGTGATCAAGACTCACAAAAGCTCCTGACGTCAAAATCTCACATTTTTGGGGGTGGTGTGGTATTGGGGCTGAATAATAACAAGGAAAACAAATAAAGAAGGTAATTAGAGATTATGATAAGGGCCTTGAAAGGAGTAGCCAGCCACTGGTGTGTGCATTTGCAAGCATGTGTGTGCGCACACGCACTTTAAATTGAAAGTTTATGGAAGGCCTTTCAGATGAATACAATGGCATTAGCCTTCTGACTGTCCCCTGGCCTTTCACACGTCTGCAGCTTCTACCTTTGCCACCTGTCCTTTCAAACCTCTGTAGCTTCTACCTTGGCTGCCCACTCCTCACACTGTGCTCAGGCAGAAGGGACCTTTGGTTCCTTGCAGTTAACTCTTTCTTTCTCTCTTATCTCTCTTCTCTTTTTTTCTCTCCTCTTCCTCTCCCCTATCCCTCACCAACTTTTCCTAGAAACCATTATCTTCCTTGAATCACCCTTACTCCACTCCCCTTGACTAGGTGCATCAGTTAATATTTCTCAGTTAATAAGCAAGCAACTGTAATTGCTTGCTTAGCAGTCTATCTCATTCACCATTGAATCCCCAGAACCAAACACTTGGTGTGTTTGTGGATAGAGTAAGTGCACATAGGATGGGACACTTATATCCAAGGAGAGACGCTTAATAGGTAGATTACTCCTTCTCTCCTACCCCTGCTGGGCCCCAGATAAGCTTCTGTTGTACCAACTTTCTAATATCATTTGGATGTCTCTTCTTTCTGAGCAGCTTTCTCTGATAGATTGCAAGCCCTTTGTCTTATTAATTCCCTACCTCCAACTCCTGGTTGTACTTGGCACACAGTAGGTGGTCAAAAACTCAAAAAACCCACAAAACCAAAATCAAACAAAAACTCAGAAAGATGTAGTTTGGAGGAAGGAATAGGAACCAATTCTAAGGTAGGTAAAATGAATAAAATAATCACTCTCCTGGGAAGATGACAAACACAAATGCTTCCCTTCCATGAAATGTATTTTACCCACCTTACTGCCAAACTGTGGCTTCCACCCAACGGTTTCACCTTTCATGCAAGCACACAAAACCAGGAAGTTGCTCTGATCTTTGTTCAACTTGCTTTGCTACATGCATATGATGCTGAAATCCCCCTTTCCCTTGCTGCAGGTGGAGATCTTTCTTTTTCTAGCTACAAGTCTGACTTGTGCTTCTATTTGCTTTTTATTGTTATTTTGAGGCACTTACTAGGGGCCACAAAAGTGGGGGTCAATTTGCTGGTATGTGAGGACAGAACTGGCTTCAGGCTATCAGACTAGAAGTTTTAAACTTGCTTCCTTGTTTTTCCCCTGAGGCAATGGAAATTTCTAGCCACCAGCTGGGACTGGAATTGATTTAGTGCCAGAGAGGTGAAACGTGGGAAAATATATGGATATTGTTTATGAATGTTACTTAGTCATTCTCAGCAGTAGAGTTTATGATTTAGAAAACATTTCCTGGTTTTGAAAACTTAACAATACAACCTCAAAGTCTGTCAAAATTGGAGTGGGGGGATTCAGTAATGGGAAGGCCAGGAGGACCAACATGGATAACTAGTGGGTTTGTAATTGCTTGTTTCAGCTTTATGACCATATCTCTACATTCTGCTTTTCTTGAGTTTACTTATTAATGGCTGTTTTCAACTAGAGAAAAGGGTGCTTACGCATATCTGAGGAAGTCCATAGGGATCCTATTCATCTCTGAATCAGCTTCCTTTCTTGGTAAAAGCAGTAGACTAGTGGTTGGGAATGCTTGGTTTTTGTCTTACTCTGTTTCCAACTGTTGACTCTACAGAAGTCCCTATGCTTCTCTAGGCCTGAACTTACTCAACTGTTAAATGTGGGTCTATTAGGTTAGTTTAGTTTGGTTCAATAAATGCTTGCTTGCTTGCTACCTACCTATCTTAGGTTCAGTTCTCTAGAGAGAGGCTTAGGCAGGGATTCCTGTGCAAGTGAATTACTGAGTGAGCACTGCCAGCAAGGAGCAGTAAGGAAGTCAGGGAAGTAGGATAGGGCAGGGGAAGAAGCCAAGCAAAGATGTTGTTACAGCTGATCTAATCTCAGCCTGATCCCAGAGAAAGCTCTGGAATATGAATGGCAACACTGAATTCTACATACTTCATACATCCCTTTCAACCCAGTTTTTGTATAGGTAACCCTCCAGGGCAGGGGGTATAGCTTCACTGGAATTTGTCGATAATGTGGTTAATCAGCTGGAGGATGGGTGTACATGCCTATTACAGGGGATCTAAATGGGGCACCAACAGAATCTGTTATACACAGTGTGCCAGGCACTGTGATAAGTATTGGAGAGACAAAAGTAGAAGAGATATATGGTCCCTGATCATAGGAAACTCATGGAATAGTGCAGAAGATAGAAGAATAAACAAGTCGTTTCAATACAACATGATAAATGCTAGGATAAAGTGATGCATAGAGTGTTGTAGAAACAAAGAGAGATGCAGACATTGCAAGTTCCTCAGGAAGCAGACTCTAAGATGGTGATTAATATGCAGGAACTTTATTTGGGAATGTTTTTGGGATCAACATTTGAGGAAGGGAAAGGAAGAAAAGAGAAGGGAGCTGGATTGGGAAGAGAGGGGAGTCAACCTGCAATGTAGTCTCAATGGAAACCTCAGCTGAACTTGAGGGGAGTTCTGAGGACGCTGGGGGCTATCTGCCAGCAGCATTCATATCAGCAGTGTAAAAAGCCCTTTATTCCTGAAGGGTGGTGCATCATGGACTCTACCACAGTCTACCCCTTGCATCACCCGGATCCTCTTCTTCATGTAAATCCAGGGAACAGTGCCTGGGTGATAATCTTCATGTTCCTCCTTCTCCGTTGTAGATCCCTTTACCCTCAACTGACGTCTCTGCTGGTCTCAGATGGTGTGATTCAGACTTTCATTCCTGAGGGGTCTGAGCTCTTGTCAACACGCTCTTCTTAGGACAGGGTGACTGCACTTCTGTATTTACTGCCAAAGAAGTACCAAGAGGCATCCAAGGGGACCACGTGGGCACCCAACATATGCCTCTGTGGACTCATTGTGTAACAATTACCTGCCAAGTTGGGGATGACTCCTGTCTGCTAAGGAGACTGAAATGTTCAGGCAGCAGCTATAGCTTATGGTACAGAGGGAATCTTGTCATGTCCCCTGATGGAAGCTCTCCCCTTTGAAAACTAAGGGCTTTGGAACCATAGATTTATGGTTTATGGGAATGGAAACACAAATACCTCAAGTGGGTCACTGAGAGTGATGGTGAGCAAGGCCACTTCCAATCTATCCCTTGTTCTCAGATCCATATATTATACCTCCTGGAGACATGGTAGGAATTATACAAAGATCTTTAATTTAAAGACCATGTAAAGATCTTTCATTTAAAGTGTGTATTATGTTCTGGAGGACAGAACCCCACCCTGATAGGGTATTGCTTCTGAGCTGGTGATTCAACTGTTCATCAGGCTGTTCCAACACTCTATCAGGCCCGCAGTTGCAGTGGTGTAGTAGGTGATAGGACCAGTGGACCCCATAGTCTTAGGCCCATTACCACACCTCCTATGGAGTGAAGGACGTGTCTTGGACTGATGTGATGCATTTGGCATCCTGTGTTAGAGGCTCTCAGACAGTGGTGCTGGCTGAGGCCCTATAGGCAAGAGAGGCAAATATATACCCAGAATATGTGTCTGTGTTTGTCGAAATGAATCACTGGTCATTCCAAAGAGGAAGAGTTTCATTGAAGTCAATTTGCCACCAAGTGGACAGTTGGTTTCTTCAAGGGAGGGGAACATACTGGGGACTTGGTGTTGGACTCTGTGGGGGGCATGTTGGGCATTCAGCAGCTGCGGCAGCCAGGAAAGCCTTGGTCAGAGGGAGCCCATGCTGTAGGGTGCACGCAGACTCCACTCTTGCCACTATGGCTACCTCATCATGCACCCTTTGTGCCAAAGTAGAGGGGGCAGCTGACAGAGGCTGGCTAATGTCAACTGACCAAGTCATTTTGTCTGCTGGGTTGTTTGGTGCCTGTTCTGTGGTGGCTGTTTTCTGGCAGACATTAACATTGGCAAATAGAAATGGCAAGCAATAGGATATATTGGAGTATATGAGGAAGCCATTTGGTGTAAACCTAATTCGGCCTGATCTTGTTTCTCCAAAAGGGCCTGACCGAGGCCGTTGAGCATGCATTGTATATCTGCTTTAGACATTCCCTATGGCAAGAACAAAGGCTCTTAAGATAAAGGTGCAACTTCTCCCCACATTAGCATTTCCTTAAGGATGAGCATCTTTCCTTAGGCTAGGAACTGATTGCTGCACTCACCTTTGACCACCATCTCACCTGTGACCACCCAGCTCGAGACAACAGACTACCACCCTGCTGTGTTCACTGAGACAGCAGACCTACCTGCTGTTCCCATCAATTGCTGTGCTGACAGAGCAGTCTCGCTACTATTGTAAAAGGGACATTTCGATCATATGTGAAACATCCTGTTTGGGGGTATATACTACTCTCTGCACCCCAGGCCATGGTCCTCAGATTTTAGCTCAGAATAAACTCTCCCAAATTTTCATTTATATATTGGTTATGGATTATTTTCGTCGACAACATGCAGTATAAAGATCTTCCCACTTCATAGTGACACTCATGCATCTGTCCCAGACTTCCTGTCCTTGCTCTTTCAATCTTTTTCGTTCTAGGCTCCTGTCCATGTGCCCGAGCCATTTGCCACTACCTGTGAGCCTTTATATATGCTAACCTCAGGCCACTTCTCTCTCCATATAAAGCGGATGATGAGGTTTACCACAAAATCCTCTGGGAGGATTTTCCCTCACTAGTGTTTTTCTTGCCTAAGAGGAGCTGTATTAAAGCTTGAGTCCGTTTGTAGCTTGCACCTATATGATGATGCTGATTCAACCATGAACCAAGCTCAGGTGTTTTGCTCCTCCATCAGCTGGTAATAAGGGATCCTCCGTGCAGCCATAGGTGTGAGCTGAGCGGAAGGTGCTCGTGCGAGAATGGTGGTGACATGGCGGTCTGGGCTACCCTTTCATGTAGCTTGCTTGTGCCTTCTGGTCCTCTTCATGCTTAATCCCAGACGTACCACTGCCATCCCTTTAATCTCTTCTTCCACCATCTGTCATAGCAATTATGTCATGTTTGCCTCACTTAAGAGTGGGTCAGTACATTTTCTATGCTTCTAGGAGCCACCTTAGTAGGGAGTTCACACCATTTCTGAGAGTCTTTGCCAGTGTGTTATATCCTATATCCCTGGAGAGGACTTCCAAATCTATAAACTCTCCCTTATTCAACCTGATGTTCTTGGCCCCTTGACCCATGTGTGTTCTCCCAGCTACAGGCAGTGCTTTCTGGGTAGGTCCTGCAGCTCCTGTAGGGTCTCATCCTTTTCCTCCCATATCAAGCTCAGCATGTCCCTAAACGGGTTACGTGGTGACTTATACTTTGTTTGTTGTCTAGCGGCCAGCAGGAGAGATGCAGACACATCTTCAGGGGTCACCTGTTACTTGTGGGGAGAGACCTCTGCATCCTCTAAGCAAGGGGCGTGCCAGCCTTACTAGAGAAATAGGCCCCTTCTGCAGGGTTCAGAGGGGTCTAGGGACCTACGATATTTGAATGCATCAACCCAGATGCCCCTCTTTCCTATGTCAGGGTTCCACTCTTTTCCAGCCAGGGCCTTATCCTTCTTAGAGCAAGCCTGTCTTGGTTGGGACTTGAACTTTATTTGGAGCTGATGACTCTGACTCCTGGGTGGAGTCTCAGCTTCCTCTGCCTTCTCGCTATAGGAGGTGAGAAGGACTTTACATGCTACCCGGGAAACCCTCCGGCTTTCACACTTAGCTTGTAATAGTCAGTTAATCTCTCCTAGGTTTTCCTTATCTTTTCCCAAAGGTTCATTCAAACTTAGCAATAGACACCCAACTGCATTGTCCTCAGAGTTATTATTTGCCCTGTATTTTTCATGGCTTGATATTTCCTACTGGCTAATGGGTTCCCTTCCGCTGTTACACCAGTTTACTACCAGCAATTTGGGATTAACCCCTGTAGAAATTAAGGAAAGAAGCATTATTGGGTAGACGGAGAAGTCGAGATGCAATTCAGTTTCATCAGAAGCCTCAGCCATGCCTCTTGAGAGTTCTGAAGAGGGACTGACTCCTCAGAGCCGTCCTGAGTTGGGGCGAGAGAACACTGAGCCTTTAGGCCCCACGTTGGATCTGTGGGCCACCTCAGGGAGCAGATGTGGTCTTGGGCAAGGCAGCTTTCTTTGGAGGGTCAGTCCCTGAAGGGAGATGACAATATAAAGTAAAATAGTCATTACGTAATAAATTTATTAACTTAAACTTCTTTTAAAAAGTTTTTCCCTAGCATCTTTTTATGGTGAAAGCTATGTGGAGCTTAACATCATAGAAATTTTCTCTGAGTTAACTCTTCAGTTAAAATTTCAAACCAGCAACCCACAGGGACTACTTTTTCTTGTAGCTGGGGAAAATGACTACTGTATAATAGAACTTCTATCAGGAAACTTATGGGTAAGATTTTAAAAAGTCTTTGAAAACATATAAGCATTCAATTACTGGAGAGAAAAACAGTGGAGGAAAAAAGAGAACAAAATAGCTATCCATTTGATTACTATTATTTCACTAAAATAAAATCATGTGCTGTTTCTAAGAGTTGGTATCTTCTCCAATTTTACCAGCATTTCTTAAATATTCTCACTCTGAAATCTTTTTTTTTTCTTTTGTGCTGAGGAAGATTCACCCTGAACTAACATCTCTTGCCAATCTTCCTCTTTTTGCTGAGGAAGATTGGCCTTGAGCTAACATCTGTTGCCAATCTTCCTCTATTTTGTGTGTGAGTTGCTGCCACAGCATCGCCACTGACAGATGAGTGGTGTAGGTCCACGCCTAGGAACTGAACCCAGGCTGCCAAAGTAGAGAGTGTTGAACTTAACCATTAGGCCACCAAGGCTTGGACCTGAAATTTTTTCCTACGTGTAGTTCATAAATATAGAAAAAGTTTTCATGCCCATGTTTCTCTCTCTCTCTTTGTGAATGGCCCTGTTTTCTCAATAAAACACTATGCGATGAGACTGATTAATTGTGATTCTTTCTCTTTCAGGTGAGAGTGAATCTGAGTCCAGGTGAACAAGTGCTCCTTACTGAGCAAAGGCTTCGTATGAATGACTTGCTTTGGCATATAGTGGAACTGTACTATGTTAAGGATAATCTCTCTCTGGTTATTGATAAACATTATGAGACAACTGGCCAAATCACTGGTGGGATGCACAATTTGCACTTTCAATATGGTATCTACGTAGCAGGCCATGGTGGGCTTGATGTCCCTTACCTAGATGGAGCGCTCCCCAATTTCTGTGAATGTATGGAGGATGTGGTGTTTCACCAGAGGGAGATCCTTACATCCCTTAGATCTTACCCTGGTTTTGAGAAGGTTTGTGAGGTGTCACAAGGGTGCAGTGATGAATTTTTTGCAGGGGAGGATGAAGCCATCAATTTCTTTAGCTCCAGATCCTGTGTCACCTTCCCAGAATGGAGGGTGCAAGGGGAGGGGCTACTGGAATTTGCTTTGCAGACTGGAACTCAACAAGCCTTGCTTTTATTTCAGTCAGGAAGAGGAGGAGATTTTGCTGCTTTGGGAATAGTTAAAGGTCTGTTGAAGTCTCATGTAGGAAGGAGTGAAAGTAATACTCGGCTCTCTTCCTTTAGCTTATTTAGTGACAACAAGTGGCACGTTATTCAACTCAGATTCACTGGAAAGTATCTGGACTCCATGATAGATGAAGAAGGGGTGAGGACGTTGCTGCCTTTGCAAAGCAAACTATTTGTATCTGAAGGCCCCCTCTTTGTGGGAGGTCTTGATAACCATAAGGGAGAAGAAGTTAAAAGGTTAGAACTTGCCTGTGTGCCTAGGAAATCTGCTCAAGGGATCTCTTTCAAAGGGTGCATAAGAGGCTTAGAAACCAACCCAGAGAAGAGAGCATTAAAGGATGCCCTTGTTTCCAAAGATATATCTGCTGAGTGTAAAATCAAAAGTAATGAGAATGTAAATCACTCCATAACGACAACAGGAAACCTACCTCAGTCGGAAGTTCCCCTTTCCACTGCCGTTCCTGAAGCAAGCAAGCCTTCTCTGCAAGATGTGAGTGGCTGTTTCTTGGTTCTGAATAACTTGGAGGTTCAAGAAGCTGGGCAAGCCTTACTGGAACAAAGGCATGTGAAGGTGGATGTGGAATTTAAGGATTTGGGTGTACATCATTCTCAAATACTATTTAAAGTAAAGAAAATGCCTATTCATGGGCTCCTTCACTTAGATGTTTCCCATGAGCGAGAAAAGGAGAAGGCTTTTACTACATTAGATTTGGGGCAAGGAAAGGTTTGGTATGTCCATGATGGTTCAGGAGAACCTAGGGATTATTTCACGTTTTTGGTCTTTTCCAACAGCAAGAAGGAAGTGCTGTTATATCTGCAAGGACATGTTCCACGTGTGTTATTCCAGTTAA
The DNA here is from genome assembly GCF_021613505.1 of Equus quagga. Taxonomy (NCBI): domain Eukaryota; kingdom Metazoa; phylum Chordata; class Mammalia; order Perissodactyla; family Equidae; genus Equus; species Equus quagga. The sequence goes on from NC_060275.1 coordinate 80,930,897, forward strand.
TCATCTCCCATACCTTGAGCTTCCTGAAGGAAACTTGCTTCTCCTATTTGAGAACTCTAAGAGAAGACTGACTCCAAATATGATACACGTGTCAGACCCTGACACAGACTCCTCGAGTCTTAGTCTTTCAGTTCTTGGCAACTTCAATTCAGGTCCTGGGTTTTTAGAAAACACCAATGATCCTGGGAGAGCCATTAATGGTTTCACACACGGGGATTTAAGAGGTGGCAATATTTTCTATGTGCACAGGGGCCATCAGAACTCCTGGATCCTTCTGAGAGCAAGTGATGGAGAGCTGGTTAGCAATACAGTGATGCTACGGGTCATGGCTGTTCCTTCGGACTTTGAAGTGGTCAACAGAACTGGTGTGGTTGTACAGCAGAGTGGCATGGTTCTGATTACACAGAGTAACTTGTCAGCGGAAGATAATGGTTGATGCCGTGAGATGGAGACCCACTATACTATCACTTGTCCACCTCAATATTGACAGATTCAGTAGCAGGGGTCAGGTGGCGAATGGAAACAAGTCAGTACCTTTTCTCAGCATTCCATTGATTGGGGTCAGGTCCGCTACCACAAGATATTCAGAGAATTGCAGCTAGAAAATGTAACGGATCACTTTAAATTTAAAGTTAACATAGAAGGGAAAATCAGTGAAGAGCTGATGTTTCCTGTTACCGTACAATAGCTAAAGTTTACACTTCTGAAAAATGTTCCTCTGGAGATCAGTAAATTAAACAGACAAGTATTGACTTCCGATCATTTGCAGGCTGTGACAGAGGGTGTGGAAACAGTTGAGAGGGAACTACATTTTAAGTTACTGACCTTACCTGAAAAAGGAAAATTGCTATGTGGCAATAAAATTCTAAAAAACAAACTTGGTGTTCAGCCACCAAAACATTACAGACTGTAAGATAAGTTATGAGCCACAGGAGAGGCCCAGGGAAGACACACAAGATACTTTTAGGTTCTTGATTGTCGCAAAACACATAGAATTGAAAGATTATACTTTCATAATAAACTTTAAAGCAGATAAGATGCATATTATTGTAACCAACAGGATTATTTGTAAAAGAAAGAGAAGGGAAATTAATTGAAAAGTCAGGATTATTTGCTCAAACCTTGAATAATCAGACCTTCCAATACAAAATCACCAAGAATCCTCAGCATGGGAAGCTGAAACTGATTGACTTTCCAGATTCTCTAGGAAGTCTTGACAATATCACCATATTCATTGATCAAGACATAGTGAACGAGAGGCTGGTGTATGTCCACTATGACTCTGAGGCTCACTGTGATGAATTCCTTCTTATGGCCTCCAGCATGAGACTAGGCCAAGAGGGAATGATGAGGGATCTTGACACGGAGCATTTGTCTACAGAAATCAAAGTCACCATTTCTATCAAGTTAAAGAATGATGAGAAACCAGTGCATGTGGTAGATAAGGCCTTCTGTGTTGTGCAGAATGGCCAGTGCTTATGGACTCTGGCAGATCTCTGTTACCATGACCCTGATTCAGATTTTGATGATGGGCAACTGCTCTACACTCGGTGGGGCGTCCCAAATGGGGACTTGGTGTGAGCCAGTGCCCCCACTCAGAAACTCTACCAGTTCAGGCAAGACAGCCTGCAGGAAAGGCATGTGCTCTTCAGGCATCAGGGTGCAGAGTTGGCCTGCTTTGTGCTGTTTGTGACAGATGGCGTCCACTACACATTGTCCCTTCTTGAGGTCAGTGTGTCAGACCCCTACGTCCAGATAGCCAACAACACAGGGATGCTGGTACAGAGAGGAAAGGACAATACCCTCACAGCAGCCAATCTCAGTGTCACCACAAACCAAGATGTCAGAACAGACCATGAGATCAAATTCCACATCGTGTGGTCCTCAAAGCATGGCAGAGCGCTGGTCGACAATTCAGTGTCCCACTCATTTTCCCAGCATGATGGGAAGCAAGGACGTGTGATTTACAGGCATGATGGCAGTGGCAACTTTGATGTGTTCAACGTGATGGTAAAAGTTAGACACATATTTACAAGTGGGTGTCTATGTATGAGTGTACTTGGAAAGCCACCGACATCACACCCAGATTCTGCACAGCAAGACCCTTGTAGTTGAAGAAGGAAAACCAGTAAAACTGAGCAGAGGAAGGCTCTAGGGACGTAGTCGTCCTAGCACCAACCATTCTCACTCTCTCAGAACCACAGAGGAGAACGATCTATTTGTTTGCTTCTGAAAGTTATTTTTGTATTGATTTCTCTCCTGATATTTGGAATGACTTCTTTAAAAGTGTAGATGGCACTGAGAAGAAAAGCCGGAAGACTTCACTGATATTACCAATTTTCCTGTAGTTGGAAATGGAATATAAGTAATACTAAGCCTTATTTTAAAGCTGCGTGCACATGGGCACGTGAATATGCGTGTATGTTGAGTGTAGGAGGAACTGGGAATGAGGAGGGGATGTATATATTATAGTAAATTAAGAGATCATTTATCATAGCGACACTGCCAATATTTCCTTTCAACTGAGTTACATTCGTAACGTGATGAAGCAGCGTCGAAAAACTTAGAGTAACTTAAACATAAAGAGGATTCCTAAAGCATCAGAGGATACTGCATTACACAGCTCTGAATGTGGCCTTGTTTAGTTTCCTGAAACTGATGGATAAAATTGGCCTAGACCAATGGAAAGCCATGGGTGAGACCTCACACCAGAGGCCACCTGGTTTCCTGGGGCTCCTACTTGGAAATTTCCAGCAGGCCCAGACCTGCTGATCAGAGTTAGGAGAGAGTGTTCTTTTTAGGGTAATACTGTACACAGGGTGCATAAAATATGATTTATGACAACTGGCCACAGATGCAGGCTTTCTGAATCTACCTTCAGGACTGCAAACAAGTTTGTTTGCTAAATTGAGCCAACAACATCAAACAGAAATCAATTCAGATCAGAAGCCGTTTACTAAATAATGAGTTTTGACCAAGGGAATACCGGGCCCGCTAGCTTTTCTCAATTCTTTTTCAGGATCTTAGAGAGTTTATGTGTAAGTTTCACCACAAGGTGGCATGTCTAGTTCAGTGGCTATAAATTGGGAACAGTTTTGAGATGGATTTTGCAGAATCAATAAATTCAATATATATTGAAAATGCCGAGCTAGTTAAAGTGGGAGAGAAAAACAAATTTTCCTCTTGAGTCTTGCAATTTTAGTGATTCAATTGCTGTGTCCACCATATTTTATTCCTTCTCCTTGGACCATTTTATTTCTGTCACCTCATCTTTCTGAGTCCTGGGTTTATTGCCACTGTGAATGATGCCTTGTTAATATGTTAGTAGCTATTCAAGCGCTGTTGACCATTACTCATCTTTACGACCAGGGCTGAAATTCAAAATACTGGCATGATCACCGGAGCAGACCCAGTTTTAAACTGTGTATCAACCCTGATTGTAACTTAAGCCATTTGTGGACATTAATAGAAAAAACTTTGATTCATCAAGGGTCTTGACTCTTACCTATCTTAATGTGTTTTTGTGTTTGTGTGTTGTGTATGTGAACTCAAGGCTGTGCGTGAGGATAATATTCCTTCAGAGGCACTGTTCATTGTCAGAACTCTGCCAATGCACGGATACTTCCAAAAATCTTTACCAGAAGAAAGCAGCTTGGGTGAAGATGAAAAGTCCCGTTGACATTTACACAATAAGGTATTGATGATGGTAATATTTGTTACATGCAGACAGCTCTTGACCAACAACAGGACCATTTTTCACTGGATGTGATGAATGGTTTCCAAGCTGTGAGGGGAGTTGAAATCCGTCCCTAAGTGGATTCCTCTGGAGGTACAAAATATCACAGTCCAAGAAAGTGGGTCCAAAGCACTTCTGGAAGATTACCTCAAAATTCCAAGCAAATATTTTGAGGTACTTGACTCTACTCAACTCAAACCACCAAAACATGGTCATGTTGAAAATTGTCATTTTCCAAGAGTAAAGCTAAGGAAATTTACCAGGAAACAGGTAATAGCTCTCAGTTAATATATTTGGGTATGTTGGATAAGAGAAGGAATTTGGCTATTTATTATTTAGATTCATAGACTCTTGGGAGTGATGGGGCTTCAGAGGGTATGTAGTTCAACCTCCCAACAGATGCCAGAAGGCCTTCCCCAATAACCCATAGAGAGGCCATCCAGCCATTGTTTGAATATCTTCAGGGATGGAGAACTCATTACTTCCTGAGATGGGGCCTTTCATTTTAAAAACACTCCAATTGTTAGAAAGTTCTTTATGCTGAGCTGAAATCTGCCACTTAGAAACTTCTGATGCTGCTGGAGTGCATACTGTGCCACGACCTATCCAAAGCATAGCCCTGGGGCGGGGACAATTGCAATTCGGGCAGTGGCCAGCATAGACGGCAGTGGCTTCCAGCACCGGGAGCGCGTCGCCATTCACTACCGGATGAGGTAGAACTTACAACGAACACAAAGGCCTCTTCCGCCGGGGCCTTCTGGGCCTGGGAAGCGACTCCGGTCCGGCCTCAAGGTCTTACTCCGTAGCCGGCACCTGCTAAGTCCCCTCCTCCTGTGATGGCCCAGGGCCTGTCCCCATTCCCGGGAAGTCCCTTCCTCCTGTGACTACCCGAGCCTGTCCCCATTCCCGGGAGGCCGGTCACCCCCATGCGCTCCACTCCTTGATCCGCCCCATGCTTCGAGGGTGTCCAGCCCCGCCTGGGCTCGGGAGTCGCAGAGATGCTGGACTTCCTGAGCCTCATTTCTAATTGAGCCCTGTTTCTTCATCTGCAAGGGGAAACCTAATCTACCTTTTAGGTTTTGATAAAGAATTAGTGAGCTAACAATTCGTGTAAAGGATGAAGCATAAGATCCAGCACATAATAGGAGTCTGCCCAATACGTGGAAGCTATGTTTTGGGCCCTTTGGGGGAGTGTGGACCCTAAAGTCCAGCCTCTCCCTGCCTAAAGTGAATTTTATGAACACCTCTGCATAAGGGGTATTTCTGCATTCATTTATTTGTTCAACAAATATTTATTGAGTGTCTACCCATCATGTGTTGTGCTAGGCCCTGGGGATATAATAATGAGCAAAAGCAGACCTGGTCTTTGTACGCATGTTATAACTTCAATAAAAAAGTTTATTAACAAACAAACAAAAACAAAAAAGCTTAGCGCTATCAATGGCTAAAATGGCCCAGGCCCTGCAGTCCAGCATCCGGACATAACTGCTAGTCTGGTGTGCAATCAGCATAAAATACCCAGAGTCAACTCCAGGCTGCTGTCAGGTTTCTTTGCTTTGGGCCAGAATGGTATTATTGTGAGACTTTGCTTTATCTGAACAATTTCCATTACTTTCTTCTTAAATATTGAAAAGTAGCTTGCAGACTCCCATCATTTCCTTTATAAGCTCCTAGGAATGCACATTCTTCAGGTTGGAAACCATTAACAACCACCTGGCACCTTTGGGTATCTTTGCCCAGTTAGCTAAGAACTCATGTGCACTGCTTCATTTTGCTTCTAAGGATTTCAACTCATCAACTGATTTACTAACCACTTATTCTGTTCAAGTTACTGTGCGAGGAAACCGTGACAAGTAGACACATTCCTTTCCCTCAAGAATGCTGTGGGGAGTGAGGCACATGAACTTTAATGTAAGGTATACTCCTCTTATCTTTCACATAGCATTTTCACAGTGGTGCTGTGAGAGTGCAGACATGGCACATTTGACTCAATTGAAGAGATTGGGGAAAGCTTCACCGAGATAATAACATTCAAGCTAGGCTTTGAGAAGAGAGAGAAAGATCAGGGAGCTAACAGAGGAGGAAACAGAAAGAAAAGCGATGCAAGCAAAGTAAGAGCATGGCCAAAGGCATGGAGGCATTGAAGTGAAAGGCATTCTGGGGGACTGGGGACTAGTCCACAAGGCTCGCAGATGAGGAGTGGTAGAGAGTGCTTGGGGTCAGAATGCGGAGAGTCTTGAATTACACGTCAAGAGGGTTAGACTTAACCAGGTGGCATTAGGGTGCCATGGGGAGAAGCAGAGAATTCTGAGGGTTAGAAAAGACCTTAGAAATAAGAGCTTCGCAACTGGGGACCCAGAGAAGGTGATTCTTTAGTGACTCCATGCAGGCATCTCTTAATCATAGCCTCCCTCTCAGAGGCTGGACAAACCACCCAAGATAACCACTCACTCTGGTGTGAGTTGAATTTAGTACCATTCACCTTGTGCACTCTAAGTGAGGGACTGAGTGCTAAATTTTGGTTCTGTCTTGGCCAATTCATTTTTGACTATGCTTTGTAAGAAGTGTGTATTTAAGGATAGTTGGCTGAGATCTGTAGGTGGAGTATGTGTGTTCCCTGTAGTATCTATGTTATCATGTAGCCTTGTTCACAGTCAAGGTTGTGTGTCTCTGCTCTTCAGGTGGCCCCTTCACACTTTCTCTTCCTATGTAACTCCTGAGGTCTCCAAGTTTTGAGACATCATCATTTTCACTTACAGTGACACTAACCCCTAAGTGGCTATGGCCTTTAGTGGCTTGGAGAAGGAGATTCCCTGGCCATGTTTGCCATTCATTCATTCATCAAGTAGTTTTTTAGTGTCTATTATCGGGCCAGTTCTAAGTACTGCAGACAAAGCAGTGAACTAACCCAGCAATAATCCCTACCTATATGGATCTTTTTTCCTGGTGGGGAAAGAAAGAGGCAGAGAGAAACAAAAAATAAATAAATAAGTGAAATAAGTGGCATGTTGAATGAAGATTAATGCTATGGAGAAAAATAAAGCAGGAAAAGGAGATAAGACATGCTGGGGTCTTCAGTGGTGTGTGTGTCTGTGTGTGTGCGTGTGTGCATGTGTGTGTGTGTACTGATGTTCAGTTTCAAATAAGGTGGTCAGGGAAGGCCCCATTGAGAAGGCATCATTTGAGTAGACACCTGGAGGAGGCGATGGATGGATGAGCTAGGTGGATATGGAGGAAGAGGATTCAGCCAGGGGGAAGAGCAGGCAAACAGCTCTGTGGGGAACAGCAAGGACTTTAGTGTGGCTGGAGCTGCACACAAGGGGGAGAGCAGTAGATGAGGTTAGGGAGGTCCAGCATGGGAGGGCCTTCAACTTCACCTTTGACCCTGAGTGAGATGGGAAGCAATAGAGGAGGCAGGAAGTGAGCAGAGGAGTGACGCAAAATGCCCTGAACATGATTGGTGGTGGGGAACCAAATACTTTTTAATCTTTTAAGGTTTTCCACAAGTTTGTTATATCCTTTAATTTTAGGTCAGCAGATTTTTTCTAGTGTTAGAAGTCTAGGAATGGACACATCCCCACCAAACCCTCTCTTTGCCTTTAGAGTAATACCTTTTAAATGACGTGTAATTTTTGGGAGTGCCACTCCATTGAGGAAATGATGCATTTCTCCAGGAAAGATACTAAAGAGGCAACTTCTATTCAAATGCCATGTTCCTAAATCATATTAGGTTAAAATTTCTGCCACCCTCTGATTAGTGCTATCTTCCATGTTTGTTTTCAAATAGCTTAAAACAGCATGTTCCAGGAACACGTGATCAGGCCTAAGGTCTGAAATTTGTCTGCCCATGGAACTCAAAAGAAATTCTCATAACACTTGTGTACAAGTGGCCACAACTTTCCCTTGAGACTCTTCATGAACTTTTCAACTCTTGTCAGAAACACCTCTGAGAGATCAAAAGTTTCTGCTCAAAGGAAATGAGCCATAGGAATGGGCAGTTGAACGGTTAAAAATTTTGGCTGTATTTTATCAAAACAAACACAACCTCAGAGACTTTTTCAGAAGTTCAAGTACTCCTGTTGGGCTCTGGAAGTTCTCTGCTATTGTATGTTTGGGTCACAGACTCACTGAAATCAAGTTCTGTTCTAGCTTTAAAATTCTCTTGGTCTCTGATTTTGATCCTGTCCTCTTTGGTATTTCCACCAGAGCCTTAAAGACATGAAAGGCATTCTGATCAAATTTGTGGTTATTACAAATCCAAGAGGAATAACTAATTCGTTGGATGACCATTTCAGAGTGAAAATTAGAAAGATGAAATCTAACAGAGATAAAAGTAAATGTTTACATCGGGTTTAGCAGAGTGAGGGAAATTTGCCTTGATGGAATAATTTGGTTCCAATATACTTCATTATATTCTGCCCACAGGCGATGTATGGTAGCTAGCCATGGGTAGCATCTGTTAAGAGATACACCAAAAAACGATTGTATTCGGAAGGAGGAGGAGCAGGATTAGGAGGTAGCAGGTATAACCTCTCATACAAAGAACATTTAATGCAATAATGCATGCTTAGCTCAGAAAAGAGAAGCTCAGGGAAACTGAATAGTTGCTCTGGTCCATATATCTCCATATGGACGAAAGAGTGGAAATCCAACAAGTGGGTGGAAGCTTCAGAGCCTAAGCCTAACATTCTGAATTGTCCAACAGAGCAATCCACAACTTCAAAGATTAGTCACTCTAAGCAAACAAACAGAGTCTGAATTTTAATGGGTGTCGTTCTGTTGGAAGAAAGGCTGGATTATATCACTTACCTACAACATATTTTAGTGTTAGAAATAGCCTTTGAACTGGAGTCTTCTGATTACCCATCCCTCATTGTCTTTATGACCCAACATTGCTCCATCACTCTGTTCCTCCTTAAACTTATTTCTAGAATGCAGCATTCATAAAAACTATACCATCCATTGTAGTTTGCACTCTGATTGTCAGAATCAAACTTCATGAGATGAACATGTGCTCCTATGCTTTAGAGGGATATACAAAATTAGGATTTCTTTTATAGCAATTTATTCATATTTTTAAATCACATTTCAGTTAAGTCGGTGATTTTTTCTATTGTTGATTATAGGTGGAAAATGAATTGATTTACTATGTTCATGATGATAGTGAGGAGCTTCTTGACAATTTCACCATCTTTGCAAATAGCTCAGATCTTGGAAAACAGAGTTTGCCCCAAACTCTTTTTGTGGTTGTTGAATCAGTGAACGATGAGGCTCCAGTAATAACAGTCAGTAAAATCCTTCAGGTAAGTGTTCCATGCTCTTTGATTTATCATAATCACATTAAGGCTACTGATTTGATTTTCTTTTGTATTATTTCTAATTTTAAATAATAAAACATATGACTATGTATGCATAGTTGACATATTCCTACTGGTTTTACATAAATGTTAGTTATTACCAGGCCATCCTGTTGGGCACTGTCAGGAGATGATGAATCACGATGAGTTACCGTCATATTGTATTTCTTGAGTGGGTACCTCTCACACTGTGTTCCCTGTGGCATGGCCTTTTCTACTAGGTTTGACAAATAAAAATGGCAAGCAATAGGATATATTGGAGAATATGAGGAAGCCATTTGGTATAAACTTAATTTGGCCTGACCTTGTCTTTCCAAAAGGGCCTGACCTTGGCTGTAGAGCATGCATTGTGTATCTGCTTTAGATATTCCCTATGGCAAGAACAAAGGCCCTTGAGATAAAGGTGCAACTTCCCTCCCCCTCACAATGTTGGCGTCTCCTTGAGGATTAAGCTTCTTTCCTTAGGCTGGAAACTGATTGCTGCCCTCACCTGTGACCGCCCAGCTCGAGACAATAGACTTGCCTCCTGCTACGCCCTCTGAGATAGCAGACCCACTACCTGCTGTGTCCATCAAGTGCTGTGCCGACACGGCAATCTTGTGACGATTGTGGGAGGGACATTTCAATCATATGTGAAACACCCTGTTTGGGGGTATATGGCCACTCTGTGCACCCCACATCTTGGGTGCCCTTTCTTCCTTTGGGAAGAAAGGCCCCGGGCCATGGTCCTCAGATTTCAGCTCAGAATAAACTCACCCAAATTTTCATTTATAGATTGGTTATGCATTATTTTCTTCGACAGTTGGGAAGGTGTTTGCACACAGGAAACTGCTATGAGGCTGGTAGCTCGGGGGTTAAGGGAGTGGACTCTGTGGTAGAGAGTTGTGGGTGTGAATCAGCTCGCACTACTGGCTGTGTGACCTTGGGCAAGTTATTTAGCCCTAATTTGCTGTTGTATAGGTGGGCTGAAATGGAGACAGAGTTGTGAGGATTAAATGATAAAATGATATAAAACTCTTTCATAGTGCCTAACAGCTGGTTAGGGCTTAATGAATGGCAGCTATTATTACTAAAAAACTCCAAGACCACACCAGTTTTAGAATAAAATAAAGTCACAATACAGTCATGCATCAGTATTTTGCTGGTTCTGGGAACTTCTATCACCCTTCACTCTTTCTGGGAATCCCCTGGGGGTGGTTCTTTAGCACTTGCAGATAAATATGTCTTGGCTGCCACATAATGTCCACCATTTTGGTTTTCTCCTATACTGGTTTCCTGTTGGGGCTTTCATTGCCCACACAAAGGGGCTGATGTACAGGAAGCCATCTGGCTCTGATGGCACCACCTCCTGCCATACCAGCACTACCAGCGCCAATGCCAGTGAACCCATTGGTGCCAGTTTACACTTAAGTATCCCAAAGCTTTCATTTAATAAATTTTCCTGGTTTTAACTCACCACTTCTTGCTGTTTCTTCTTCTAAGGACGTGGGCACGAATCCACTATTCTAGCGTGGAGAATGATTGTAACTATTATAATAGTAAGTGCTCAAAACATGTTGGCTATATTATGTGCCAGTTACCGCTCTAAGGGCTTATAGCTCGCTGAGATGTGTGTCGCCATTTCCCTCATTGGACAGATGAGGGAATTGCATGACAGCTGAATGACAGGCTCAGGAGAGAGTGACAGCATGGGAGTCTGATGGCTTGTTCATGCTTCTGTTCATGGTGTCCAGCAATGTCTGACACACAGGAAACAAGAAATATTTGTTAAGGCAGTGAGTAAATGAGAATATAAACTGTCAATCCTCTCCCTACCCGCCACCCACACTGGCCCATGTTTCAGAGACCAGGCTTTTGTCTTGGCTTGTTATTCCTTTGGTATGGCTGCATTTCTGGGAGAATCCTTGACCCCTCACACAAATCAGCCCCTAGTGGATTCATTCATTAGCTATATCCACACATGGGAATCTGAATGTGTTCACGTTCAAATTTAGCTGAGACAAACCTTCCTACATACATATTGGGCAACTTCAGCCTTGTTTACACCACCCGTGAAGGCAAATAGTTAATAATAGGTTCTTTAGAAGTTTAGAGGAAGTTGATTGACCAGAGAAGATGCAGAAGAGGTAGATATGAGTAGAGGTCCAGTGGTTCCACCTGCTCATGGTACCTCCCTTGGGTAGAAGAGAGCTTGAAAATGCAGTGGGGCATTTTTTGTTGTCAGATTGACTGAAAGATGCTACTGTATTTAATGCCTGAGGGCCAGGGATGCTTAATATCTTTCACTGTACGGGACAGTCTACGAAATGGAGAAATGTCCTACTCGAAGTGCTGATAGTGTCCTGTTGAGAAACACTGTTACCCAGGGGTTGCCAGATTACAGCCCATGGGCCTCATCAGACTGCTGCCTGTTCATCTGTACACTGTGCAAGCTAAGAGTCCTTTTTATAGACGATCATTGGCAACCAATTTGATAGTAGAGAACACTAACTTTGAACTCATGTAAGCAAAATGTTATCTCTCAAAAAGAAATTCCATTCTTCTCATATTGCAAAAAATTGTATGTTCTTATTACAATTTGAATTTTATCAGTAAAAACTTGTGGAAATTAATTTTTTTTCTTATTACATAAGTACCTATATGTTATCCTCAATTTTGCCTCATGACCCACAAAGCCTAAAACTTTTACCTTCTGGTTCTTCCCAGAAAATGTATGCCAACCCCTTCTGTAGACCAGCTCTATGCAATAGGACTTCCTGTGATGATGAAAATGTTTTGTATATGTGCTGTTCAACACAGTAGCCACTACTCACATGTGGCTACAAAGTATTTGAAATGTGGCCAGTATGATTAAGGTATGGAATTTTTAATTTTATATAATTTTAATTCATTTAAATTAAATTTAAATAGCCCCATGTGCCTCATGGCTATTGTATTGGGCTGTGCAGTTCCAGGCTCTAAGGGGAGATTCTGACAGGCAGAGGCAAGAACGTACAGGGGATAGGGAGAAAACCAACCCAGTTGGAGTCGAAGATCCGTGTTTTACGGCATAAGATTGGAAATGAGGGCCTTGAATACTATGAAAGGATTTGGACTTTATTTTGTGGCCATGGGAAGAATATGCAGATATATTCTATCTGTCTAGAAGGCCTGGAAGAATGGAGAACTTTCAAAGCCACTTCATCTTCATAGTGTTTAAAAAGGGAAAACAGAATATCGTGTTCATTGTTTGAGGGAGTCCCTCTCCCTTGCTTCAGACAGCCTCTCATTCTTTTTGGAGTCTACCTCCAGATTCTTTCCATAATTGCCTTTTAAAGTACATTTGTTCTCCCCCCCCTCCATTTCTGAAGCTCATTATAATCGTGGCTAAAGGGTAGGAAGTCTATGTAGCAGTCTCTGAATGGCCTTGTGGCTGAATTTAGTCATGGGTCTTAAAGACCCCATCACCGTTTTTCATGAGTGTTAGTTGTTGCATAGTAACCAACTAATGTAGATCAGTTGAGCTATAGGAAACGTATTTATGTATTATATATTACAGAGTGCATATAATATTTATGTCTGTATGTATCATGTGTGTTTTACGTATTTTTATATATAGTCCTTCTGTTGAAAAACAGAGGATCAAGTTGAACCCTAACAGATGACGAAACAAGCCCAGGGAGCAGTGGGGAGCCGAAGGTACTGTAACAGGTTGGTTATAGGGTCTCCTGACTTCTACTCCAAGAATCCTTTGCTCCTGCTTTCTTCTACCCTGTTTTTTTGGGGGGAGGGGGCGGTGGAGTGGGGAGTGGTTAAATAAACCATTTAACTAACAAAACAGTGGATAGGATTGGCGCTAGTCTAAAACAGTAGATCTTAAATGTTATTTTCTAAGTGGTAAAGGATCTAGACCACCGAGCTACAAAATGGTGCAGCAGATCCTCCATGTCTGGGTGGTGGTTGACACAAAGAGAAAAAGGGCCTTTGGTGAGAGTGGTGGCCAGGCAGGTGACAGCGAGGGACAGGAAGAAAGCAAGGAGAACAGCACAGCAATAAGGAGCAGTAAGCCTTTGACCTTAATTTATAAAACACCCCTGTGCCAATTAACTGATTGCGCAGGCACACCAGGGAGCCCACCTGGGGCTAAGCTAAGCAGAAAATTTTACATTGTTAAAAATCGCTGGGGTTTTTTAGATCTATTTTTATTTGCTCATAGAAATTGGATCTAGGAATAGGTTTTTGAGTGCTTTTAGTTATCTTCTAGCTTATCTCATTATTCAGCCTCTACATTTTAAGTGAAAACTTAGCGGTGTTTATACCTTTGGAACTTGTCACTTTATATCTGTAGTGTACCTCACAGTCATTACCCAGGTAGCCTGGGGACGGTATGTTCTAGCGGGTCAAACTTGTAGGCGCCCCCCTGTGTTTTCAGCTCCTTTTCTCCCTCTCCTCACACAGATTCTGGTTGTGTTAACACCTTGTTGTCACATGCCGTCAGGTCCTCTCCGACTCCTGGCAACCCTGGGAGTGAGTGATGTCTGCCATGTCCTGTCTTAGACAGCCATCTTCAGCTCCTGTAGACTCGTGCCTGTGGCTTCCTTCATGGAGTCAATCCATCTCATATTTGGTCTTCCTCTTTTCCTGCTGCCTTCTACTTTTCCCAGCATTATTGTCTTTTCCAAAGAATCCTGCCTTCTCATGAGGTGCCCACAGTAGGACAGCCTCAGTTTTATCGCTTTTGCCTCCAGTGATAGCCTAGGTTTAATTTGCCCTAGGACCAACTTGTTCATCTTTCTGGCAGCCCAGGGTATCCGTAGACGTCTTCTCCAACACCATATTTCAAACAAATCAATGCTTTTCCCTGCCAGCCTTCTTCACTGTCCAGCTTTCACACCCATACATAGTAACAGGGACTATGAGGGCGTGGATAATCTTGGCCTTGGTCTCTAATGACACTTCCTTACTCTTGATGATCTTTCCTAATTCTTTCATTGCTGCCCTTCCGAGTCTCAGTCTTCTTTTGATTTCTTGGCTGTATTAATACCTACTGAACTCATTCTCAGCAAAGTGATCTGAGAAGTAGGTTGTTGGATAGAGTGAGGAATTGTACAGAGCTATAAAAGTTTACGTTTATTGTCTGCTTACCGAGTAGAGTACTGGACATCTTCCATAACTGGTGTGATTTTCGTAGCCATACAAAGGAACCGCTGTGATTAATCTCCTCCTTAAAAAGTGGGAGCACAGGGAACGTGTGGACTTGAAGCCAAGTCTGTCCATGTCTGACTCTCTCCACCATGCTCTGCTGCTTTCCCCCATTACCCCTGACTGACTCAAGCTCTCTCAGTGCATCACGTAATCAAGGGCTGTCCTTACAGTAAGAAAAAAGCTCCAAAGCTGCTGTGCCCCTTGCTCCTACTAAAGTGGACTTTAAGGGAAGAGGCCCACAGCAGCTGTGTTGACACATATGCATCTGCACAGGAACCTTGGTGGAGGATTTGGGCGTTTTGTCATGTGATGCAGAACTACAAGATGAGAAAGATCCAGCGGAGGGACCTAGGATCTAGAAAGATACAAGAGAAGAGCTGGAGTTGGCTGAAGGAGAGAAGACCAAGAAATAAGGTAGTAAACTCTTAAGCTTCTTTATGAAAAGGAATTGAAGCCCCATTGTAGGCTTGGCTTTCGGTTCTAAGGTGCCATCCATTAGAAGATGTACCATCAACTTAATAATAGCTTTACTACATTTAAATGTAGGCATCAATTTAAATATACCCATCAAACTGTGATGGGGAAAAAGTGTACCTTAGACTTTGTCTTTGTCTTTGTCTTTCCTTAAAATTAGGGAAATACAGTCTCTGCCAGGAACGTTGAGCTTGCTCAGGCAGTTTGCCCAGACTCCCTCCTTCATCCTTGATTCCAGTGTTTCTATCAAGAAAAAAAGGAAGAGTAGCTAGGGGCAGGGGCTATTGCCTTTATTCCTACCTTCTTCCCTGGATAGGTGGGTCCAGGCCAGGAAGTGGGCTACTGCTCAGTTTTGATGGATGTAGTCATTTGATACTGGCTCTTTCTGAGTTTATTCATTCATTTATGTGATAAGAAACTCATTCTCTGCCTTGAAAGTTCTGGATTAAAGTTAGGAGACCAGAGTTTAAGGTTTATAAACTGCCCAACATGAGCAAACTTTCTCTGGGCCTCACCTTCCTCAATAGCAAAACCATGAGCAGGTTGTGGGGTGAGGAGTGTGTGTGTGTGTGTGTGTTTCCCTTGGTCATCTCTCAGTCCGTCCCAGTTCTAATGTCCTCTGGTTTTTAGGACTGTAAACCTTGCTCGATATTCTCTGGGGGAAGCTGTGCTTGGCCAGATGGAGAGGCTGTAGGGCCGCCATTTTCTACTGGATGGATTCACTCCAGTCTAGACTAGGGGAAACCTTCTCTCTCCTCTTTGAGAAACACATGAATACTTTTGTTTTTAAAGTCAGTGGGTCTGAAATCTGGAGGTGACTAGGCACCACTGTGGAACACATTAACTAGTCACATAAAGATGTAGAAGTTTTGGCAGGATTTGCTTGATTGTTTTAAAATGGCAGAAATCTTAAGAATTTGTTTCTTCAGTTGTAGGTAAAGGTCATGGTGCTCTATCAATGAGAATCTCTCCATACTCAGGTGTTCGGCTCATTTGCCAAAACCGATATTTTTCTTTGTTTAAATTATAGCAATTGTGAATAGAGCCTTTCGAGATCTCACTGATTTTCAGTCATATGGTGCAGAATGTAGTTGCAGGTCTCCTTGAGAGTGGGTGTGTTACCCACTCTGGGAGGTCTGATCACCCTCTGGCTCCCCAGGCTTCTGGAAGCAGTGTGTCACAGAGGCTTCCGTGAACAGGCAGCAGAGAGAGCCTGCTATTCTCCACCCCGTGACCCTGCTTTATTCTCCTTTTACTGCCCATCACTGTCTGATATTAAGCAAATAATCTACTGTTTGTCTCCTCCCATAAATGTAAGCTCCATATGGAAGGGACATTGTGTTTTCCCTGTGGTACCTCAGTGCCTGGCACAGTACCTGAGACACAAGTATCGAATGCCTAAGTGCCCTCACGGAGCTTCTGCTCAGTGGGGGAGGCAATAAAATGATGTGATAAACAATGATGATCTGCTGTGTCTTTCTGTAAAGCATTTAAGGGGACAGAGAGTTATGGGGTTAGAGAATGCTGACGTTGCAGGGAGGGGGTGAGGGAAGGTCTCTCCAAGGAAGGGACATTTGAGTGGAGGCCTGTGTGTCAGGAGTTCCCGAGACCTCCCCTGGTCAGTTGATTACCAGGGACTCATAGAACTCAGCATATTGTCAGACTCGGATAAGATTTATTACAGTGAGAGATACAAAGAAAATCAGCACAGAGAAAAGGCATGTGACTGAAGCCCAGAGGAAACTAAAGCAAACTCCAAGTCTCCACAGTGAAGTCACACAGGGCGCACTTAATTCCTCCGGGAACAAGTTGTGACAACACACAGGAAGTATTGTCTACAAGAAAGTTCCTTAGATACTGAGAGCCAAGATTTTGATTGGGGGTTGGTCTGGTGGGCACCTGCTGCCTTGTATGTACCAGAATCCCAGACTCCCAGAAGGAAAGCAGGTGTCCAGCACAAACCACATTCTTCCTGCAAACGGTTTAGATACAGTGAGCCGCTCTTATCATTCAGAGCAAGTTTTATATCAGTTCAGGAAACTGTTTCCCTCACACCAGCCAAGGGCCAATTTTGCAAGCAGGCCTTTCCAAGGAAAGTCAGTTTTAAGTCTGCCGTGTTTCCTCTTTTTTTGAATACAGGATGGGGGTGGGGGTGATTAGGTGGGAGAGCAAGGAGCCATATGAATGTTAGAGGGAGGAGCATTCCCAGCAAAAGAATAATCCAGAGCAAAAGTAGTGAGTCTGTAGAGGGCCTGGTGTGTTCAAGGACATGAAAAGCTCAAAGTGACTGGACCAGGTGGAGGTACAAGGAGAGTGGTAAGATATTAGGTTCCATGGTGAGAGTTGATTTCTGGGCATGAGGACCCCGACGCCTGACTGTTTTGTTCCATTGCCCTCCAGAGATAATGGTGGGAAGTGGGCCAGCATTTATGGAGCCCCTGCTGTAAGCCAGGCTCAGTTCTGAAAGCATCACATGTGATTTCTCGTTCATTTCTCTCAACAACCCTTGGCATAGAAGGAGGATCACAGTAGATGTGGGGAGATGTGGGGCAGAGAAAGGGTAAGTCGCCTTGCCAGGGTCGTACAGTTAGTAAGAGAGACAATGGGATTTGAGCCCAGGCTGTCTGAGCACGGAGTCCACACTCTGCTATCCACAGTGGGAGGGATCTGGAACAGTGTTTTAAAACTCAGGTTGCAACCTATTAGTAGGCTATGAAATTAATTGAGTGGATCAGGACCACTATTTAAAAAACAAATTCAATAGAATAAAATAGATATTATTGGAATGCACAGTGTGTAATGAGAGTAAGTATTGTTTTATGAAACTTTTCCTTCAGATGCATATATAAATATGTTGGATTTTAAACATACACACATACAAATATGCATATGTGTAGTAAGTTACCATGTAAAGTGTGTTCCTTACTTTGGGTGCTAATTAAAAAATATTGTAAGCCACTGATCTAGCAAAGCTAGATGTTTTTATATGGATAAATCACTTTTTTTTTTATCACTCTTTTGTTTCCAGGACCTCCTACAGGTTGAGTAAAGTCCTAGGAGTTCGTTTACAGAAATTTATATTTACCAGGGCCCCTAGAAACAGGTATAATAGGATTATAACAGAATTGATGTCGCCTATAACAACCCCCCTAATACCCCTTTATCAGGATAGTTTCCTATGTGTCAGAGGTCTCTGTGTCGGGGGGGGGGCATGTCGAACTGTTGTCCTCAGCTTTGAAGTCTCCCTGTGACCGCCCAGCGCCATAGCCCCGCCTGCCGGGTTAACCTGCCTGCCCAGATGCTGCCCAGCTGCTGTGTTCTCTCCGACAGGAAAGGATTTGAGATGGAAGGACACGGTACATTGTCTGCAAACCTGGCTGATTTACTTTACGATCTGCTACTGTGGCCCAAAGTCATGGTGTGAAGGGGAAATACAGAAAAGGAAGAACAGAATAAATTATAAAATTCTAAATATTTGAAGATGGGGGAGTGTAGACTAGGGCATATAGTTACCATAATGCTTTCCTTTTATATATAGTACAATGTGAATGAAATTGCTTTAAGGATTTTAGAATAATGAAATCTTGTGCACTGAAATTTTATGATATAATCACAGTGTCTATTATCAATCTCAGCATAATTTAGACTTGATGAAAAAGGGCCAAGAGGCAGCCAGGAATTGGTCTTGTTAGTTTTGAGGGCCTGTATAGGCAGTTTATGAAATCTAAGACATCCTTTACTTTCTTCCCTTAATTATTTTTTATTGGAGTATGAGATCTCTATCGTATTCATGAGAATATATAACTATGGCAGATGAGCCTAGAAAACTTCCTGGAAATACTGTGTGGGGGGACATATTGCAAGGTGTTCTCACAACTTGGTCACTATTAATACAATTAAAGAATTGTCACACATCAGGCTTGTTAACTTTCTGAAAACTAATGTGTAAAGCGCGTGTCATCACAATAGCAGAGCTGTGGGAGTGCGTTCTCCAAGAACAGGCAGTGTCTCCAAAGCTATGGTTCCTAGTTACTTCTTGCCAGGCAAAGGTTCAGATGTAGGGGATTATTTCACTCAGTGGTTTTTGTAGATTTCAGAGCATATCAAATGGTACTAATAGCCATCATTTACATGATCGTTAATGATAGCCAATGCTTACGTAGCATGTACTCTGTGTGTGGCATTGTTCTAAGCACTTTACTTGTATGTACTCATTTCATCATCAACAGCTCTATGGGACACAATTTTTATTGTAAGGATGAGGAGTCTGAGGCCCAGAGAGGCTTAGACACTTGCCTGAGGTCAACAGTGGAGGAGCTGCTGGCAGGCAGGAAGTGGCAGAGGTGGGAGGCAAAAGTTTGCTTGTAACAATGACATTCTACTACCTCATCCTTCACAGTTATAGTTCAGAAGCCCAAGGACCTGGTGAAGCAGATAAAATGAGTATCACTCTTATTCCCACTTTAAAAAGGAAAGCAAACTTCAGAGGTTAAGTGACTTGCCCAAAAGAAGCAAGTTAGACAGTGGCAGAGTTTGGGGCAAAGGCAGTTCTAAATATGAATTCATAAGGTCTCAGTGTTATTTAACGTTCTCCAGAGAAACGGAACCAAGAGGGTGTGTGTGTGTATAACGAGAGATATATATATATATATATATATAAATATATAAATGGATGGATATACCTCCCTTTATATAGAAAATAAATACCCTTATTTGTATAAATGGATTTATTATAAGGAATTGGCTTATGT
Organism: Equus quagga; assembly: GCF_021613505.1. NCBI lineage: Eukaryota > Metazoa > Chordata > Mammalia > Perissodactyla > Equidae > Equus > Equus quagga. The sequence goes on from NC_060275.1 coordinate 80,950,399, forward strand.
GATTATGGAGGTGGGCAAGTCCCAAGATCTATAGTGTCAGTTAGCAACTGGAGACCCAGGAGAGCCAATGGTTTAGTTCCCAAACATGGGCCAACAGGAGGAGCTGATGTCCCAGTTCCAAGGCAGTCAGGCAGGAAAGAATTCTCTTTGCTGGAGGGAGGATCAGCCTTTTTGTTCTACTCAGGCCTTTAATTGCCTGAGGCCCCCGCGTGAGGGAAGAAATCTGCTTTACTTAGTCAGCTGATTTAACTGTTAATCTCATGCAAAAATGTCTTCGTAGAAACACCCAAAATAATATTTGACCAAATATCTGGGCACCTTGTGGCCCGGTCAAGTTGACACATAAAGTTAACCATCATGGTCTCCAGATTCTATGCTGTCTTTGATTTTTCAAACGGCATTTTCTCAAGACCTTCCGATTATCCCACAGGACCACTAGCTCTCCTTACTTGTCATCGGAGCTTGGACGAGGTGGCAAGAAGGGTCCTCTGCAGTCTAATTGGGAGAAGGAAGTGGGAGTGTAAGAGGTAGGGCCGCTGATAGCATCTCAGACTCTGGATGGGAGTTCAAAGGCAGAATCTGAATGTTACCCACTCTCTCCCCGCATTTCAAGTCTACTTCTTCTTCTGAAGTGCTTTAAACCACATTTCCTTAAGCCATAGGACTTGTGGCTGGCAGATCCCCAGAGCCATTCACTGGTAGGAGAGATGATTTCTTTCTTTCTTTTTTTTTTTAGGAAGAATAGCCCTGAGCTAACATCTGTGCCCATCTTCCTCTACTTTACATGTGAGACACCTACCACAGCATGGCTTGTCAAGCCGTGCCATGTCCACACCTGGGATCCGAACCAGTGAACCCCAGGCCGCTGAAGTGGAACCTGCACACTTAACCGCTGCGCCACTGGGCCGGCCCGAGGAGAGATCATTTCCATCTTGACAAACTGGAGTTAGGAATTGGAGTTAGACCACTTCCAGTGAATCCTTTGCATTTTACTTTGAAATATGTTCTACTGAGTACTTTTGTGTTCAGGCAGACCAATGATTTTTGCGCATACCTGATAAAATATATGTGTGTCCACAAGGGGGCTTCATTTTCTTACTTTTCAACTTTTGCTTTCAATAATACTGTACGTTTTGTTTTGATGGTATTTTTTATACCAAAAATAGAAACACTTGCTTGTTTCTGATAAACACTTGTCATCAGTAAAAAGAGAGCTAGGGACAGTAGAAGAATTAGGGGAGCACAGTCTGAAATGATGACTGACAGAGCAGAAGGGTCGAAGAGTGGGGTAGTGAATTCATGAATATTTCACACTCCCTCCTATGGAACTCAAAACAACAGTCTGGGGTTTTAGATGGATAATAATTAAGATTACACTGGATTATAATTAGGTTTATAAATCCCATTAACCTGCTGTTTAAGTTAAATGTGAATTAAAAATATATTATCCTAATTAATGTGTTAATTTTTTCAGATATTTATTCCTTAAACCATTATTTCTTTGGTTTTGGATTACTTTGAATTCTGAATTCAAGTTTGGGGGCCGTTGTTTTTCTTCTCCCCATCTATCTGAAGTTTCTATTACCAATGACTAGGAACCGGATGAGGCCTCACCCAAACTAATGGAGCTGTTAAATGAACTAAATTTGGTTTGAGTGGCGATGAAGACCTGAGGTTACCAGCTCTTGTTTTGAGTGGCAGGTTTTCCATCTGTTTTGGAAGATGGTATTTTCCAGAGGCAAGAGGGGGCAAAAGCAGTGTTTCACAGAAGAGTAACTACAATGGAAAACATGTTTCATCCAGCTTTTGTATGCATGGTGTTGGAAAAAATTAGTATCTGCGAGTCACGGGAAGAGGAATGGCGATACATTTCCAAATCAGTCTGAGTTCTTGAAGAAATGGGAATCAGATACACGGATGGATTTTAAAATGTAAAAAGTGAAAAACTAGAATGAGCGGGCTTGGAATTTTGTGAAACAGTCTAATTTGTGTATTTTATAGAAACTGTAGCTTTTCCGTGGAGTAACTGAAGGCCAAAATTTTATAATTTAAACCTTAAGTTGATTTGCATTTCTGACAGATATTAAAAAATTGGTGTACTTAGAGTTTAGGGCTGAAAAATCCTGAGTGGGCATATTCAAAATGCCGAGATATAGGAGCATCCACTGACAACACAGTGACTAAACAGATATCTACTCACCACAAATTGTGGAGGAATGCCATGGGATTAAACAAAGTCTGCAGTACTCATTACAGAATGGCCCCTAGATTAGTAATCGTCACACTCGGAATGACTTTTAAGAAATATTAAAAAAATCACATCCATCCTTGGAGCCAAATATGATGAGGAGGATGGGTAACATAAAGCTAATATTTATTGAATGCTTACTCTGTACCAGGTGAAGCTTGTTCTAAGTACTTTACATGTCTTAAATCACTCATTATACAAAATAGTTCTATCATTCCTGGTTTACTGATGAGGAAATTAAGGCACAGAGAAATGAAAAAGTGTGCCCAAGGGTACATAGCTAAAGTGGCGTATCCTGACATGAAAATGTAGGAACCCTATATACTTTGTGATCTCCCTTTCTCAAATTCTGTTTAAACAGTTATCAGATGATGAGTGGGCGTAAATTATTTCACAAAATGCCTGTTCTACTGAGGAAAACAGTCCTTAGAGCAGAAAGATGATCTGCTAAGTCATTTAGGATTGAATTTCTAAACAAGTTTGGTAACAAGCGCGGGAGATAATAAGGTTCTAGTCAGAAAGCAAAGAATGCCACACAAGCTTAGGAATGTCATAGTGTTTCTGTGGGGAAGACGTTTGTAAATACAGATAGCAATGTAAAAATTTAGTTAGTGCTAAAGCCGCCCATTTTTAGTGTTAGTGAAATATCATGTGACTACATGATTATAGAAACTCAAAACAGCCTAATTCCATCAGATGTGCTTGGATGTCTAAGTAAGTATTTTAAACTCAGCGTGTTCAAGACTGAACTCCTGATCTTAACTTCCCAAAGCCACGCTCCCTGCAGCTCTCCTCATTTCAGTTGATGGTAACGCCATCCTTCTGGTTGCTGAGGCCTGAACCACGGAGTCCTTCTTGCCACCTTTCCTTCTCCCACACCTCACCACATCTAAGTCATCAGAAACTGTCGGCTTTACCTTCGACATACCCCCAGAATCTGACCGCTTCTTAACCACCTCTACAACTTTGACCACTCTCTTCTCTCATCTCTCTCCGGGATCTCGCATTAGCTTGTAACTGGTCTCCCTGCTAACACCCCGGCCCTCCCACAGTCTATTCTTGACACGCAAGCCACAAGGATTCTGACCTAAATCAGACCAGGTTACTCCTCACGTGAAGCCATACGATGATAGCCCATTGCACTCAAGTAAAAGCGAGAGCTCTTACAGTGGCCTCCAAGACCTTCCTTTACTTTTGACTCATCTCCTTTTACTCTTCATCTTGCTTCTCCTGCTCCGGCCATGCTGACCTCTTTTTCGCTCCTCAAACAGATGAAGCTTGCTCTTGCCTTAGGGCTGTTCCCTCTGCCTGGATGTTCTTCCCCAGATATCCATGTGGCTCCTCCAACACCTTCCAGTTTTTCTCAAATGAGCCTCCTACTTAACATTCTCCTGCTCCTGAGCCCCTTATCTAGCTTTATTTCAAATTTTTTCATAGTGCCTGTGACCTTCTAACAGACTATATCATTCATTTCTTTATTGTGCCCATTGTTTCATCCCTGTGTTCCTTCATCCTCTCCTGCCGGAATGAATGCTCCATGAGGCAGGACTCTTTGTTTTGTTTCCTGATGGATTGCAAGCACCCAGAACATTGCCTGGGACACAGTAGATGCTCAATAAATGACAAATTGTTGAATTAAGACATTTAGGCAATTTAGATAGATTTTAAATGTAACTGGAAAATAGAGACTGTTACTCTGAAACTATTGTAGATAAGCTATCAGCACAGCCAATGTTGCAAGGCCATAGAAGCCAGCTTTTTGGTTTCCTGCAAGAAAAGTAAGATAAAGGAGAATTTTTAAAATGTGCAATGTGTGTTTTTCCCTCAAATATTTATTTATAAGCTGATGAAATCTTTTGCTTCTTAAAACAATCAATAGAAATCCTTAAATCAGCCCTATGAAGTAGATTTTGTGATTTTCTGAGATTCCACATAGAATCTTAGCATATGCTTCATACTTAGCACACGCCAGGCATACAGAAGGTGCTTAGTAACCATCAGCTTTTATTGTTACTATACTTTATATAATGCATTATATATGCATTAAATAGTTCAATTAATTATTAGGTATTAATTTAATTTAAGTAATTAATTTTGAATAAATAATTATGAACAGTATTTTTTATTGAATCCTCATATACCTCATAAATTAAACAAACATTGCAACATGCCCTGCATTTCATCTGGCATTAATTATGTGTCTGTTTTGGATTAAAAAACTTCATGCTTTAAAAACACTGGTGAATGCCTTTAGTTTTTAAATTTTCCTGCAAGGTCCAGGATATCATTGCTATCCAGTTTACCAGTGTGAATTGGTCTTTGCAATTGGAATTGTTTCTCCTCTTTTTAAGGTGTGGGTGAATTCTGTCACTGACATTACCAGTGGTGACCTTTGTGCAGAGGATGGGGACTCCTCCCCACAGGACCTCACCTGCTGGGTCACTCCACCCAGCAGTGGGCATTTGGCTCTCAAGTCCTTTCCTGGACGAAGCATCCAGAACTTCACCCAGGCTCAAATCAATGAGGGCCAGCTGGTGTTTGTACACACCATTCAGTCACAGAGAAAAACACCATGAAACTCAAATGCATTTCAATCAGAGGTTAACACGATAGTCACACCTCAGAGTTGCTGACAGAAAACCACAAGCCATCTAAAAACTTTCCAGACTCTATTTTTTAAAAAGTGGCATGTTTTACTAAGGCTAATAAGAGCAGACATTAGAGAGTAGCTGTAACCGATGCATGGCGTTCTCACATTGTCATATAAGGTCTATGCTCAAATAGAAGCTTCTCAGGGAGCCTGTTCTTGACCACCCGATAAACTAGCACCTTGTCCTCTGGTGCTCTCCATCCCTACCCTGACGACCCAACACTGATGTTGCTTGCTGTCTGTGTTCCCCATGAGTGTCAGTGCTACAGGAGCAGAAGCTGAGTTTTGTTTGCTCTGGTATCCTCAGCACCTAGAACAGTGACTACAACATGGGAAGGGCTTAATAAAAATTTGTTGAAAGAATGAAATAATATTCAATGCCTATCATGGGCCAGGTAATGTTCCAGGTGCTAGTGATACATTAGTGAACAAAACAAACATAACTGTTGAATGAATGACGACATGAATGAATGAACAGATGAGTATAACCATAATTCTAAGAGACTCTGATATTAAAAGGCTTTTTTTTCTTCCTTCTGTTAATCAAAAAATCAATAAGCCAAACAGCCGCAGTAAATCTGCAGAAGGCGCAGTCCAGCCTGGCTTTGTGTCTGGGTTGCCCTTGTCAGTGGACTGGCAGGAAACAGCCCCTGCCCAGCCCGTGGGAGGAAATGGAGGGAGCATGAGCAAGGCACATAGAATGGGAAAGCCAAAAGTCATATCTTTTCAGCCATTTTGAACTATCTTCTTTGAAAATGTAGAGAAGAAAATAAAGATAAAACATCTTCTAAATCCAAATGCAGTAATTTCCTGATTGTCTTTGCAGTTAATGCAAAGAATCCCCAAGTAATTTGAAAATAATTTACTATGTGATGCTCTCATCTAGTGGTAATGAACCTGTAGCCTGGGGACCTATGGGGTTGCTTTTATTGCAACAATATCCTAAATCTACTCACAGATGTGCTGAAGCATGGTTTCTAGACTGAGTGACCTTTTCTATATATCTGTGTTCCCATTTTTTAAATGTGTGCAGATGAGCTGATTAGTAAAAGACAATTTATTTAAAGAGGCACTGAGTGGATAGGAGGTTTCTGCCCATTATGTGTGGTTTTGATTAGAAGATACCAAAACTCCAAGTATTATTAGGTGAAAGACTAGAAAGTTTTTTTATTTTTATGAAAAGATTACCATATTTTCAAAATGGAGAAAACTGCTCTAGAGACTTGCACAAGGGAAATTCCGAATTTCTGAAACTATGCAGTTTGCCATGGAAAGGAATTATTGATTCTCTGGCACCTGCTAGGCCCCAGGAGGTGCAACCACATGATCCATTTCATTTAATCTGCGGAAGTTCTCTTAGTGTGTTGGGAGTAATGACCCCATTTTAGAGATGAAGGAGTTTAGGATCAGAAGGATGTAAGTTGGTCTGACCCTAAAGCTGGCCTTTCTCCACCAGCTGCCACCCGCTGAAGGGCAGAGGAGGCTGAGGAACTGAAGTCGCTGTTTGCAATCAAGGATTCAAATAAAAATTAGCTCTCTGGATTGATTTATTTGTCAACTACCAGGTCAGTATTGGCTTTTGGTGAGTACAGAAAATAATTTCTTCTAAAAAAGCAGGAAGGAGTGTTCAAAGCAAGCTCTTAGAGAGCCAATCCATTACATTTTCTAAATGGATGTGGAGGCAGTAATAGCCCTCAGCGCGGCTGGAGCCCAGCCGCAGATGGGTCTGTAACATGCTGAACCAGCTGGTCCTCCTGCTACATCTGTCCCCCCACCCCCGTCAGCCCCAAACAAAGGCTTAGGTCTAATTAGTCTCTTAGCATTTTGTATCTACAAAGTGCTCTGCCATTAATCTCATTCACTATTCCACATAACAACCTAAGTAGGTTGACACAGCCATGATGTGAGAGGCTAAGTGATTTAAGGTTGCCCTCTGAGAGTGCTGTCAGGAGAATCCGAGTTTCACAGGGGAACATCCACAGGTCACCCGACTTTCATGTCTCCCTCCTTTCTTCTCTTTGCTCATAACTAGCATGACAGGGCATACCCAGTATACTATTCTAGGATTTGTTTTGATATATTCCTTTCGATTCCATTTCTATCATTTCCGGATTCATGAAATGTTCAAAGGGCCTAATGGCAGAAAGCATTCTCTCCCTAATTTCACGTTTCAGTAAATACAACTTTCAAAGTGCTATTTTCAGCAAAAACAAGCAAACAAAAATTTGATGATAGGCCCCTACTCTAAATCAGGCAGACTCAGAATTCTCTCATTTTAAATGACGACTCTTGAGTGTATTGGGTAATTTTTTAAAGTCTGTAACCCTTTTTTGTGAGGAATCAGAACTCTGTGGTTTTGCTTAGATAACAGAGACTTGTGAGACTGTTAAGCTATCGATCAACCCTTTATTTAATGGTGTTATTAAGGGAGTACTTGCCTGTAATTGCAAAGTCTGACCATGCTTTCTTTGTTCCTTGCCACATATCCCTGAGGGAGACAAAGAGACATTTCTACCCATCACATGATGCAAAAACCTCTGGGCCTCCAGATTCACTGCTGGGTGAACATTTTCAAAGGGTGATGGGAATGCGGACATCGGCTCTGTACACGGTGATCTTGCCCGGTGCTCTGGGAGTCAGACTGGTAACTGGAGTGGGAACTGGATCAATAGGCAGCCTGCCTCAATTTCTGTTATGCACGGAAGTGAATTTATAACTTTACCAATATCACTAATCCCTTGACAGAAGCGTGAGAGTAGAATTCTCCTCTTGCAGAAATTTAACAAAAGTGGGGCTGGCTCTTTTCCCATTCTCTCTTTCCGCTCTTAGCAGAAAACAGCTAGTTTGAGATAGATGAATATTAGAAATTAATTTGGGGCAGGGGCTAAGTCTTATTTACTTTCCTTTAGTTTTGATTTTCAGTATTATCAAATAAGTATGATCAATATTTCAGAAATTGCTAGGGCGTGTGCGTATGTGTGTGTGTTGCATGCATGCATTACTTTTCCTGTTATAAATTGATTCCAAAATAATAAAATGTGGATGATGAATATGTTTTAAAATTTAAAAAGAATTTCTTGGAGGTGACATCTTTGCTTTCTTTTATTGTGTCATGGGGGAGGGGTGGGGGAGAAAATGCATTTTAGACTTTTATTGATGTTCGTTTGACTTCGTGTTCTGGCAATATGTGATTTGGTGAGCTCAGCGCCTATATTAATACGCTCTCCAGTTGTTAGGGTGGCTGGGCAGGGGGTCAGGTGGGAGAGAAGGTGAAAGTGGGTGGCTTCTGCAGAACAACCAGATTGACCCGAGTGTCATTTCTTCTTTGAAGGAGCGATGTCAGAAAGCTTTCATTTTCAGGCCACTGACGGTTTGAACTTTGCACCTTGACATGAGTTCAGCATCACAGCTCAAGCTCTGATCATTAGCTTAGAAGTAAACAGAGGACTGAGCATCTTTTTGCCTTGAGTGAGTGTTTCGGTTTAAATGTTTTTCAATTTATTTAGAAAGTTCTACCTGCATGGTATAAAGTATCTCTTACCAGAGAGGGATACCAAGAGCAGTTCTAAAGTCCCAGAGAGAATGCTCTCTTAGTGGGAATTTAGCAAAGGCAAGGCTGGGTCTTTCCACCCTCTCTCTCTGTCCCCTCTGCGGTTCCTCAGCAGAGGGCATGTTGGTGAAGGGCGATGGGGGAGGAGTCACTGGAGCAGCCATCTTTCTGGTCCATGTACACGTTTTTCTTGCTCTCTCCTGAGGGTCCTTGAGAAGCAAGGAGAGCTAGGCTGTGCAGTGACCATCCAGATCTTGGGGTTCTCTTTTTCTGAATATAAAAACCCTGTGCATCACGGGACTGTAAGGATTCCCCTGAGTGCTTGCTTCGGGGCCCTGAAGCCTCTGTACTGCTGTTTGCCAAGAGTCTCAGCCGGGCTGAGATGGAAAGATCTAAATGAGCATCTCTGGCTCGGTACTCTCTTTGCGGGAATAAGGAAAGATTTACTCAGTGGCAAGAGTAATAAAAAAGGAGGAAAATAAATTTAAATTTATTGTTTCCAGAAAAAACTGCACTGATGTAGACAACACATGAAACCATAAAATTTCTATTACAGATAAAAAAACACCCCTGTGCATCGTGACTCATTTAATTGATATGCATTACCAGTGAAACATAGATAGAGAAGGACACTATGCATTTTATTAGTTATGGTTACTCTGTGGTCACTCTAGCCCATTGTTCTCAACCACTGGGAAGCTTTTAAAAATACCAGTGCCGAGGCCTTACCTTATACCACTTGAATGGGAGTCTCTGGGATGGGGCCTTGGCCATCATAATACTTTTTAAGTCTCAAGTGGTTCTGAAGTACAGCCAGATTGAGAGCCATAGGCTAGGCACTGTGTTCATCTTTTAATCCTTCCATCTAAGTGAAGTAAGTGATATAGGCACAGGAAGCTGGCAGGATTTGTGGCTTAGGGAGATGATGTAATTTGGCTGTGCAACCAGTAAACGATGGATAAAGCTCGCTTGTTCTATATTAGACCTAGAAAGAAATCACTGTAACTATTAAAAAAGATCCAACAAGTTTTAGGAGACATTTTGAAATTTTTAGTTGCTTTAAGCATTTGAGTTCATGAAAAGAAACTTTATCGAAATCCAGTGAAAGATATATTAGCGTAGATTCTTCTATTCCAAAACCTTTGATGTTCCGTAATATTTCTCTGAGAATAAGTGTGATGCTTCTATCAATTTTTCAAGGCAATTAGGGTGCCATTTAGAGTTTAAAAAGTAAGCAAACTACTGCACCCTCATAATCTGAAAAATATAGTAATCTGTGAAATAAAAAGTTCTAAAATCAGAGTAAATCTGGTTGCTACAGAAGACTAAATATCTTTCATTCCACTGGCTAAACTCTGGTTTAGTAATTGAAGACAGTTGTATTAGAGTTATAGCCACCACAGCCTAGAAAGTTTTGAGTTTCTGATGCCTGTTTTGCTGAATATTAGTTCAGCATGAAAAGTATATTAAAGTGGCCAGAATTCCCGTCACCGTTGTAGAACAGTGTAAAGCATCGAGTTTTCATAGCCCTCTGTTTAACAGTTGAACACAGCCCCGAGTAACTTCTCTTTTCCCTTTCCAACGTGCCCTGCGCCCTGACCAGGCCTCCCTGTGTCCGAGAACCCTCCACCGGAGCTGGCACATTATTGTCAAATCTCAAAGTGAGCCGCTCCTTTTTCCTAGCTCCCCCACGCACGTTAGGTCTGTTATTCTTGGTTTCTGTGTCACTCTCTATCTCCAGAATGTGACTTGTTTCAGTTCCAGCTCCTGGCCTGCAGGAAGGAAGATAGACTTCATGTACATTTCCGTTAGGTGGCTCTTATATTTGGCAAACTCTCAACTTGGGTGGGTGTGGAAATGAGAGCTGTGGAGTCACAGATTTTAGAGTCAGGATGGACCTTATGGGTCTCCTGCTCCCGTTGTTCTTGACATTTTTTCCTATCCTAACATCCCCAAGTAGCAGTGGCCCGCCCTGTTCCATATCAGAATTCCCTGTGTGTGTGTGGTTCCGATGACCACATTTCCTCGTCCTCTCTCCAGGGACCCAGTTGAGCCTCGCTCAGCCCGGCTTCTGCAGCAGCCACCAACGAAGTTGGTCCCATTTGTTTCTGTGACATTTAGTCCCCGGAAAGGAGTTTTGTAACCAGTTTTTCACCTTGAGTGCTTCCACTGAATGTGTTTATCTCTAGTGGTGTCATGTAAGAACACACTGCGGCCTCACAACTGAATTTTTCTGTGTATACAAATTGTACTTGGCTTTTTTACAAAGAGTGTTGAAGAGGGGTTGACCTTGAGAGTTTTGTCAAACTGGTCTAGAATATAAGCTTGCACAGACCACAGTTAAGTAGTCCATCAGTGAAGGGCGTTCATAACAAACTGTGTGACTTCAATCCCCTTGGGGTTAGGTCGTGATATGGAGGCAATGGCGTCTTACCAATAGGCCATCTGTCCTCCGTGGCAGGAATTAAGGAGAAAAGGACAAAGAAGGAAATCACGGCATGTTGTTAAAGGGTTTAGAGCAGAGATTTGTAAAACCTTTTAGTCGGCTGGTCTTAAAACACCCAACTGAATATTCTAAGACTTAGTGAGAGTAACCAAGAACTATAAGAAAAGATTGTCAATCCTCAAAGAAACAAGAGACTTACACTCAAAGGTACGCTAATCCTGCAAAACACGTATGCTGAGTGTCTGGTGAGTGGTGGAGACCGGGTGAGCTCTGTGAGTTCAGGGCAGGGAAATTGCCCGGAGGCTGGAATGGTCAGGGAGAGCATGTTGGCCAAGACAGGTCTTGAGCTGCCCCTGCAGAATGAGTAGCATTTCGACGTGTGGCAATGAAGAGGGGTGAGCATACCAGAGAGGACAGCATAGCTGCAGAAGGTAAGACCGGGGAAGAGGTAGGGTGTGTTTGGAAGGTGAAGAGGAGAGTCTGTTGGATTTGTTGAATGATCCATCATATTCTTTTCAAACTCAGATATCATTTCGGCCCTGAGCTCCAATTAGTACGGTGGAGGCAAGACAGTGTCAACCTTAAAAATACTCACTTCAGAGTCAGTGAGACCTACATTTGACCATTAGGCAAGTTGCTTAACCTCTCTGAACTTTATCATCCCTTCTTAGTGATGCAGAAACAAATATATACTTCTTAGCATTATCATGATGTCTAAAAGAAAGGGCAGGACTATGTCTCTTGGTGTATCTCCACTCCTTATTGTAGGGCTTGTCACATATGAGGCACTTGATAATGTCTGTTGAAGAAATGCACAAGGCCTCCTAGCCTGGTGGCCATGAAACTCTTGCTGTTACGGTAGTGGTTGTTTTTCATGAAACAAACACAATAAGATATAAGTATGTTTGAGAAATGCTGCATTTAAAAGGAGGATTAAACAGATTTCTTTACTCCAAGACTTAGAGTCTGATTTGCTCTTCAAATCTCTAAGAAGTGCATGTGGAGTGAGAGCTCGCCAAACAGATATGGTTTTAGAGCTCTTTTGTTACCGCACCCCTGGAGGACAGACATTCAGTGGGATATAGATTTGGGTGGGACCTTAAAGAAATTCTTCCCAAATTAGTGCCTGGAGTTCATGGATGAAAATATCAATGCTTGGATGAAATGCGGCGGGGTGGGGGGAAAATGATATTTGGCTTTTGGTGAATAGGGCTGGACAGTAAAAGACGCTTGTCAGGCATTTGCAATGTACGGCCAGCTACTCTTGCCAACTGAGCATGCCCAGGGTGACTGCTGAATAGGAATTAAGCCCTCGATACCCTGCTGGGTTAGGTAGCTGGAGGAGGGAATGAGGATTGATGGACCTTGGCTGAGAGAAAAGGATTCTTGGTCTGGAACATCTCTGTTGGGTCCTCTACCCCCAAAGATGAATGGAATGATATATTTTAAAAAAAGAATCCCTTCCACCCTCCCATCCACCAAAGGTAACCCTGGAGGTGAAGGAATAAGTGAAAAGTTAGGGTCCTTTATAAGAAGGAAATAATTAAGAAGGCACAGTGGAGAAAAGTTCTAAAGGAAAACTGAAGGTAGAGGAATTGGATGTTGGGGTACCCAAAGACTGCACACACGAGAGACATAACCCACCTGACAGGAATCCACCTGATTTCATGTAACACTGACTAAGACTACAGAATAATGCCTCTGGGCTTGCTCCGGCTGACCTCAGACCCTGGGTCCCCAGCTCCAGAAGCTGGAAGGTGGCAGTGACTGCAAAACTTTCCGCAGCAAGAAGTGAGAGAAATGTGGGAGACATTTACACACATCACATGAGTCCTTTTGTATAACAACCAGAGTTGTGCCAAGGCAGTCTTGAACCAGGGGCAGAGCTGTGCTCCTGAAGCTGACATTCCCAGCACTCCTACTTCACCGCCAGGAGCCCCAGGACCCAGTCCATCCCAGAGGCTCAGGCATTTTATTTTATTTTGTTTTGTTTTATTTTTCAGCTTTATTGAGGCATAATTGGCAAATATAATTGTAAGATATTCAAAGCGTATGTGATGATTTGATACATGTATGCATTGTGAAAGCATTCCCCCCATGGAGTTAATCAACACATCCATCACCTCATATATTTACTCTTTTTCGTTTGGTGAGAACATTTAAGTTCTAATCTCTCAGCACAATTCAATTATAATTCGGTGTTATCAGCTATAGTCACCATGTTGTACATTAAACCCTCAGGCTTTATTTATCTTGTAACTGAAAGTTTTTACCCTTTTACTAACATCTCCCTATTTCCCCCACCGCCTAGGCCCTGGCAACCACTTTTCTCTTCTCCGTTTCTATGAATTTGACTCTTTTTTTTGAGATTCCACATATAAGTGACACCATGCAGTTCTCTGTCCGGCTGTTTTACTTAGCATAATGTCCTCCAGGTTTATCTATGCTGTTGCAAATGACAGGATTTCCTTCTTTTTAAAGGTTGAGTGATATTCCATTGTATACGTCTACCACATTTTCTTGATCCATTCATCTGTTGATGGACACTTAGGTTGTTTCCATACCTTGGCTGTTGTGAATAATGCTGCAATGAACATGGGAGCACAGTTATCTTTTTGAGATAATGATTTTGTTTCCTTTGGATAAATACCCAGGAGTGGAATTGTTGGATTATATGGTATTCCTATTTTTAATTTCTTGAGGAACCTCCATACTATTTGTCATAGTGACTGCACCAATTTACGTCCCCACCAACAGGGCACAAGGGTTCCCTTTTCTCCACATCCCTCACTGGCATTTGTTATCTCCCGTCTTTGTGATAATGGATATTCTAACAGCTGTGAGGTGCTATGTCATCGTGGTTTTGATTTGCATTTCCCTGATGATTAGTGATGTTGAGCATCTTTTCATGTATCTGCTGGCTATTTGTAAGTCTTCTTTGGAAAATGTCTATTCAGGTGCTTTAGCCATTTTCTAATTGGGTTATTTCGTTTTTTTCTATTGAGTTGTATGAGATCATTGTATATTTTGGATATTAACCCCTTATCAGATATATGGTTTGCAAATATTTTCTTCCATTCCATAGGTTTGCCTTTTCATTTTGTTGATGGTTTCCTTTGCTGAGCAGATGCTTTTTAGTTTGTTTTGGTCCTACTTGTCTGTTTTTTTTTTTGTTGTTAGGAATTTTAAATGGAGCCTCCTAATTGAAGGCTCAGAACAATCCTTGGACATTTGAAAATCTTACCCAGAGCTGGCTTCCCCTTGGGTCCCACTTTTAAGTGCCTAATGTGGTTTAAACACCGCAACCAGTAGCCTTCGCTCTCCAAAGCAACAGAGGCTGAGTAAGGAAAGCAAAATGGATGTCATTCAGGAGGCTTAGTTATTATTGGGTGGTTGATTCAACTTCATAAACAATTTATAAAGGGCTTACTCCAAGGGCTGCCCTGCAGAGGCCTAATGCTAAAGCCCTTTAGCAAGGGCCAAAACCGAAAAGGTAAGATTCTGGGCCGAGGTGACTATGTGAATCTCTCCCCCTACCTGCCATCCTATAAGGTTGGGGATATTCCCTGAATCACTGCAGAGTAAAGGGAGGTGTACTCCAACCTGTGCTCCTCAAATTGTGGTCCACAGACCTTCTGGTCTGTGAACTGATAAGAACGGAAAGTGAAAGAAGTGTTTAGAAAGTTTTATAGC